>NW_024344240.1:25781129-26291302 GCF_902729225.1 Pteropus medius
TTCCATGGTTGCTGTCCTGATTTGCAATCCTACCAACAATGCATGAAGATTCCCTTTTTTCCATATCCTCGCCAAAACTTGTTTGTTGACTTACTGATGATAGCCATTTTGACAGGTATGAGGTCATATCTCATCATAGTTTTAATTTCCATTTCTCTGATGATTGGTGACATTGAACATCTTTTCATACGTCTTTTGGCCATCTGTATGTCCTCTTTGGAGAAATGTCTATTTAGGTCCTCTGTTCATTTTTTCATTGGATTGTTTATTTTTTGGTGTTAAGTTGTATGAGTATTTTTGTTTTATAACTTTTAGGTATTAAACCATTATTAGACATATCATTGGCAAATATATTCTCCCATTCAGTTGGTTGTCTTTTTGTTTTGTTGATGGTGCTATGCAGTAACTTTTTAGTTTGATGTAGTCTTTTTTTTTCCCCCCTTTTGTTTCCCTTGTCCAAGGAGACAGCCAAAAAAAATATTACTCAGAGCAGTGTCAGAGAGTTTACCCGCCTATGTTTTCTTCTAGGAGTTTTATAGGTTCAGGTCTTACATTTAAATCTTTAATCCATTTTGAGTTTATTCTTGTATGTGGTGTAAGAAGGTGGTCTGGTTTCATTTTTTGCATTTATCCAGTTTTCCCATCACCATCTATTAAATAGACTGTCTTTATCCCCTTGTATATTCTTGCTTCTTCTATCATGGATAGACTGACCATATAGGCATGGGTTTATTTCTGTGCTCTATCCTGTTCGTTGATCTAAGTGTCTGCTTTTATGCTGTTATCATGCTGTTTTGATTACTATAGCTTTATAGTACAGTTTGATATCAGATAGTGTGATACCTCCAACTTTGTTTTTTTTCTCAAAACTGCTTTGACTATTCAGGGTCTTTTGTAGTTCCCTATAAATTTTAGGATTATTTGTTCTAGTTCTGTAAAAATGCCATTGCTATTTTGATAGGGACTGCATTGAATCAGTAGATTGCTTTGGGTAGTGTGGACATTTTTATCATGTTACTTCTTATTCATGAGTATTATTATGCTTCCATTTATTTGTGTCTTCTTCAGTTTCTTTCTTCGGAGTCTTATAATTTTCTCAGTACAGTTCTTTTACCTCCTTGATTAAATTTATTCATAGGTATTTTATTTTTTGGTGCAGTTTTAAACAAGTTTATTTTTTAATTTCTCTTTCTGATAGTTCATTATTGGTGTATAAAAATGCAACTGATTTCTGAGTATTAATTTTGTATCTTGCTACTTTACTGAATTCATTTATCATTTCTAGCAGTTTTTGTGTGTGTGTGTGTGGAGTCTTTAGGGTTCTCTATACCTAGTATGTCATTTGCTGGAGCATCTTTTCATATGCTTATTTGCCATGTGTATGTCTTCTTTGGTGTGGTGTCTGTTAAGGTCCTTGGCCCATTTTTAAATTGGATTGTTTATTTTCTTATTGTTGAGTTTTAAGAGTTCTTCATATATTTTGGATAACAGTCTTTTATCAGATGTGTCTTTTGCAAATATTTTCTTCCATTCTGTGGCTTGTCTTCTCATTCTCTTGACATTGTCTCTCACAGAGCAGAAAATTTTAATTTTAGCAAAGTCCAGATTATCAATTATTTTTTTCATTGGTTATGCCTTGGCGTTTTATCTAAAAAGTTATCACCAAGCCTAAGGTCATCTGGATTTTCTCTTTTGTTATGTTCAAGGAGCTTTATAGTTTTGCATTTTATATTTGGGTCTGTGATCCATTTTGAGTTAATTTTTGTAAAGGGTTTATGATCTGTGTCTAGATTCTTTTTTTTTTTTTCATGTGTATGTCCAGTTGTTCCATCACCATTTTTGAAAAGGCTGTCATTTTTTCACTGTATTGCCTTTGCTTTTTTGTCAAAGATCAATTAACTGTATTTATGTGGGTTTATTTTCTGGGCTCTATATTCTATTCCATTGATCTGTTTGTCTATTGTTTAACTAATACTATAGCGTCTTCATTACTCTGGCTTTATAATAAGTCTAGAAGTCAGGTAGTGTCAGTCTTCCAACTTTTTTCTCCTTAATATTGTGTTGGCTATTCTCAGTCTTTTGTCTCTCTATATAAGCTTTAGAATCAATTTGTCAATATCTATTAAAAGACTTGCTGTGATTTTGATTGGGATTGCATTGAATCATTAGATCAAGTTGGGAAGAACTGGCATCTTAACCATATTGCGTCTTTCTGTCCATGAACATGAAATATCTTTCCATTTATTTCTTTTTTGATTTCTTTCATCAGTTTTGTAGTTTTTCTCATTTAGATCTTATACCTATCTTGTTAGATTTATACCTTAGTATTTCTTTTTTTGAGGTGCTTACGTAAATGGTATTGTGTTTTTAATTTCAAGTTTCACTTGTTCATTGCTAGTATATAGGAAAGCAGTTGACTTTTGTATATTAACCTATATCCTGTAACCTTGCTATCATCGTTTATTAATTCTAGGAGTTTTTTGTCTGTTCTTTTGGATTTTCTACATAGACGACCATGTAATCTGTGAGCAAGACAGTTCTATGTATTCCTTCCCAATCTGTATACATTTTATTTCCTTATTAAAATTTCTAGGCCATCTAATATCATGTTGAAAAGCAGTGGTGAGAGGGGACATTTTTGCCTTGTTCTGATCTTAGTGGGAAAACTAGTTTCTCTCCATTAAGCATGATGTTAGCTGTAGACTTTTTGTAGGTATTCTTTATCAAGTTGAGAAGCTTTATCAAGTTGAGAAGGTTTCCCTTTAGTCCTAATTTACTGAGAATTTTATTATGATTGGATGTTACTTTTGTCGAATGCTTTTCTGCATCTATTGATAAGATCATGTGGTTTTTCTTTTGCAGCCTGTGGATCTGATGGATTACATTGTTTTTTGAATGTTGAGCCAGTCTTGCATACCTGGGATAAATCCCATTTGGTCTTGGCATATATTTCTTTTTTGTACATTGTTGGATTTTGTTTGCTAATATTTTTGAGAATTTTTGCATCTGTAGTTTTCTTTTAATGTCTTTGATTTTGGAATTAGTGTAATACTGCTCTTATAGAATGCGTTAGAAAGTATTTCTTTTATTTCAATCATCTGAAAGAGATTGTAGAGATTTGGTATATTTTCTTCCTTAAATGTTTGGTAGAATTCACCAGTGAACCTGCCTGCCCCTGGTCCTTTCTGTTTTGGAAGTTTATTAATTATTTACTCCATTTTAAAAATAGATATAGGCTTATTCAGTTTGTATATTTTTTCTTGTGGGAGCTTTGGCCGATTATGTCTTTCACAGAATTGGACCATTTCATCTAGGTTATCAAATTTGTGGGAATAGAGTTGTTCATAACCTTAATTATCCTTTTAATGTCCATGGGATCAGTAGGGATGTCCTATCTTTCATTTCTGATATTAGTAATTTGTGTTCTCTTTTTTTTCTCAATTAGCCTGGCTTATTGATCTTCTCAAAGAACTATCTTTTGGTGTTGTAAATGTTTTTTCTATTGATTTCCTATTTTCAACTTCATTGATTTCTGTTATTTTTATTATCTTCTGCTTACTTTGGATTTAATTTTCTATTTTTTTTTCTAGTTTACTAAGGAGGAAGCCTAGATGAAGGATTTTAGGTCTTCTTTTCTAATATATGTATTCAATGCTATAAATTTCCGTCTAAGCACTGCTTTCACTGTTTCACACTAATATTAATAAAGTTTTAATTTTTATTTAATTAAAAATATTTTAAAATGTCTCTTGAGATTTATTCTTTTACTCATGTATTATTTAGAAGTCTGTTGTTTAATCTTTAGGTATTTTAGGGATTTCCAGCTATCTTCTGTTACTGGTTTCTAGTTGTATTCCATTGTAATCTGAGAGTAGACATTGTATGATTTCTGTTCTTTTAAATTTTTAAGTCACTGTGTTTCATGTCCCAGAGTGGTCTAGGTGAATATTTCATGTGAGCTTGGAAAGAATGTATGTCTTCTGTTACTGGATGACGTAGAATTACATGGATGTCCTTTGTAGCCAGTTGTTTGGTGGTGGTGTTGAGTTCAGCTATGTCTTTAGCGATTTTCTGCCTGCTGGATCATTTCTGATGGAGGAGTGTTGAACCCTCTAATAATAATGGTGGATTTATTTATTTCTTCTTGCAATTCTATCAGTTTTTGCCTTTTATAGTTTCAGACTCTATTGGTAGGTGCATACACATTAAAGATTATTATTTTCTGTAGTTTGAAAATTATATGCATAAGTGTAGTGTTTTGACATTTATTCTACTTTATGTTCCCAGAGCTTCCTGAATCTATGGTTTAGTGTTTGACATAAATTTGGGGGGAAGTTCTCAGTCATTATTGTTTCAAATATTACTTCTATTCCTTTCTTTCATCTCCTCATATTTCAATTACGTATACGTTACACCTTTTGTAGTGGTCCCACAGCCCTTGGATAGTCTGCTCTGTTTTTTCCATCTTTGTTATCTTTGTTATTCAGTTTTCAAAGATTCTGTTGAGATATCCTCAAGCTCAGAGATTCCTAAGCCTTGTCTAGTCTAGCAATAAGCCCATCAAAGGTACTCTTCATTTCTGTCACAGTGTTTTTCATCTCTAGCTTTTCTTTTGGTTCTCTCAGAATTTCCATCCCTCTGCTCACATTACGCATCTGTTCTTGCATGCTGTCTACTTCATCCATCAGAGCCCTTAGCTTATTAATCACAGTTGTTTTAAATTCTTGGTGTGATAATTCCAACAGCTGCCATATCTGGTTCTGATGCTTGCTCCATCTCTTCGAATTGGTTTTTGCCTTTTGGTTTGCCTTGTAATAGTGTCTTGATGGCTGGACATGACGTATTGGGTAAAAGGAACTGCTGTAAATAGGCCCATAGTAATGTGGTGGTGAGCTAGGGGAAAGGGGAAGCATTCTGTAGTCCTGTGATCAGATCAGTCTTTTACTGAGCCTATGCCTTTGCACGGTGACCTTCACAAGTGTTTTTAATTTTTTTTCTCTCCTCTTGGTTGTAGCACAATGGCTAGAGTAGGCTGGAGTTGGATGTTTCTCTCAACCCTGCATCAGTTAGGCTCTGATAATATACCAGCAGGTTAGGCTCTGGTTAACTAATTTTCCCTGGAGGCAGGCCTTGTTAAGAACAGAGTGCTCTGGCTATTTCAAAATGGTTTCTTTTCCTCGCATCCTGCCAGAAGCATGAGGGGATTTTTCTCTGGTATTTGTTGTGAGTACCCAGTCGAGCTCCTGGAGATAAAGCTCACAAAATTATGGGGTTCTTCCCATGACTGAATTTCTTGAAGTTTTTAATGCTCAGTGTTGTACACACTGTGCCTCTAGTAATTTATCAGTTATAGTTCAGGTTTTCCTACCTCAACACTGGTTCCCAGGGCATATCCCCTGTGGTATGTAAGCTGTGACTCCCTTTGACTGTCACTTCAGTTTTGGTTTGCCCTGTGACCTTATTTCTCTTACAGATCTAATAAGAGTTACTGATTTTTCACTTTATTTGGCTTTTTACTTGTTATTAGAATGGAGTGGCGACTTCCACTTCTCCCAGAAACCAGAAGACAAAATGACCTCAAGCTGAGACTTTTAAAAAAAAGGATCTATATCATTTGTTCTTAGTTACTTCAACTATGGGCACATTTCTATGAAATCTTTGAAATGTCTATATGGAATATAGAAGCAATAATCACAGGCTGCACCAACTGTTGTTCTTTCTCTTGGTTTTTCCTGAGAAGCAGAATGACCTGGTAGTGTTTACTACTGTCTAACTACATAGCCTTAGATGAATCATTTTTATGCATATTTTTAGATTATTTATAAACTAATTAAATCATTGATAGTCCCTGCTCATTTTAAAAGGAGTTTGTGAAGATTAATTAATGTCTATAATATTGTTTAAGCCCTTCAGAGATTATTTTTCAGTATACAGTAAACCTTAATTGATTGCATGTGTTATACTAGACTAGTACACAAAAGTTAAATAGAGTATAGGCTCTACTTTTGAGCTGAGATCTAGTTGAGGAAACATAAATGTAAATAACTGTGTGCAGCATGTTATGTGCCGTAAGGTAGGTGTGTTCGAAGTGTAGTAGGAAGACAAAAGCAGGGAATTATTAATTGGGGTGCAATTAGAAATAAAAATTTCTTTAGGATCGTACATCTTAACTATAAGCAATTAGTTTTTCAGAACTGGAGTATAACTTTATATTACTGTTTATACTGGGATTAGAATTATTATGTTATAAGTAGAGTTATAAGTTAGGGATGTGTGTTTTTCTTCCTTTACCTTATTTTTTTTACTCTGCTGGAGAGTAGTAACTTAAGAACATGATTGGAAATAACAAGATTTGTTTGTGGCCCATGCTCTACTAAATATTATCCTGTGTTTGGAGGGAATTTGTTTAACTTCTAGGAGCTTCTGTTTCATCCACTACAAATGGGAAGAATAGCTTCTCTATCTCACAAAAATAACAATATAAAAGTGTTTTATGAAATGTTACATTTCATATATTTCTCTGAGTATTTTTTTTCTCTTCTTAAGTCCGATTGAAGTTTCCTTTGAGTTTTAATTTTGACTTATTTGCCTTGCAGCATAATTAGGGCACAAACTAGTTGGCATACTGTGATTCTTCCTGACTCATCTTTGTTCCCTCCCTCCTTTTTCTCACTGTCTTTTCATTTCCTGGGATTGTGTTGCTACAATAGAAGTAAGACTGTCTCTTGAAAAGGGCAGTACAAGTCCACTGTGGTAAGGCTTCTTTTTCATTTTCTTCTATGTCATGTACTAAACTAAATACTTATTATGAAAAATTTAGTTTTAGATTACATAAAAGATTATTGGGGGAAATGTCATATGTCTTTTTGTCTTTTTTCTCTTTAACTTGAAGCCACTCATTTCTATTTTAAGAATAGCAAACCTCAAAAAGTGTTTTGGTGATTTTTTTTAGAAGTCAAGAATAAGTGAAAACTGTCTCTTGGAAATTTTAGGTAAGAATTTGTTAGAGTTTTCACAGTGAGAGGTACACATAGTTTGTGATCTAAAATCAGTTAAGTGGGTTTTGAAGCTGAAATAATTTTAGTGTAGTTAACAGTAAGTACTGTTTCATGAAATCTGTTTTATATATGAGTGTGGATGTTTACCGCACTGTGTTCTAAAATGTATTTTTGTGCGTCTCTGTCATCATATTAAGTGGAAAGTTACTTCTAGAATATTTTCTTCACACCCTTCATTTTCTTATTTTAGATTAATAGTGATCCAAGAGGCATTTGGTTGTTAGTATCCTGTTTGAATGAAGAAAAGCAGTTATCCATTTTTATTTTTTAAGATGAATACTTAAGAGAGGGATTTTGTATAAAGGCTGAGAAGTGATGATAAAGGTTTATTGGCACATTGGTGAGTCCCTAGGTGAGTTTACCAGTGAATATGGTCTTTGGTGTTCTGACAGATGGAAATGTTAAATCTCTAGGAGATCGGTTCATCAGCAGTTACAGCCCTGAGGTTACTGCTTTGTGTTTTTTGTATCAGTGGGACTAAAGAGATAGATATTTCGAACGATATAAATATTTTGTGCTAAAAATGATTAGATTGGAATGGCTCTAAGAATAATTGTAGATATTATTCCCTAAATGTGCTAAGTTTTAGGTAAAATATTACCCCAAACAGTGCTTTAACTTTTAGTGAAAACCTAGTCTTCATTAATGACAGTAATTGTTAAGAGAGAGGTTTCTGTTTTTATATTTTTGTTTTATATGAATTGGTCTAATGGTCATCTCTTTTTTTTTTTAAACTTCTAACATCAAAGCACAAAATTGTTGACGAATATTCATTAAAACGTCACATTCCAAGTACAGAAATAAATTGTAAGGTAGGGAGGCCATGACAGCAAGGAAAAAAGCAATTAAATCCAAATTGGTTTTCAATCAAGATATTATTCCAAAGTTGTAATTTGACAAACTTGCTGATCTAAGTATCTTGGAAAAGAAGAAAATTTCTTCTAGATGTGGGACAAAAATGTTAACTCTTTTGTTAGCTTTGAGCTGTTAAAAAGAAAAATTCATTTCTTTGTAACTAAATTCTATTTCAGTTTGTTAATTTTTTTCCTTATGTCTTCATGATGGAACTTTTGAAATTTCTGTTTCACTTGTCTTGGTTTCGAGACCTAAAGACAAAGTAGCAAAGATCTCCTTTCTGAGGATTAAAATTGTTACTATTTTTGTTATGGTTCTTTTTGTTTTTGCTTTTGTCTTTTAAATCCGTTCTTGTTACTAGAGGTTGTTTTTAGAAGTACAGATAAACAACTTGTTGAGAATTTCTATCAGTGAGCACTTAAGACCTTGCTGACCCCTGGATAACCCTTCTGTTTGAAGAGCTGTGTAATTGTAAGGCCCGCTCTGTGAATCCAGCTGACTGTACATCTTTTGAAATGATGTGGAACAGATTACAAAGCTTTTAGAGTGTGAACAGAGAATGAGAGCAATGTGATTTTAAGACTAAGAATAAAGAAGCATGAGAAATTACATTCCTTATTTCAAATATCTTGGGATGTGGGAGTGGTTTGTAGCACCTTTTTGAGTTTTTTAGATGAAAATTTAAAAATGTTAACAGAAGACTAAAAAAATATACAATTTTAATTTACTCGGAGTGGAGTAACTGGTGTTCTTTGACTGTTCTGTATAACTCTGAAATACAAATTCTTTGAGAAAATAGGACGGTCTTGCTTCTAGGGGTGGTATACTGATCATTCAGTAGTATAATTCTGTTGACTTTCTTTTCCAACTTTTTCCTCTTAACAGAAAGTCTAGTTTTAAAATGTTCAAAATTTCAATAATGAAGAAAAAAAATTTAATCTTAAATAATGCCTCATTATCTTTACTTTTAGAACATTGCAGAGGTTTGGGAGTAGAGGATAATAAAGCTACCATCCAAATTGTTTACTTTCTCATTTGGAGATTTTTGAGAGAGCAAGTAAATAAGTGTAAATAAGTGTACTAAAGTAAAGTTAAAGGATAATTATGAACTTTGTGCTACTTTATACCATTACTGCTCTTCTTTACTACCTTTTTCTTCCTCCTTGTAAAATTATTCTTTATGTAAGCCTTCATTTCTGGTCTTCACAAGGTAGAGCTCCTTGAAGAGATAACTTAATAAACAGTTAAGCCTTTGAATGTGTAAATTATGTGGCACAGAGAAAGGCCTTTGTAACAAGCATTGGAGGATCTGCATGACTAATTAGAATTGTGTTCTGGCAAAGAGGTAGGTAAATATAACTTCACAGGAAAATTTAGCTTAACTGTTGATCTGACTTTGGTGATTAGGTCTTCCTCTCTTGGACCTCCAGTTATACTCTTCCAAGAAGCTTACAGAAATGGTTTCCTGAATCGCTATGTTCATTCTGTTGCACACTGTTATTCTTAATTATTGATGATTTATCAAGAATTAGCAAAGCTCAGAATATCTTTAGTAGCACTGAAAACTCTAAATCACCTTACTTCTGCCTGATCATTGTGCTTGAGTATATTTGGGCTTTGGGTATGATGTGAAGGAAGTCAAATTGATTAGAACAGAGTTAAACACATTTTCCTTTCCTAAGATGTAATACCTGGGTCCCACCTTCAAAGGTTCTAATTTGATTGTTGTGGTACGTTGTAACTTTAGCACAGGGAGTCATAAATGTTTCACAGGTGTCTGTAATTAGGTAGCAAAGTTCGAAGACTGCTGTGTTATCTGATCTCCCCAACTAGATTACACTCCTTCAAACAGAGATTATAAACTTTTAAAACTTTAACCCTAAACATAAGGAAGCTAATTGTTTAATTGTTCAAAATAAATATTCAGAAAGCCACAGTGAAGTACAATTTTTTAGTAGGTATTATAGAATACCAAGAAAGGAAATGATAGTTGTATAGTAGGGTGTAATCAGGAACGGCTGGCTGGCTGGCTGACTAGTTGGCTGGCTGGCTGGCTGGCTCGCTCGCTCCCTCTCTGTCTCTCTCTCTCTCTTTCAATATTTTTTATTTTTCAACTATATTTAGCATACAATACTATATTAGTTTCAGGTGTACAACATAGTGATTACACATTTAAATAACTCGCAAAGTTATAAATAAGCCTAGTACCCCCTGACACCAATAAACCTAGTACCACTCTGACACCATACATAATTACTACAATATTATTGACTATATTTTTTATGCTATAATTTATATCTCCGTAACTATTTTGTAACTACCAATTTGTACTTCTTAATCCCTTTTTCACCGACCCTTCCATCCCCCCTCCCATCTGGTAACCTTCGTGTTCTGTGTATCTGTGAGTTTGCTTTTTTTGTTGTTTATTTTGTTCTTTAGATTCCACATGTACGTGAAATCATATGACATTTGTCTTTCTTAACTTACTCCACCCAGCACAATACCTTCTAGATCCATTATGAATTATCTTTTTCCATCCCTTTACTTTCAGTCTGTGTGTGTCTTTTAATCTGAAGTGAGTTTTTTGTAGGCAACCTATGTAAGGGTCTTGTTTTCTTATCCATTCATCCACCCTATCTTTTGAATTGGAGCATTTAATTCTTTTTCATTTGAAGTATTTGTCGATATATATGTAGTTATTCCCATTTTTATTCATATTTTTGATACATTTTTTTTTTCCTCTTAAGTCCCTCCAACATTTCCTGTAATACTGGCTTTGTGATGATTAATTCCTTTAGCTTTTTCTTATCTGGGAAGTTCTTTAATCTGTTCTTCTGATTCTAAATGATAAGTTTGCTGGGTAAAGTAATCTTGGTTGTAGATCTTTGCTTTTCTTGACATTGAATATTTTGTGCCAAGCCTTCCTGGCCTGCAAAGTTTCTATTGAGAAATCAGCTGACAGTTTTATGGGAGTTCCTTTATAGGTAACTAATTGCTTCTCTTTTGCTGCTTTTAAGATTTTCTCTGTCTTTAACCTTTGGCATTTTAATTATGATGTGTCTTGGTATGAGCCTCTTTGGGTTCATCTTGTTTGGGACTCTCTGAACTTCCTAGACTTATATATCTGTTTCCTTCACCAGGTTAGGAAAGTTTTCCGTCATTATTTCTTCAAATAGATTTTCAGTTTTTTGCTCTCTCTCCTCTCCTTCCAGTACCCCTGTGACACGAATGTTGTTATGCTTGATGTTGTCCCAGAGGCCCCTTAAACTATCATTATTTTTTTGGATTCTTTTTTCTTGTTGCTATTCTGATTGGGTGTCCTCCACTATTCCATGCTCTAAATCCCTGATTTAATTCTCTGTTTCATCCACTGTGTTGATTCCCTCTAATGTACTCTTCATCTCAGATATTGTATTCTTCATTTCTGACTGGTTTCCTTTTATGTTTTCCATCTCCATTTTTGTTTTTTTTTATCTCTCTGTTAAAGTTCTCACTGAGTTCATCTACTCTTCCTCTAAGTTCCTTTAGTATCATTATAACCAGTGTTTTGAACTCTGCATCTGGTAGATTGTTTGTCTCCATTTTGTTGTTCTTTTTCTGGAGCTTTGTCCTCTTCTTTCATGTGGGACATGCTTCTTTGTCTCCTCATTTCGGCTGCCTCCCTGTGTCTGTTTTTATGTATTAGGTAGGGCTCTTAAGTCTACTGGTCTTAGTAGAGTAACTTTATTTAGTAGGTGTCCTGTGGAGCCCAGTGGCACAGTCCTGGGAGGGGTCCAGCTGCAGGCCAAGTTCAGCCGCAGCCTGTGCCCCTCCACAGCCACCTGGTAAGAGTCACCATACAGTCCACAGATGACTGCTTCCCATGCTGGTCTTGTAGGTGCCTCAAGGGGCCAAGCCAGAAACCAAGGCCAGCTGCTACTAGTACAGGACTTGGGGCTGCTTAGCAAGAGGTATGGGGCATGGCAAGGCCAGATGCTGCTTCTTTGGGTTTTGTGAGCTATTGAGAGATTTTAGGAAAGTTCGCAGCAAGAGCCAAGACAGGCCGTTTGTATGGAATAAACCACTGGAAGTGGCTTGGGTGGGCCCACAAGTTGGCAGAGTCTCAGGGAATCCCCTGGGCAGAGAGAGTGACTTTTGTTAGGGAGATTGATATTGATTCACTATGGCAGAAACCTGTGTCTGCAAGCTGGGAGTGGGGAGGGTTCAACAAAGGAACAATGGATACTACCAACACTTCTGTCCAGGTGAAAGCTGCCCCTCCAGCCTTTGCCCTGAAGCCTGACCATTCAGTGCCTCCCCATATGTCCCTGATGCTTCTCAAGCAGCTACCTCAGTACTTATGCTCAGAGTGAACGAGTCTATCAGCGAATAAATCCGGACACGGGCCCTCTGACTTCTGCAGCCCTTTATCTCACTCAGCCTCAACCTCCTCCGGGTTTCATAGCCAGAGGTTGTGGAGACTTCTCTTCCCAGCACTGGAGCCCTGTGCTGGGGAGCCCAGTGTGCATCCGGGACTCCTTGTCCTCAAGTGGGGAGGGGGCTTTGCAACCAAGATAGCCTCCTGATTCTCTATTGCCACACGTAGTTGTGGGATGAGATTGTTACCGGTTTAAAGTAACCTCTTATGTATGTCCTCAGTTGTAGGGCTTCTTTTCAGCCAGACTACAGGCGACTCCACGTGCTGATTGCTCTGTAATTTTGTTATAGTTTTGGTGTGGTCGCAAGAGAAGGCGTGCCTTCTACACCATCTTGACAGGTCTCCCAGGAACGGCTTCATGAAAGAAGTATAGTTACATCTTAATGAAAGTGAAGGATTATGTTGGAAAGGAACAAGGAATTAGTTGGATGAGTTTGGGGATCCAGCTTAGGTAGTTTGGAGGGGCTATTACTCAGAATATCAAGACTTTGTTTATTTGTTAAGTTTTAAATCTTCTGTGTTTGAGCCATTTGTAATATATTCTAAACTGAGCTTTGGATATGGAAAAAGTAGTCTTGAACCTATTCAGTTCTGCACAGATCTCCACTGAGTGTCTTTCTTCTCTGTGTATAGTAGAAAAAGTTAGTAAACAGATACATTTCCCCTTCACAGAAGCTTGTAGGTCTAGAACAGCAGTTTATGGTACGTGTTATATTGCACATAAAAAATATTCCATCTCGTGGGTTGGTGTTTCCAAGGTGGCAGTCATGCAGAAAGAGCAATGACAGCCATTTCTCAGTAGAAAAGACATGAGATTCAAGAACTGGACCTTCTTGTCTAAGTTCCTCAAAACTAATATTAACTTTCTTTTAATATATATAAGACATAATTAATATAAATCTATTAACATAATAGTATAGAATCTTATAAGGCACATGGGAGGAATAGGGCTGAGGAAATAAACCAATATAACAAAGATGTTGTAAAAACATATCCTTGATCTTTATGAACTTATAGTTAGAGGATATAAGATATATACACACTATTTACTCTATGCTTTATGGCAAAGAGAACAGATTAATCATTTAAAAGTTTAGAGGTAATGAGAAGGATTCAGAAGGGCAAAATCGAGGGAGAGAGCATTCTGGTGGAAAGAACAGGATGACTTGAGTCAGAAAAGGTGGAGTTTGAATTCTGTCTTCAGCACTGGTACTGTGAGACCTTGGACAACAGACACCGAGGTATAGTACATATGTGTAGAAATACAGAGATGAAAAAAGAGCTATATCTATCAGTTCCTCAGAAAAATCAAAATAGCTAGTGTTTAGGGCCTCTTTTATATCCAAAGATGGGACCAATTTTCCTGTCAGTCAAGCATTTGTTGAGTATCACTGTTTGCTCAGCATATGTTAGGCATTACAAGGGGGATCACAAAGAAATGAAAATCATATTTTTAACCATGGAGGTGTGTATAGTCAGGGAGATAACTAATACTTGTGAAAAAATTAGTGAGAATTATGGTAGAAAATATATAAGTATGATACTTTGTGTGGCCCAGACTCAGAGCTATGAGTTTAAGGAGAAATAAGAGAGGTTACTGGATTCAGTCCAGAGGAGTGGAATTTAAGCCAGATCCTGATAGAGCCAGATGAGGAGTCTTAAACTAGGATCCATGGTATGTTTCAGGGAGACTAAAATTTCCCCCAAAATGGTATGCTGCTTTGTTTGAATGCACAATTTTAAGGGCAGAATCTCACACCTTTTGTCTTATTTGTAAAACATTTTTTGTCTCTCAAAACGTTAACACCAGTATGTACATGAATAAGAAGACAGGGCTTGGATTTAGTATAGCACTTGTAGGGGACAATGAACAACCTCACCAAGATAAGCCTTCCCTCTTATGTGGGGCACCTAATATATGATTAAGACAAATTGGGGCTAAATGAAAGCTCTAGGAATAGAGAGGAGAGATTGGTCTTAACTCCTGTAATACCATGTATTGTACTGCAGCCTTTAAAAAATTTTTATATTTGGTTTCCTAGGAAAACATTTAATGTGCTCAGGAAGAGATAATATATTATTCTAAATATTGTATGACTTTGCCCTCTTGCTTTTTAACTGAAGGAGTCAGATTAGTAGAAATAAATTTTAAATGTAGCACTACTCTGGTTCATCAAATTCAAACTGAGCCTTTATCTAACGGCTGGATGCTGCTGCCTTAAATTTGTCTCTTCTGCTCTGAGTTATTGATGGCCTAAGAGTTGCTATATTAGGTATTGCAGGGAAGTTGAATTCATTTTTTTAGTGGAGCCAAGGTCTGTGTCAAACTCAGCAAGACTATAAGGAAACACTCACCTTCTATGAGATAGAGTCATATCCTTGCTTTATATCCAGATAGACACTGGTATTTTGCTTTCCATGCCTTGGCATCATGTCTGACCTTTCCTACTTCCCTACCTTCATCTTTCTTCACTCATCTTATGCTTTAGAATACTGAAGAACTTGTAGTGCCTGCATATTTCTTGTCACTGTGTTTTTATTTATGCTTTTCTGCTGCCTAGAGCATCTTTATCATCTCTGGGTCCATCGGTTCTTATTCTTTAAGAACCAACTCTGTTCTCTCTTCTAAGAAGTTTTCCACAAATCCTCAAATAAGTTTCTCTCCTTCATGCTTCTAGAGTGCCCTGTGTTTCTTTCCTTCACTAGTTTTTAAACTATATTTTAAACTCTTTGAAGGCAGAGATAGTATTGTTTTATTATTAGCATCTAATAGTACAGTTCTCAGCAGTAAGAAACAACTACTTTCAGGAATAGGAGAAATCCAGTATGACTCCCAGGTTTTTGGCTTAGTTGACTGGAGAAGTGGTGCTTTTCATTTCCAAATTGGATTGCATGGTCAAGGAAACAGGAGCCTTTTGCATAACTCTGATGAAAGATAGTGATTGGTTATATTAGAATAATAGCAAATGTTGAGAGAGAAGGAAAAATATATTTAGCTCTATTAAGATATGTTTTGAAATATATATTTTAAATATTAAAAATATTTAGTATGTAGTGTTTAAACAGAGGGAGAGGAAGATGATGAGATAGATGCTAGGTAAAATAAAAAATTAAGTGTGGGATAAGAGAAATGATGTAAAAGTGGTATTTGTAGTTTATATACTTCAATAGAATAAGCATTATTATCTGGCTCGCTGTAATTAATGACTTCTGTTATCAATGGCTATATGGTCTTTATATATTGCATTTGGTTGTGAAGGGACTCTGCTATCATTCATTATTGATGATAGTCTCAGAACTGTTGAGTGGTTTTACATTACCATTATATTGATGAAAATATAATGAGAGTTTAAAAGAGATGGAATCCAATAAGATTAGAGCTGTGAAGGTCTCTTTTCCTCACGTGGGGTTTTAAGCCTGGGAAAGTAATTTACATGCAGAATGGCACTAATAGCAGAGATCTCTTTTTAAAAAAATTACTAACTAGCATAGATTACTAGTTACTTTGGTACTTTACCCCCTTTGTTTTCTTTAGGTTCAACCTAATTACAAGCACTTTCTCCCCCAAATAATTGGTTGTTTAAATATCTAGCTATATAGCTATCTTGTTTAAGAATAGGTAAAACTCTTAATAATTCAACAGAAGAATCCAATTTAAAAATGAGGAAAAGATTTTAATACACATTGTTCCAAAGATATACAAATGGCCAGTAAGCACATGAAAAGATGTTCAACATCATTAGTCATTAGGAAAGTGCAAATCAGAACCACAGTGAGATACCACTTCACATCCTTTAGGATGTCTATAAGAAAAATAAATGTACAGTCACAGGTGTTGATGGGGATGTGGAGAAACTGGAACCTTTATACATTGCTGGGAGGAATATAAAATGGTACAGTTGGTTTGGAAAATAGTTTGGCAGTTCCTCATTAAATTAAACATATAATTATCACATGACCCAGCAATTCCACTTCTAGGTATATACTCAAAAGAACTGCAAATAGGTGGTCAAACAAAAACTTGTACATGGATTTCATAGCAGCACTCTTCACAGTTGCCAAAAGGTGGCATTAACTCAAGTGCAAACCTTGAGTTAAACAAAATGATGAATAAACAAAATATGTTATAGACATACAATGAATATATTATGAAGCCATGAAAAGAAATGAAGAACTTAGACTTGCTGCAATATGGACATACCTTGAAAACATTTTGCTAAGTGAAAGAAACCAGTCACAAAAGGCTATGTATTTTATCATTTCATTTATGTGAACTTCCTAGAATAGCCAAGTTCAGAGACAGAAAGTAGATTAATGGTTTGCCAGGAGATAGACAAGGGGAGAATCGGGAGTGACTGCTGAAAGGTTCTCTTTGAGGTGATAGAAATGTTCAGGAATTACTTAGTGGTTATGTTTGCACAGCATTGTGAATATACTAAAAAAAAAAAACAAAAAAACCACTCAATTGTACATCCGAAAATGGTAAATGTTATGTGAATTTTATGGATGTGAATCTCAATGCTAAAAGAAAAGATAAAGAATACCAGTTTCTAATGGTATATCTACATGCTCTACCCTTTGTTTTAGAGACATGTGCAAAAGAAATTCAAGAGATTCTCTTCACCTGACTCATTATTTCACAGCTCATGTTGAGATTGTTGAATATCCACTAATCTCAAGTTCCCATGAGGAGCAGAGCCCCATTTATGTTGACTTTTTTTAAAAAAAAAAACAAATGTAAATAGAGGGCTCCAAGGTGGGGAGTGAAGTGAGTGTCTCAGTTGCCGGCCAGTATATGTTTCGTGCCCTATTTTTTTATCAAAAAAAGAGAAGAAATCCTGCAGTGAGTAAAGATTCCTCTGCATTTTAGCACTGCCTTTTTTTTTTATTTTTTATTTTTACTGTATTTGGCTTTTGAATGAGGATGACAATGGTAGAGATGAAGAATGAAGCTCAGACCACTTCCATGATTTCTATGTCCCTCTATGCAGTCATGTATCCTGTGTTTAATGAGCTAGAATTAAAAAATCTGTCTGATGCTCAGACATAACTGCTTTCATTAAGGTGGAAAAAGAAAATCCAGGACTCACACAAGATATAATTATGAAAATTTTGTAGAAAAAAAGTGATAATGTAGAGAGTATATGATTGAATGAACAGAGCCAGAATTCCAAGACCTAAATGAAAAGGCACGAACACTTAAATTCTAAGATCCTAAATGAGCTCAATGACATAGTGAGGTTTCTGCAGACAGTCAAGGATATAGCTAGTGCAATAAAAGAAATTCTTGACATAGTAAATAATGTCTTCAAGAAGTAGCAAATACCAGAACTGCAGGGCACTTGAACACCAAAATAAGTTTATAAAGTATTCCGAAGTTTCAGTGATACTCTGAAAATCTGTTTTAAAGATGGCAAGGCAATAAATATGTTCATAAGTGCCAACCAACTAATTCATCAAACCAGCTTGATACTTCAGACCTTCCAAACTGTGGCCAGAAAATTTTATATCTTAAGAGATGTACTTCTCAATGGCAGTATTGAACTGCCTTTATCTGTAAATTTTAAAGTTCGTGTAACTGCTCAGTCCCTCCTGCAGGGATCTAATCAAGGAAGTTACTGCCACTTTACACCATATTTTCGTAAAATATAGCTTAATTATAATCTCCCACTGAAGATTTTATATCACTTTTACTATTATCGTTCTTATAAGCCAAAAGAATTTATGCCTTAATGTGTCATTGTATAGTGCTCATTAAAAGAATTGTAAATATTGGTGCTTGTTTCTGACATTTTAACGTGAAAGCGATATGCTGAAAGACAATGTGTTTAACAATGGCAAATATTCAATAAATAGTTTAAATCTAAAAAAAATTGAAATAGATTTTTTTTTTTTTTTTTTACTAAATCATGATCATTGTAAAAAAGTTACACAATGGACTTGTTGTAATCCTGTCCCATGGAAATAATCCCTATATTGGTTTGATGTGTAGCATTGTTATTTCTAAAGAGATTTACTTTCCAGTTTTGTGATATCTCTATTTAGAAGACATGAGAGTCCCTGGTCAAGACAGTGGAAGTGGTAAGTGCTGTGCTTGCCTCCTTCCATGACCACATCAAATTACAATGAAATTATAGAACAGTCATCCCAGAGAACCACCTGAAGACTAGCTGAATGGAAGTCCTATAACTAAGGATATAAAGAAGAGGCCAAATCGAGGCTGGAAGGAGGGGTAGAGACAGGAAACGGGCTGGTCCTAAAACTACGTGTTGTGGTTGAGAATCGAGAGGAATATCTTGGCTGCAGAGGTTCCCACCAAGGAGTGAGGGGCCTCAGTCCCACAGAATGCTGCCCAGCCCAGTGATCCAGTGCTGAGAAGAGTAGCTCCCACAAGAGCTGGCTATGAAGATCAGATGCGATCATGTCTTGTCTTTGTGAGATAGAAAGCTTCTAGAAACTGAAACGTCCTCTTAAAGGGCCTGCATATAGACTTGTTCACTCACAGGTGCTCACCCTGAGCTCCAGCAAAGGGATAGCAGCTTGAAAGGTGCTAGAGACATACAGAGAGAAACTGAACTGTGTGACTGAACTTTGTGGCTTCCGGGTGAAGGCCACCATTGTCCCTGTGTTGAATGCCCCTCCCCACCCCCCATCCCTCCGCCCACACAGCCTTCAGGGGCAGGCAGGCACCTAATCTGAATCTTCAATAACCAGGTAAATACTGCTCACCCCACACTGGTGACTCCTTGAGACCCTGCAACACCTAACTTGCACATTGCCTTTGATTCTTTCAGCAGCTGTGCCTCACAGGCAGCCTCATCCTGTGAGGCAAGCTTTCTTATAAACTCTCCAAGATATACAGGGTGCAGACAGGCAGCAGATGGCCTCAGTGTGCCCTGTGCCTTTTACAGACTGGCCCTAGACCTGGCATGGGTGACAGCTGGCCTCGGTTCGCTGCATGGCCTCTCTCAAATGCTCCAGTACCAGCACAGGCAGCTACCAACTGCATTTTGCTTTGTAGCTCCTACCAGGTGGCCCTGGGTGGACACAGGCAGTGGCTGAACTTGGCCTGACTGGAGCTCCTCCCAAGAGGCCTCAGAACCAACACACTCTGTAGCCAGCCTCAGACCACAACAGAGCTCCTCTGACCACCTGATTAGCTCCACAAATGGCACATTAAAAGGGTGGTCTTAGCCGGGATGAATCCTACTGCATGTGGTCACCCCCAGTCAGCCTGAGAGTCACCCCTACCCACTGATGAACAAACAGCAATGAAGGCTCAAATACAACAGGAGGGTACACACACTCCTGAGAAGGGACATCCTGGAGCATTGGCTCAGGCAAACAGGGAGATTGTACCACTGGGCTGCACAGTTCACCTAACTACATAAGGCTACCCTGCCAAGACTGGGAGCTGTAGCAGTTCTACCTAATACATAGAAACAAACACAGAGAGGCAGCCAAAAGAGGAGACAAAGAAACATGCCCCAAATGAAAAAATAGGACAAAACTGCAGAAAAATAATGTAATGGAGCAAGCAGTCTACTAAATACAGAGTACAAAAAACTGGTTATAAAGATTCTCAACAAACATAGGGGAAGAATAGATTAATTCAGCGAGAACATCAACAAAGAGATAGTAAACATAAAAAGGACATAGAAACCATGAAAAGGAACCAGTCAGAAAATGAATAATATGATTACTGAAATGAAGAATACGCTAGAAGGAATCAATAGCAGATTAGATGAAGCAGAGCACTGAATCAACGATTTGGAAGACAACTAGTAGAAAACACCCAATCAGAACAGCAAAAATAAAACAATTTTTAAAAATGAGGCTAGTTTAAGGGACCTCTGGGACATCATCAAGCATAACAACATTCACATCATAGTACCAGAAAGAGGAGAGAGAGAGAGCAAGAGATCGAAAACCTATGTGAAGAAATAATGACTGAAAAGTTCTATAACCTAATGAAGGAAACACAATTCCAGGAAGTACAGACAGTCCCAAATAATGTGAACCCAAAGACGCCCACACCAAGACCACAATTAAAATGCGAAAGGTTAAAGATAAAGAGAGAATCTTATGAGCAGCAAGAGAAAAACAGTTAGTTACATACAAAAGAATGTCCCCAAGACTGTCAGCTGATTTCTCAAAAGAAACTTTGCAGGTCAGCAGGGATGGGCATGAAATACTCAGAGTGATGAAAAGCAAGAATCTACAACCAAGATGATTCTACTGGGCACAGCTATCATTTATGATCGAAGGACCAATAAAGAACTTCCTAGACAAAAAATTAAAGGAATTCATCACCACCAAACCAGTATTACAAGAAGTGTCGAAGGAACTTCTCTAAAAAGCAGAGAAAAAAGAACATTAATGTGAATAATAAAATGGAAATAATTCATACCTATCAGTCACTTTAAATGTATATGGATTAAATGCTCCAATCAAAAGACACAGGATAGCAGAACTGATAAAAAAAAAATACCTATGCATATGCTGTCTACAATAGACCCACTTCACAAGATGCACACAGACCGAAAGCAAAGGAATAAAGATTTAATGGAAATGGAAAAAAAAAAAAGCTGAGGTAGCAATACTTAATTCAGACAAAATAGACTTTAAAACAAAGGCTATAAAAACAGACAAAAAAGAGGCACTACATAATGATAAAAGGATCGATCCAATAAGAGGCTATAACCCATGTAAATATGTACCCAACAGGAGCACCATAATGGGAGAGATTGACAGTAATACAGTAATTGTAAGAGACTTTAACACCACACTGATATCATAGGATAGATTATACAGGCAGAAAATTAACAATGAAACAGTGGCTTTCAATGACATATTAGACCAGAGGGATTTAATTGATATTTTTAGAGCATTCCACCCCAAAGCAGCAAAATATACATGCTTTTCAAGCTTACACAGAACATTTTCCAAGATAGACCACATGTTAGGCCACAAAAACAAGTCTCCATAAATTTAAGAAGACTGAAATCATACCAAGCATCTTCTCCGACCACAGCAGTGTGAAAGTAGAAATCAAATACAAGGAAATAAAAACAGAAAAATACACAAATACATGGAGACTAAATAGCATGCTACTAAACAATGAATGCATTAACAACAAGATCAAGGAAGAAATCAAAAGATACTTTGAGACGAATGAAAATGAAAACACAACAACACAAACTCTACAGGATATAGCGAAGGCAGTTCTAAGAGGGAAATTTATAGCAATACAGGCCTATCTCAAGAAACAAGAAAAATCTTAAATAAACCATCTAATCTTACACTTAAAGGAACTAGAAAGAGAACAGCAAATAAAGACTAAAGTGTGGAAGAAAATAGTAAAGATCAGAGCGGGATGAGATACAGAGTCCAAAAACAAAACAAAACAAAAGATCAGTAAAACCAAGAGCTGGTTCTTTGAAGAGGTAAACACAATTGATAAACCTTGAAACATACCCATCAAGAAAGGAAGAGAGAGGACCCAAATAAATAAAATCAGAAATGAAAAAGTGACAACTGACTCCTCAGAAATACAAAGGCTTAAAAGAAAATACTGTGAGCAACTGTATGCCAACAAATTGGACCATCTGGAAGAAACGGATACATTCCTAGATACATACAATTTTCCAAGACTGAATCAAGAAAAAGCAGAAAATCTCAACAGACTGATAACTACTAACAAAATCAAATCAGTAATCAAAAAACTCCCAACAAACAAAAGTCTTGGACTGATGGCTTCGCATGTGAATTTTATCAAACATTCAAAGAAGAGTTAACACCTATCCTTCTCATACTAGTTCAAAAAAATTCAAGAGGAGGGAAGACTCCTAGCCAGCTTTATCCTGATTTCAAAACAAGACAAAGACACTACCAAAAGAAAAAAATGATAATAATAGGCCAACATCCCTGATGAACATAGGCGTGAAAATCCTCATGAAAATATTAACAAACTGAATTCAGCTGACATTAAAAAGAGCATATGCCATGATCAAGTGGGATTTATTCCTGGGATGCAAGGTTGGTTCAATATTCGCAAATCAATTAATGTGATACACCACATTAACAAATTGAAAATGCACATCATATGATCACAGCAATAGATGCAGAAAAAGCATCTGACAAAATCCTGCATCATTTATGATATAAAAACCGAGCAAAGTGGGAATGAAAGAAACATACCCCAACATAATATATATGACAGACCTACAGCTAACATTATACTCAATGGGGAAAAAGCTAAAAGCATTTCCCTTAAGATCAGAAACAAGGCAAGGATGTCCACTTTCACCACTTTTACTCAACATAGTATTAGAAGTCCTAGCCACAGCAATCAGACAGGAAGAAGAAATAAAAGACATCCAGATTGGAAAGGAAAAAGTAAAACTCATTATTTGCAGATGACATGGACTATATATAGAGAACCTTAAAGTTTCCGCCAAAAAACTACAGCGCTGATCAATGAATTCAGTAAAATAGCACGATACAAAATTAATATTCAGAAATCTGGCATTTTTATATACCAATAACGAACTATCAGAAAAATTTAAAAACAATCCCATTTACAACTGCACCAAAAATAAAATAAAATGCCTAAGAATAACTTTCATCAAGGAGATAAAAGACCTGTACTCGGAAAATTATAAGACATTGAAGAAAGAAACTGAAGAAGACACAAATAAAAGGAAGCAAAAACCATGCTCGTGGATAGGAAAAATTAACATCATAAAAATGCCCACATTATTCAACGCAATCTGTAGACTTAATGCAATTCCTATCAAAATAACAATGGCATTTTTACAGAACTAGAACAAATAATCCTAAAATTTCTAGGGAGCCACAAAAGACCCTGATAGTCAAAGGAGTTTTGAGAAAAGAAAATTGGAGGTATTACACTATCTGATATCAAACTGTACTGTAAGACTATATAGTAATCAAAACAGCATGGTATTAGCATAAAAGCAGGTACTTAAATCAATGAACAGGATAGAGCACAGAAATAAACCCATGCCTATATGGTCAATCTATCCATGATAGGGGAGGCAAGAATATACAAGGGGATAAAGACAGTCTATTTAATAGATGGTGTTGGGAAAACTAGACAGATAAATGCAGAAAATGAACCCAGACCACGTTCTTACACCACATACAAGAATAAACTCAAAATGGATTAAAGACTTAAATTTAAGACCCAAACGATAAAACTAGAAGAAAACATAGGCAATAAACTCTCTGACACTGCTCTCAGTAATATTTTTTCTGATATATCTTCTTGGGCAAGGGAAACAAAAGTAAAACAAACGGGAGTGCATCAAACTAAAAAGTTTTTACACAGCAAAAGAAACCATCAGCAAGACAAGAAGACAACTGACTGGGAGAACCTATTCACCAATGATATGTCCAATAATGGGGTTAATATCCAAAATTTATAAAAACTCATACAACTTAACACACAAAAATATAAGCAGTCCAGTTTAAAAATGGGCAGAGGACCTGAACAGGTATTTCTCCAAAGAAGACTACAGATGGCTAAAAGATGTATGAAAAGATACTGTCACCAGTAATCAGAGAAGAGCAAATTAAAACCACGATGAGATATTACCTCACACCTTTCAGAATGACTATCATCAATAAGTCAAGAAACAGCAAGTTTTGGTGAGGATGTGGGGGGAAAAAGGAACCATCATGCATTGTTGGTAGAATTGCAAATTGGGGCAGCCACTATGGAAAACAGTATGGATGTTTATCAAAAAATTAAAAGTAGAACTACTAAATACCCAGTTACACTTCTGGGTATTTATCCAAAGAAATCCAAACACTAATTTGAAAAGAATATGCATTCCTGTGTTTATTGCAGCATTATTTACAATAGTCAAGATAGAAGCAACTTAAAGAAGTGGTACGTATATACAATGGAGTATTTACTTGGCCATAAAAAAAGATGAAATGTTACCATTTGCAACAACATGGATGGACCTAGAGGGTATTATGCTAAGTGAAATAAATTTGAGAAAGACAAATACCATATGATTTCACTTATATGGTAAATCTAAAGAATAATATAAACGACCAAATGAAACACACAGACTCATGGATATAGTGAACAAACTGATGGTTGCCAAATGGGAGTGAGGTTAGGAGCTTAGGTAAAAAACGTGAATGGAGTAAGAAGTCCAATTGGCAGTTACAAAATAGTAAATGGGAATCTGAAGTTCAGCATAGAGAACATAGTCAATAATATTGTAATAACTATGTATGGTGCCTGGTGGGTACTGGATTTATTGGGGGACATGACTTCTTAAATTATATAATCATCTAACCACTATGTTGTACACCTGAAATTTATGTCAACTGTATTGAAAATTTTTTAATGGAAGAGATGAGAGAGAAGGAAAAATTTAATTTTCTTCTTTACTCAAGAAAAAATATTTAAAATTGCTTTTGTTTTTTGACTTTTTCTATCTAGATGATATTTTGTTTTATACTTTACTTTTTATATTTTATTTTATTTTATTTTATTTATTTTTTATTTTATTTTATTTTATTTATTTCTTACTGCTGAAGTCAATGAAAGAGAAACTTTATTGAGGCTCCAGGGCCAAGAGGTTTGGACAGGAGGTTGCCCTGCAGGCCATGGAGGCAGTGAACGGGCCTTATTTGACCATGTTCTTGTGGTGCAGGTTGTCAGTGAGGTCACACTTCTTGGAGCAGGTGACGGTGCAGCTGGTCATCTTGTTGCGGTTGCATTTTTGAGTGAGCTGGTGGAGGGAGGACTCGATGCTGCCCTGCAGATGAAGCACCAAGAGCAGGGTGGTTTTTTTACGGATATCATAATCTGAGAGAGCACAGCCATTCCTCCAGCTGTTTGCCTACAAAAATCAGATGCTGCGGGTCAAGTGGGATACCCTCCTTGTCTAGGATTTTAGCTTTGACATTCTCAGTAGTGTCATTGGGCTCAACCTCACGTGTGATGGTCTTGCCCGTCAGGGTCTTCACAAAGATCTGCGCCTGCTGGGGAGGTTGCTCGGCTGCCTCCTTGCAGAGAAAAAGCTATTTAGATGTTATTTTAGAGTAGCTCTTTGTCCCATCAACATGCCAACAAAAACAATAGCAGTAAAAACCATGAAACAAAAACAATGACAGTAATGAAAAAATAGCATAATTTATTGCATGCTTACTGTGTACAAGGTTCTGTGCTAAGCACTGTATTAATTTTTGTAATCCTATTTAGTTATTTTCATTTATGAAATTGAAGTTTAAAAAATTAAGCAAGTCATTCAAAATTACATAGCTGGTACATGGTAGAGTTGGAATTCAAAACAAATACTGCATTTTTAGTTACTGTTTTGCCTCTGCTTATAATCATTCCTGGACTATCTCTAATACCTACCAAGACCTCTTAAGGAAATTGAAGCAAGGGTTGAGGTAGAATGTGGGGCAGTTAGAATGTTGGCATTATGATCATGTTATTTGTTTTGTTGTATTTCTGACTTCCTTTTTTTATGGGGTGGTTGTAGAGACTACTGATTTATATTAGACCTTTAGTGTACACAGGAAGATTTTGGTTTTGACTGAAGAATAAATTTAGTCTACTTCATATAAACAGCAGCCATAATCACAAAATAAGAATTAATTTACTTTACATATCCTTTTCAAACTGTAGTATTTATGGAATATCACCCAGACTGTAAAACTTTCTATGGATCTCTGACATTGCACTCCATTGGTTCTCTTTCTGTCTTTCTGATCACATCTTAACCTCTGGGTTCCCTAGCACCTTGTGCATACACTTGTTTTAAAGCTTACTGTGTTATATTGAAATTAGTTATTCATATGCCACTCCTCACGTCTAGATGGTGAATTTTTGAAGAACAAAAATTGGGTCTCATTCTTTCTTACAACTCCTTTGCCTAACACAGCACCTGCTGGGCAATAGACAACCACAGTGAATCACGTTAAACTGTTAAATGTGAAATTGAAGACCGACACTGTGTTTTTATTGCTTTCCTATAGATTCTTGCCAAAGAGAGAAGCAAGAGTACTGCATTTCTGGTGTCCCTTTATTCCACCACTGCTGTCAGATTAACTTTAAAGGAGAGCTCTGATTGTCACTTTGTAGCTCAAAGACTTCATTGACTAACCATTTCCTGTTGACTAAGTTCATATTTCTTAGCTCTCTGTTAAGCTCCTCCATGGTCCTGTCCTAACTGAACTTTCTGTTCTTCTTCATATACACTGCACTAATTAAACTGGGATACTTTCTATTCCCCTTTTTTATATTTCTGTGCTTTTGCTGGTATCGTGTCTTCTACGTGGCTTCCACCATGAAATCTTACCCATTCTTCAGATGTCTAATATAAAATGTTGGTTCTTCCATGAGGCTTTCAGTCAGCTTCCTTCACTGTTCAGGCTCAACCAAAAGGAGTAATTTCCCCATCTGAACTCTTAATAGCACTAGCATTATTCTTGTACCCTACTAAGTCATAAGTTCCTTGAGAGCAAGGTTCTTGCCTTTATTTACTTGGCTATTTTGCATTAATAATTGCATTGAATATATATAAGTGGAATCGAATATAAATTAACTTTTTAATTTTTTTAGCTTCAAAGAAATTGGTCAAAGGACCATCTTGTTAAAAATACTTCCTCTGCATTGATCTACAAGTAAATGGATTCAATCCAGAAAATATGTAGATTTAATGATATGTTTATTTCTGGAACTTCAGTTTAGGAAAGAATGTTTCTCCCATATTTACATTTATTTTAACTATATTTACCATTATTTGTCTTGACTCTCCGCCTCCTTTTCTAGGGCACTGTCTTCAATCTTGAGTCCGAGGAGGAGGAATACCCTGGAATCGTTGCAGAAGATAGCAATGACATTTATATACTGCCCAGTGATAACTCTGGACAAGTCAGTCCTCCAGAGTCTCCAACTGTGACCACTTCTTGGCAGTCAGAGAGCTTACCTGTTTCTCTATCAGCCAGCCAGAGTTGGCACACAGAAAGCTTACCAGCGTCCCTAGGTCCTGAGTCCTGGCAGCAGATTGCAATGGATCCTGAAGAAGTCAAAAGCTTAGATAGCAACGGGGCTGGAGAGAAGAGTGAGAACAACTCTTCCAATTCTGACATTGTGCATGTGGAGAAAGAAGAAATACCTGAGGGTATGGAGGAGGCTGCTGTGGCATCTATAGTCTTGCCAACCAGGGAGCTGCAAGAGGCGTTCCCTGAAGCCCCAGCGCCCTCGCTTCCACATATCACTGCCACTTCCTTGGTGGAAATGAGGGAACCTGACACAGAAACAATTGCAGTTGAGAAAGTCAGCCCAGCTACATCTTTGTTCGTAGAACTTGATGAAGAAGAGGTGAAAGCAGCAACAGTTGAACCTATCGAACTAGAGGAGGAGGTGATCCCTGCACTGGAACCCACAAAAACACTGCTGAGTAAAGAGGAGGTGAATGTAAGGAAAGAGGGTGTTACAGAAGGGTCCTCCCCTGCTGGAGAAGAGAAGGGCATCCCACCATCTGAGGGCAAGTCTGTACTGTTGTATGGAGGGGTGGCTGCTGTTGCCATTCTGGCAGTGGCAGTTGGGGTAGCATTGGCTCTGAGAAAGAAATAGGTTTTTTCACAAGAGAAAGAAGACAAAAGGATATAAGGTTTTAGATGTATTGACTGAATTTGAACTGCTAGCAGCTGATTGGACATTTGTGGTGCACTCTTGGATAACTGGGGATTTCTGTTCACCAAGACAGTGGGTTGATCCACATATTAGGGATTAAGGTAGAGGGTGTTCATGTTTGTCTGATGGTAAGTTCCAAGGGCCTTGGCTCATGCTAGATTCGGGATCTTCTGTGTAAAGTACTCCCTCTAGTACAGGGTTTCTCAACCTCGGCATTAATGACATCTTGAGAATTTTTTGTTGTAGGAAGCTGTCCTGTGCGTTGTAGGATGTTTAGCAACATCCCTGACCTCTACCTACTAAATACCAGTAGCACTTTCCCCAGTTGTGACAACCAAAAATATCTCCTGACATTGCCAAATGTTCCCTGGGAGTAAAATTGTTCCCCTGTTGAGAGCCACAGCTTTAGAGGGAGAGGGTGAATTTAGGGGAACCTGGGGTAGAAATTCCCAGCCAAGAGGTCTTAGCTGTAGGCTCCTCAGCTGTCTTGGTCATGCCCTTCGAATTTCATCTCTCCTGAAGAACATGCTGTTTTGCAGCCTCCTTTTTTTGGCTCTTCTTTTCTTCCCCACCTTTTTAGTCCTGTAGCGTGAGGGTGCTCTCCCCTCATGTCTCAGCTGCCTCTCAGGTACCACCACATTGCTCCTCTTCACCCCCAAGTTCCTTCTGAGATCCATGGGAGAGTGCTTGCTCTATACCTGTCAAGTCCCTGATGCTTCTTACAGCTCCACCTTGTAAAGATGCTGCCTTTAGTAATCTTTAAAAAAAATATATAAAACAAGCGACCTAGGGTTCCCTGCCTATGAGTGTAATGGCAAGTAACCATAGATAGAGATTTGTCTCATTTAGAAGTAGGAGGATGGCTTAGATGACCTATGGAGCGCTTCTGGCCTTTTTGTGTATGGCCACCCTACTGAATTTATGGCTACTTGCCAGCAGCATCTCTGTTGCTGGATGATCACTGTCTATAACCTGGGCTAGTGTGTTTTCCCAGTATCTGGCATCAGTCTTACTGGTCATCCAGCTCCTTTGCAGTCCTTCCTGGATTTTCATATTTGGGCTTACAGACCAATTGAATCATAACTCTTATTAAATACAGAAAGTCTCCTAAAAATATCTCTGATATAGTATGAAAAGAGAAGCTTGAAATTCTTAGTTACCCTCAAGATTCAAGTTTGGCTTTCAGAGTTCAAGAACAGAAGAGACTTCTTCGCCAAACTCTCACAGTCCAAATGCCAGAGTGATAAACCAAAAATATCCTAATTAGTACGTGCTAGTTGAGAATCTGCATAATTTTCTTTCATCTGGCTGATCCCATCCCTTGAGAGGGTGAGACTCTTTTCATGCCTGAGGATTAGTGTCACTATGCAGGACACATGCTTGATACAAGTCATCTCAGATTTGTCTTAGTAAATAAATGTAACAAATTTTTAGATCCTGAAATTTGTAATAAAATTACTTTACCTATCCTGGTCACCAAAACTTGATGTTTTAAATGTGCTTTTTTTTAAAAAAAATTATTTTTTAAAATTAAATCTTTTCCCTAAAGCAATACTGTTCAAAAGTTGGTCAAGGAAAGTTTTGAAGTGTGTGGGTCTTCTCAGCTTTATCATGCAGTGTATATGTTCTGAGTTTTAGTGTTCCAGTTAGGGAGTGATGTTTTTAAGGGTTTTGGTGGACCTTGATTAATATAGCTGGAGATGAATGGGGGAAATGGGATTAGTGTAGTAAAGAATTTTTTACTCCTTGGGCTCTGACATTTGCACTGGATTACTCTATCTGATTGCTACATTTGTGTTTGCATAGGGTAAGAGCAAATTAGATTCATTTCTGAGCTGCTAAGGTAGATCTGTAGCTTAGAATATTTGGGTCTGTGTTCTCCGCAAAAGGAAAGAGTAAGACGTGATACGATGCTACCATGTGCAGTTTTTCAGCATTTTTCCATTTGTTGAATATTAACCTAAAATGATTTGGCCAATTGCATTTTGCTGGATAATGATAGATACTCTTTTCCATTGGCTTTCTCTAGATAGACTCATGAATTCCTGAGTAATAATAGTGTGTGTCAGTCTCCACATTCTTCACTTCCTTATCCTCTGTCTCTGGCAGTAGAAAGGAATACCCTAATAAGAGTTGCTTTTTACAGCAGCTCCTATTTTTTGCCATTACATTTAAAAGAAAATTATTTCTCATCCTTCCTTTCCTGGTAGTTGTAGGCCACTCCTTGCCCTCTGACTTATGTAGCATCTAATCTAAGGTAAAGGGAAGATTCAAAATAAATTCAACTTGTTTAGAGAACTCAGATTTAGAATTAAGAATATCACCCTGTTTATCCTTCTTCATTCTTTGAACTGTTGAGGAATTTTGTTAGTAAGTCCTACAGAACTCTTTGTAACTGCTCTACTGAATGTAATGATTTCTGATCACTTGGCAAAAGCCAGTGGTTTCTTGAGAAAAATACCAGAATTAAAGACTGAAAATTTATCCTCTCTGTAATAAAATAATAATTTGAGGCCCAGAGAAATCAGTATCTACAGTGTGTGCCTTAGCCCTGGGGACTCTCATAATCATTGCCCTCTAGAAAGCTTTCTAGATGAAGAAAAACAACTATTGACCACCTGGTTCATGCATTCACCACCCACAGTCATCCTTGCTACCTTCTCTTGCCTGTGTGCCATCTCTTGTATCAAATGCAGCCACTAGTAGGGCGAGACCACTCGACAGTGGACAACCTTCTTGAAGGCGGGAGGCTTAACCTGGCTGCACCCTGGAGGATGAATAAATTTCTAGGTGAGGGGCACTGCATCTTTAGCTGGTAGTCAAAAGGATGCAACCTTTCTCTCCCTGAACTTTGGTAGGCATATATTTGACAAATTTGCAGTATTTTTCTCGCATTAAGTTTTCCTGGGAGGAATAAACAGCAAACAGAGAGACATGGTTTTTTGAACCATAGCTACCATTAATTTCCTGTGGAAATTAATTTCCTCAGCCTTTGTGCTAATTCCTTCTAATAATATGTGTCCTCCTTGCCTTTTTTTCTATAGGTATGACACATGGACAAAGGTCATACCTGTAGAATTTTAAAATTATTTTGAGGTGTTTTATAGAAATAAAAGATATTATAGGTAAGAATTTTTCTTCTCTTCCTTTTAATTTCTTATTGTCTTTTTACACAAGCTTATCTTTCAAAAAATTTGAGATGGTGGTATTTCATCAAGAGGGCCTATAGGCTATCTGATCACGTTATAAAAAGTTTCTAGCCTCCGAACCAGTCCCCTCACAAGCAGTATTTCATTTAAAGTCTCAGCAACACACTTGATGCCTGTAAGTTTCCTCTTCTCTGGAGGACCAAAATGTGCCATTAGTGATAACCCCCAGTTATACCATTCATCACTGCGGAGGTTCAACTGAGATGGGTTTGACTTTAGGGTGCATGTTTTTTCCATTTTAGAAAATCCTTTTCCTTAAAAATTATAGTTTTAGCAAATATTGAGCATTTACCATATGCTAGAGATTGTTCTAGTGCCCTCACATGCCTTTTTACACCTTCAGTTCTGACAGCTAGTCATATTCCTTTTATTCCCATTTTACAGATTAGGGAAACCTAATCAGTTTAATAACTTTTCTAAGGTCTTCTAGCATAGGAGAGACACAGCACTGATATCAATTTGACTCCAAGTCTAGTGCTTTTTCCAGTTTTACTTTTTTATGACTCTGCAAAGCAGTATTGGCAGGCTCTCTGCACACAGCTGTGCCAACTGTATATTGTACAAGGGCAGCCTGGGCACACACAATGTCGCCCTGGAAGGGAGCCTTTTCTAATTTGTGTTCAGAGGTACCAAATAGGCTAGTCTAAATACTGAGCATGTTGTACCAGAGAAGCATGAGGTAATTCCCAATTTCTAACTATACTAGATGTTTTCCCTTTAAATATTGAATGAGATGCCTTATAGTTATCACTGGCACAGATCTTTCATTAGCTTTCTCAGTTAATATACTTGATAAATATTTCTGCTTTATAGACAAGGGTAAGGCAGTCTGACACAGGAATCATCACTGAATGATTTGAAGGCACCATGACACTTTTCCTAGTTTCTTCCTTTTTGTTCCTTCTCCCCTGCTTATGCCATGTGCTGTGGAGGGAAGTAGGGGATACCTCTAGGCATTGCATGGCCTCTCAACACTCGAATTGGTCACCAACTCAGTCAGAAGGGTTGACCAGGCACAGCTAGAGGCACATCTTGCTCGGAAGCTGACAGTAGGTGACTTTCTGGTGAAAAACTTTCCTTTCTGGTCCACGGTACACTGAGCAATGTAAAGTTAACAGAAGCCTTGTTTAAAGAACACCGATTTCCTGAAATTCAGTCACTTTTTTAGTTAACTCATATATAACGCTTCATGGAGTTAGCAACTGTTGTGTTACTGTAATACATCCCATTCCTTTACACGACTAACCTCTACCTAGCTTGTCATCAGGGTCTTCCACATGTGAACTGTTTACACAAGAACCCTAGCCAGGCAGCTACTCCATTGTAAGCTCAGGTGGAATTGTTCTCAGGTATATTTGTAAGGCCTTTAATAAGATAAAATGTAGCTGCTGGCTCAAGGTGATTCTTGCCCTGTTCTCACCTCTCCTGGAGGGAAATTTTATAATGATATTGCTCACTTCCATGTGTTCTTTGCACCACTAAATTGATTAATATACTATATAGAACAAAAGTTTTCATATTTTAAGATTACTAGTTACCTCCTTCCCCAGGAAAAAAAGGAAGTTGAAAGTCTTCCTTGTGTAAGAGGAGTCTGGAATAACTTGGTTGTTCCTGATGATTTCTAACAAGAGAATTTGTGTATGACTGGTCCTTAAAGGAAAAGATAGAACTTTTTTCTAGACATGCATTTTCCTATCATAGTCTTCCATTTTTCCTTTAGATTAAAAGTGCCTTTCTATCTACTTCATTCCTTAACAATTAAATTTAATATTGGTTCTAATGCTCTCATCTCAAAATTTAAATTTTTTTTTGTAATTAACTGAACTATGTCACTTATACAGCATATATTCCTTTTTTCTGTCTGAGGTTCCATTAGCTCTCCTTACTGCAGCTCTGATTTGCTCATTTATTATGGGTTATCCTGGCTCCTCCCTTTTCCTCATTATCTCCATTTGGCCAATCTACTCTTCATCAAGGTAAAGGGACAAAAACCAAACCTATGAATTGTGCTTTCTGTTAGAAGCAATGTGCTGGGAAGAACACATTGGAGGTTGTAATAAAATGAGATTTGAAGATAACTGATGGACTCATCTTTCTATTCATATGCCCTTAACTTAGGAGAAATCATTTCAGATAATCAGTCTTGTAGTCTTTGTAATAAGTACATACTTAGTTTGACTTCAAGTTCTGAAAGCATGATCATAATATCCAAAGGACACTCCATATTTAAGTTCCCAGTCAGCACAGCCAATGAAATTGTTGGAAAATAAGAGCACGCTCTGGTGCTGTGACACTCTAAACAGCCCTGAGCATCTCAGCAGTTAATTCTGGATCCTAAAAGGTGAGGTCAGGAATGCTTTGACCTGAATACACCAAATATCCCAGCTGACTTTCATATATGCCAAGCATCTTTTGAAGAAAGCTTTTTATCTTTAACCAAGGAATTTTCATCAATTCAGATATTTAAAAAATAAGATGAAACACATTCTGTGAAAGTCATTTCTCCATTATATCCACAAAGATTATGTTACCAGTGTAAAATCCACCAACTTCCAGGGTATCCCTGAGTCATGGCTGGGATGTAGTTCAAGACTGGAACACTTCTGATATAGAGCCATCTTTTTATGATGCTGGCTTGGGAAGACAAGGTGATATTATTGCTTTACGACTAAGAAGGTTTATCCAACCTGGTCTGGAAAAATTTACACTGCAACGCATATAAACTGCATTAAAATAGTGACCTAATGTATTCATTTAAGCAAAACAGTGAAAAGATGCTGTGAAAGATTATTAGTCTGAATTATTTACCGTTTTAGAGCTCTTTTCTCCTCCATTAGCTTAGAGTTGACTACTTCTATTTAAATTGCTCCTAAAATATCTTGCCCTAGTGATAATCTGCTCATACACATGTACAGATGGGTATGTATGTATACATGTTATTCAACTTGTTTCCACTGTGATATGAATCCCTTTAAAAAAAAGTCCACTACAAAACAATAACACGACTGGAAGATTTATTTCCAAATGATGGCCTTCATACTGCATGGCAACATCTATTTGCTTTTAATATTTACAACACTGCAGATATCAGATTAAGACCCAGCCCTGCTGCAGTATATACTTAATGCTGAATGATGGCCAGTCATTTTTCTTTTCTGAATTGCTGAAGGAACAGAAAAGTGTTTTGGTATCAAGGAAATATTTATTAGGATTTCGTTACTCTTGTTTATATGCTTCTCCAAGTGTCATGTTCATAGTAACAAGAGTGCTACTACAGAGTAAAGATAATGTGTGTGGTGTGGACGCAGCATTCCCATCATACGTGTAAATGGAACTCTAGGAAACACAGTTGCTGGGAACAACAGACGGTGTGGCACTGCTCTAAATTTAAGTGCTCCCGGGTTTATTTGTTCCTACCTAAGGAATTTGATTTTGTTATTACTTGTATTCTATGTCCCTAGGAAAGGCAACCATTCAACTGTTGAATTTTTAAGACTGTTTTTTCATCTTTTACGCCTAGAAAAACCTGTTCTCTCCTGATACAGCCTCTTAGGCATGGATGAGGGGTATGCCTAGAAAATAAAAATATAAGATTATTAGCAGACATGGCCTATGGGATATATGCAGTAGCTTCTGGTCCTCCACCAGCTTAAAAATTTTACCAAAGCCTTGACTTCTTCAAAAGAGAAAAGGTGCCTTTAGTTACCTGATACTGGAAACTATGTGACATGGGCCTTTAAATTACTTCCTCACCTTTTAATTGCCTATGGTTTTTCTTGACTCTCATAAAAGGAAATCAAATTGAAAATAGCCACACATGTTCTGAGGCCTGATTTTCCCACTGAATATAGAACTTTAGTCCAGAACCTCCTGGGCCATCTAGTCTCTAAATAGGAATACTGCTACTTCCTTAGTATTAAGATGGTCCCTATCCTGAGAGGACTTTTTCATTTGTAAAGGGTATGTGCATTCCTGCTCTCACACATGACACTGACACTGTCTGCTGTAAGACTATGCCCCAAGGTTGCACTTTAATAAACAGTAAGTTTTTGTTTTTTTGGTTTGTTTTAAAAAACAAAACAACATTGTTTTTTTTCTTCTGTCTTACAATCTGTTTTTAAATGTAATTTTCAAGTGGGGACCTATACAGCTGAAATAAGACAAAGGCACAATGTGTAGATGGGTTAAGAAAATGGTATGAAGCTTGTTCAAATATGTTCAAGTTGACATTTCCATTCAAGTATATTAATGTAGAGATTTCTAAATGGGTCATCAGCTTAAAACATCTTTAAAATAGTGAGAAATAAATAGCTATTATCTCATGCCTGTTGTCTCTAAGAACTTTGTTTAAATGGTCATGGCTCCATCTCCAAATGAGGCACCTATATTGTTGACACCTTATCAAGTTTTAACCAGACATGATTTTGCAGTCATCCATTCAGTCCATCTCCTAGAGCAAGAAAGGAAAGACAACTAGAATTAGCCAGTCTGATTTTTTTTTTTACCACCAAAATATCTAGTCATATTCCTGACTTTTCAAATTCTTTTTTATGCCTATTTACTGTTGTTTCTCCCTCTTTCCTAACTTGTACTAGATGACCAGGTTCCCTTTTTCTTTTCCTCTCACAGCAGGGATACTTTTTCTGTTATGGCCCAGAAAATATTTCAGGCTCTGTAGGCCATATGGTCTCTATTATGATGCCTCAATTCTGATGGGATAGTGTGGAAGCAGCAAAGACAGTACATAAGAGAACGAACAATAAAACTATTTCAATAAAACTATGTTTAAAAAAACAAACAGCAAACCAGATTTGGCCTTTGGCCATAATTTACCACCCTTTGTAAATGATTCTATATTCTTCATTTTTAACAAACATACATTGCATTTATTAGAATGTACATTCAATTTCTACGACAGATCATCTAAATATGACTTATACAAGATAGATCATTTCTCTAATTATACGTGAGCAGTCAACACCACAGTCTTGGGACCCAGGAGCCTATCTTATTGGTCCTTGACACTAAGGTGTTGCCTTCACCTACACCCACATCCTCAGCCACATTTCAGCCCATGGACAAGGCAAGGGGCAAGTAGAGCAAATGTTCCTGTTTAGGGACACAGTGCAGAAGATACATACATCACTTCTTTCTGCTTCCCTTTCATCAGAAGTGATAGGTCACATCTGGCTTATGAGGGAGCCTGGGACACGTAGACAAGCCAAGAGGCCATGTACCTAGCTGCAAACCCTACTATAACAGATGGGGAGGGCAGATATTGGGGGGTATCTAGAAGTCTCTGCTACAACTAAAATTGTGATGTTCTGATTTACTTCAAGGATGTTAGAATCTATACCCCTCATCCAATCAAAACAAAACCTTTAGCATATATTTAGCACATTTAAAATCTTGTTATGTTTTGGAGCATCGGGTCAAGATGGCGGAGTAGGCAGATACAGTGTTTGCCTCCTCTCATGACCACATCAAGATTACAGCTAAACTACAGAACAACCATCATTGAGAATCACTTGAAGTTTAGCTGAACAGAAGTCCTACAACTAAGGACATACAGGAGAAGCCACGTCGGGACGGATAATAACAGATAAGTCCCACAAATGTAAATAGTTCTCAACTATACAAGAAGATGCCTAACTTCGCTAGAAATAAAAGAAATGCAAATTAAAAATAAGTAAAATCCAGTTATGTTTTTTCTATTGTCATCTCCCTAGATTTGGGTTCTTTGAACTTCCATTAAGTTATTGGTGCTCCACACCTCTAATTTAATAGATGGAACTGCTTTATTGATGATCATTTTCTAAGGTCTAAGGTCTAAATCTGCCAGTCTAATTTGCAAACCAGAATTCAGTCAAGAACTCTAGTGCCCTAATCAACAGAAGTGAAGCTGGGGTTTGTATAGAATCACCTTCTCTGGAGCCCTGTCATCTTTACATCCTGCATGCTACTTGTTGCACCAAAGTTTTTTGCAGAGCGACTACATAAAACAGGCTTTCAATTGAGGTGCTGAGATCTAGATATTCGCATCTACGAGATCACTTATAGTGCCAAGACGCGTCTTAGTGGGTCCGGGGAGTCAAGATTGTTTGAGCCCTTCGGTGTTTAGTAAGCTATTAGTTAGTACAAGACTGCTTTTGACATCTTGCTCACTTACTCCCCCATCAGGTCATTGTTGGTAAACGCTGTCCAGAACCTTTCTCAGGCTTACCTCCTTCCAACAACTAAGCTTGTTTAATACCTGAGTTGAGATTTACATTCATTCTGTTTTAAAATATCTGTATAACTGAAGACCACAGGAGATAGAGAATGCTTTTAAGGCTCATCAGTAAATATCACATCAGATGCCTGAGTGATGCTTCTGACACAAAATCCCAAATATTCACTAATATTTCGCAGAAAATTTACAGAAAAGACACATCCACTGAAACTTCAGTTAGGTCTGTGGAACCGAAGCACCAGGCTTTCAGGACCGTCTGGCCTTCTTGGGCAGCATTATGAAGAACTGTGACTTTTAACACCCTGGTTATGGGACAGATGTTTTTCTGGGGCAGGTTTTAGATAGTTTTCCCTACTTTTAAAATCTCTCCTTTTGGTGTCTCTACCATCATCCTTGGTAAGCATGTTTTAAAAGAATTTAATCATACTCATCTGTGTGACAAGGTAAAGTTGAGAGCAGACTAGGGGAGCTCAGCTTAGGTCCCTCAGCCACTTTCTTTCATTCTCTCCATGTCTGTACCACACTATTACAATTCTACCAATAGCATGAAGTAAGCCTTTACCCGCTGACAGTAGCACATCTTAAACGTAAAGCTGACAAAATTCAATCTTAAACATAAAGGTGATAAAGCTCAAAAGGACATTCAGTGTTCATTACCACCTCCTACCACATAACTTTCTTGCTTGTAAAAGCAAAACCAAGCCTTTCTACCTGGGCAGAAAGGTTTGTAACAGCATTCCTGTGGCTTGGTCGTCAGAAGCAGAAGGAAAGGATAAAAGAAGCCCTGTGGCAGAGGGCTCGGCTGGGTTTCCAGAACTCAGAGGGGAATGGATATGGGGAACAGGCAGAGACCGAGACGATTTAGTGAGATGCCAAGGAGCTGACATCACTGGTTCTTACATTTCTCACTAAGTTTCTCACATAGGTGAGCAGGTTTTGGTTAATAAAATTCACTGTTGTGTGAAAGACACCACGGAGCAAGGATGGTGTGTGATCGGCCACCTTTTTGGCCAGCAGCATGGTCAACATCAGCATGGTCTTCTCCTTCTCCATGTCTTTAGGATAAGTCTTCATGACCTCCTCCAGCGCAGCAGAGAGGCAATCCTTCCTGTCCTGTACGGATGTAAAAACAAAAGGTTCACATCGAACCTAGCTCACTAAATTCTTCCCTGTTAAAGGACCAGTCCTCCGATGGAAAGGATGAAGAGGCATGCTCTCATTTCAGAGGCATGCTCTCATTTCTCATTTATTAAATAGCTAAGGTGGTTGTAGGAGAGAATGAGAAACAGCTCAGTTTTCAGAGGGGATCGAAAGGGAGGACTGAGCTCACTCCCTGGAGTGGGACACTCGCTAACCAAACACATGGTCACTGAGCATTGTGTGTGCACATGACACTGATGGAGCTAAAGAAGCCAAGTCATTCCCTGCCTCTTCAAATTGAGAATTAGTTAACTACCAAAGATGTCTCAGGCCTATTTACTGGTGCAGACCTAGCTAAAGAGAAGGAGGAAGGGGGCTACAGGTGACATTCCCACCTAGTAGAAGAGGCATGCCAAAGACCATTAGAATCGAAAGGATCTCCAGGCTCATGATTCTCATGCAATATTAAGTTAACACTGGGGGAGAGGTTCCCAAGGCAGAACATCACTAGATGCTTATATTCTGTGATAGCTGATGGAGAACATCAGATGGGGAGGGACCATCTGATGGCATTTTTATTTGACTCCCTAAAACTGAAGAAAGTTATTTCTGGAAGAGTCATATATTTTGTTCATCTTTTTGGAGGCTTTTATCCCCAAAGTTTTCACTCTGAATTTAAGGTTCGGGTTTCCTAAATGTCAAGTAACTTAATTCTCCTGAGAGACAACCGACCATGCTATAATTTCTATTCCCAATTCTTCTGTGGACAGTCACAATATGAGTAACCTCACTGGACACTGATCTGTCTGACAGGAGACAGGACAGACCTTGTGGTTCGAATGACAATGGAAAAAGCCTTCACTCTTCCCAGCTAACCCAAAAAGGGCACTAGAGGGTTTTCTCACTTACTTCCTCTGACAGGTCCACATTCATAAATTCCATTGCCAGGTAATTCACCACTCTTGGGGGGATCCTGGAGTCCATCCTGTCCCCTATTTGGGCGAGCTGCCTGGCGATATTCTGGATGATTTCCTCTTGATTCTCAGACTCTGAATGTTCAGGCAGGGGCAGCAGAGACAAAGCAGATTCAGACAATGGCCCTGTTCTATACCCTCATTCCTCTCCACCCTACCCTGGAAAAAGGAAAGGATTCTGCTCTAGAACAAAGCCAGCTCCTGCTTCCACGGCACACCACTGGGGTCCCAGCTTAACACTGGCTCCACTCTATAGAGCTGCAGTGTGAGGATTTGGAGACCTGAGGCTCAGGGGAGCAGGGGCAGAGCGCTGGGTCCAGGGAAAGGGCTGGAGTGAGCAGAAGACTGGCTGGAGAAGCGGGTTTCTTCCTGAATATAGGTTCAACATCTGCCCCTGAAAAGGGTCAGTGATACTGGGGCATCCAGGACCGTGGGCACCTGAGGTACGAACCGGACAGCAGTGTTATGGCTGCCAGTTCTATATCGCATCATTCAACAGGTGTCAGCCTGTTAGAGTACAGAGGCTCTGCAGTCAGACTGAGTTAGAGCCCCGCCTCTGCCGCCCGCAGCCAGGAGACCTTGCCACATCCTCTCCCACCTTCCTCACGGTGTGGCTGTGGAGATCACCGCTCTCTCTAGTCCCATCTCAGTCAGCAAACTTCTGTCTTCACTCTGACCTGTAAGGCTCTGTACAACCTGTCCAGCCTTCCAGTCTTCCCACTTGGCCCTCATCCCTTTTCTCCAGCTACACTGGCCTCCCCAGAGAGCCGGCTCCTTCTCTAACTTCTTCTAGCTCGACTCAAATGCCACTCAGTCCAACATTAACACCCCACTCTCGCTGCCACTCTCTTCCCCTCCTTCCCTTTTCCTTCCTCGATACTCGCTACCATATCATGTATTTCACCTGCGTTCTGTCTAACTCCCTCGCCAGAATGTGGGTTCATAAAGGCTCTCACTTTTAAGTCCATTTTGTTTATTGCCAACTACGCAGCACCAAAAACAATTCAAGGCACATAGTAGGTGCTCAATAAACAACTGCATGAATGAATGAGTAAATGAACGAACCCTGTACCTAGTTCCTATTGTTATTTCTCCCATTAAATCTTATATATTTTCTGTGCTTGCAACTTCCCCCTGGCTTATTTCCCCAGGATAGAAATTTCATCCTCACCCCAGATTAGCTATTGCCACTGCACCCATCCTCCATCAACTGGCAGCTCTTATCTCAGCACAGACACAACTGTCTCTCCTCCCCATTACCACTGCTACCGCACAGTGTGGGCTCTCCATTCCCTCACATCTGGATAATTACGGTATCTCCTCACCCCACTCTCACTGCCCTCCAGCCCACTCTCCACAATATACTTCGGCAAGTAAGGCACTTAGGTGAAGACTCAGGAGACTATTAAGAGGAGTAAGTGAGCTTGTGTGATCTTGGAGTCAGTACCTCCTTGTATCTTGTGCCCTGGGTGTTTCATTTGCTGCGCTGCGGCGCTGACAATACACGTGGTTACAATAAGACATCACTTCCCTACTCGGAACCTTCCATATGCTCACCTCTGCTTAAGTGACAAGTCACCACCCAGCTTCAAATCACCTTAGACTTCCACTATTCCCTTCAAACATTCTAGGCAAACTCAACTATTTACAGTACCTTTCACAGGCCCTGGCTTTTCCATCTTCAGGGTTTTGCTTTAGCTAATGCCATTCCTTCTTCCCAATCTCCAGACCAAAACTGCACCCACCTTCATGGCCCACCTTGATTCAGTGGTAGCCATGAGGTTTCTTCCTGATTTCCTACAGAGAACAGAGCACTCATCTTCTCCCTAACTCCAACAGCACTGACTCTCTGCCTCACTAACTTCCCTACCCTTTTCTGCCCTGTTCTGGCAACTTCAGGAGTCGCAGCTGACTCATCTGTATCCAGCTGAGTGAATAAATTCACCGATGAAACTGTGGCAGTTAGAGCCTGTACTTTGCCTTTTGCTTCCAAATCTTGTCAGGTATTTTATCTACATGCCAGTTTTCTACCAGAGGGTTATGTTAACTGTACAGCCCCATAATCACTTCTGCAAATGACTTTGCAGTCTGAAGACAAGGGACAGTACAGAAGAGCAAAAGAGAGCCTAGGGGACAGCCTCTGGTTATAATTACTTCTGTAGCAGCTTCTGACAGGCAAAGCTATTCCTCCTGTCCCCCGCCCCTTCTCAAACCTTCTCTAAAGGGGGGTAGGTGCTCTTATCCCAGTTTAGGGTCAGCCAGAAGACACACCAGCTGGATTTTAAGGAAGAGAAGGTCTTTGGCACACACTGGCTAGTGAGAAACTCCACCAGATCACCATCCGCCAGAGTTAAGACAGAGCTGGAGGTCCGAAGGCTGGATCAGCTGCTGGTCTCCCCCAAGGCCACCAGAGGGCAGTGCAACCTCCCATGTTAGGAGATTTCAGGGCAGCAGGATTTTAGTGCTGCTTCTAGAGCGAGGCCTGGGTCCAAGTCCTCAGTCTCCTTAGGCTTTGAGGGCAGTGATTCCGACCAGGGCATATCTCAGCGTCTCCCACCTTAGAACGCAATCGTTCAGGCAGCTGGAGGAGGGCTCAGGGCACACACATTTTGAAAATGTTCCTCATGGAATTCCAGTGTGCACACTGCAGAAAACCACTGTTCCAGGCCCTCATCGGGAAGTGGCTGAACCTCAACACACTCCCCAGCCTTGCTCCCTCAGCCGTCCGCAGAGGACTGTCTCTGTCTGTGGAGGCAGCACCACTGGCTAAAAGCTGTAAAAACTGAGGCTGGAGGACAGAATAGGATGAGGAAAGTGAAGGAAGTCTAAACACTGATGCACCTGGAGGCAGCGCAGCAGTGGGAGGACGAGGGGGCCCAGCAAGGCAGGCCTGGACCCGAGTCCTGGCTCAGCCGTGCCCAGCAGTTGTTTTTAGAGCTCGTCATTTACCCTTCTCTGGGCCTTAGTTTCCTCATCTGGAAATAAGGTTCAGAATACTTCGATGCCTTTGTTATCTTGTGGATAATTACAAGCCATAACACATGTAAAAATCAAAGTGTAAAGTGCTATACAAAGAACCATTATAAAGAAACTGAGTAGGTTTCAGCCAACTGAAAACTCAGCTAGGCCTGCTCCACTGGCGTGACCAAGTACAAACCACACAACCACACACACACACACACACACACACACACACACATAATGGACTGGAACTATGCAAGTGGAGACTGAGCCCAGAGATCCCTTCTAGCACTTAGGTTCTCTAAATGTCACTGGTGACAGCAAAGCAGAGCAGGCCGGGGCCAGATGCCTACCTGTCTCCTCCCTTTCCAAGACGATATGGCTGCACCGGTTACCATCCGTCTGCAGTTCATCATCATAATCTTCTCGCGGGTAAGCTGGCACAGGCAGGTCATGGCCCAACGCCTTCAGCTCTTTGTGGAAATTAGAGTTGCAGCAGTTTTGGAGGAAGCCAAACACCAGCAAGTCTGTGATGTGCTCATGCTGAAGGCGTGCACCATTGCTGATCTGAGGAGAAAGGGGGAATCAGGGAGACCTACGGGAACCTGGACCAGGGCCGGGGCCCCTCCTGTGGCTGAGCTGGCAGAGCGGCTCTGGATGCAGTGGGGCCTGAATTAGCCTCACTGGCCCAAGACATCTGAATACCCTGTGGGCACAAAAACTCTTGCAAAAGGTCTCAGTGGGCAGCACCTGTTCGTAGATGCCAAAGAGAAAGTTCCAGTTCTATACAAGGTAGTTATCTACCATTTGCTTGCTATCCTACCAACTAGCTGGGGTGAAACTCCAAAGGCTGTTTTAGGGGAGTCAAGCAAATATCATTTAGATGCCATCCTCGTATCTACATGCTTTTGCCAAGTCCCATGTGCCTTTTACCAACTTAAGCCCCCCTCTACTGGCTATGCATGCAGAGGTAGAAGCTCATTCTTTCCCCAAATCTCCTTTGTGGGCCTAGGATGGTATTGTGCAAACAGCAGGTTTTCAATAGATACTGGGTGATAGTGACCACAGATACTATCTGCCCTTGGGCAGGCTTGGTTTACTTCGGGTAAGCATGCGCCTTAAGTAAAATCCCTAGAGAGCCATGGGGATGCCTACTACTCCACCCAGAGGGGCTGGTGATCTTGGCCCATCGGCTCTCCATCTATGAGCAGCCCTGTGGCAGTAGCTCAGTTCAGCCTCTGTGCTATAGGAGACAGGACGCACATTTCTGGTGTGCTGACTGTACCTGGGATAGTGTTCTTGGTAAACAAAGGTGAGTACTTGTAGTATCAGCATCCAGGTATGCTCAGAACGATTAGACCCAGGATAAAAGAAGGAATCATCTGAAAAGCCAGGGATACTGAGACCTTCCCAGAAAAATGCAAAGCAAAATTGATAGGTGGTACGAGGTTAGCAGAAGAAAATGAAGGTGCAGGTAAAATTTGTTTCTATCTTCTAAATCCTTAATATTTTTCACTAGAAAAATCAGAAAATTTTTAGGGAAGTTTTTAAGGGGTAAATTGTTTTAAATAAATAAAATCCATAGAAAGGTGCTTATACATAGTTATTTAGATTTTACTTCTCCAAAATTACTCCTTAAAAAGAAATTACTCCTAAAAAAAAGGAAAAATATTATATGAAAGCTCTACTGCCAAATCATTACAGTGAGGCCAGGGGCATGAAATGGCTTAGAAACTCAGGAACATGCTCCATTTCTGCTTCATGGAGGTGTCCTGGTTAGGAGAGAAGGAAGGAAGGCTGGGGCAGTGACGGGGGGTGAACTGCATTCCTCGAAAAGACATGTTCAAGTGCTGACCCCCAGTACCTACGAATGTGACCTTATTTGAAAATTGGGTCTTTGCTGATGTAATTAGTTAAGATGAGGTCACACTGGATTAGGCGGGCCCTAAATCCAATGAATGACTGGTATCTTTATAAGAGAAAGGAGAGGGAAATTTATACACAGAGATGCACAGGGACATTGCTCCATGAAGACAGACTGAAACTGGAGTGATGTGTTTACATGCCAAGGAACGCCAAGCACTGCCGGCCACCACCAGAAGCTAGGAGACAGGCATGGCACAGATTGTCCTTCGGGCCCACACGAGGAACCAACTCTGCTGACTCGTCGATTTCAGACTTCTGATCTCCAGAACTGTGAGGTAAAACATTCAGCGTACAGTATTTTGTTCTAACACCTCCAGGGAACCAATATAGGTAGTCTTCGCCAGAGGACTTCCTTTTGATCTACAATTTAGTAAACAAGTGTCCGGAATCTGGATGCCGAGCAGTCCACGAGCAGTCGTTGCCACCAACTATGCCAGATCAGGTTACCAAACACCAGTTCAGGCATCTCTGCCTTTCTCATGTAAAATAACAGAACTGGCAGCGGAGGGGAAAGGAAAGGATGTCCCCTGTCGGAGGACAGGTCCACAAGCCAAGAGTAGAGGACCCATGAAGTCAGTGTTTAGTGCCAGCTGGAAAGCAGTGTGGACAGACTCCATTTTGATTAACAGGGCAGACTGTTAAAATGGCAGTAGGCTCAAAAGACTGACAGTCTTTAACCCCTCAAAAAACAGAGCTTGTGACCAGCTGAGTATGGAACTATGGCCTCTTTTGATCCTTCTAGGTCACAGGAAAAAAACTATGTTAAATGATTAAGACTTAGGAAGTCTTCCTGCAAATATTACAAAATTGATCTAAAGGAGAAAATTTTCTCATGCTATAAAATTAGTTCCAGTACAGAAAAAAAGACAGAAAGCTATCCAATGTATTTGATAAATTGGAATAACTCTGGTGCCCAAAGCTGGTGAAAAGAGCACCAAATAAGCAGTAAAACAAACAAACAAATAAAAAATTTTCTTTGTTTTTCTAAATATCAAAAAAATCAAAGAAGAGTGATACAATATGGACAAACAGTACCATACGAATAGTTTTAAAAAATGTGAAACCCAAGACTGATATTACAGTAAGTGAAGCCAGACACCAAAGGACAAATACTATGTGATTCTACTGCTATGGGGTACTGGAAGTCGTCTAATTCACAGAGACAGAAGGTAGAGTTGGGGTGCCAGGGCCTGGGGTGTGGGGAGGTGGGGACTTAGTATTTAATGGGGACAGCACTTTAGTTGGAGATGAAACTGTTCTGGAGATGGATGGTGGTGATAGTGGCATAGGAGGGCGCATGTATGTAATACCACAGAGCCGCAGACTTAAAAATGATCAAAATGGTAAATTTTATGTTATGTATGTTTTACCACAATTTTTAAAAACTGAGGAAAAAATCAAGGACAAAAAGTAAGAAAAATCTACAACAGGAAGAAAATTCTGAAGGTGGGGGGAGGAGGCCAAACTCCATCACGTCAACTAAAATTGCTCAGTGTTTTCACTGGGAATCCTGACCCTGCAGACACTGGGCAACTTGTGTCTCAGTTTTCTTACTTTGAAGGGGAAAAGAAAAAAACCACTGGGTATAACTGGGAGAAATTATAGCCACCTGGCTGCAGGGAAGGGCTGTCAGGAGGGACGGGACAATGTGGGGGAGAGCGCTCCTAAAGTCGAGGGGCTGTATGAGCATAACTTGGCAGCGTGGTCTCTAACCCGCAGACACCTCAAGAATGCAGAAGAGGGGACAGCTGCGAGCTAGAAGGGACAACGGGCAGGTGCAAAGGGCACCGAACAGAAGAGCATTTTGGCCTTTGAATAGGCCTTTATCAACAAGGGGAGCTGCTGAAATCTCTTCTGTTCAGCAACCAGCGTCTCTGCTAAGCCTGCAACGACTCTCTGGCCCTCCAGCTACCAAGTGGTTCTGTCCTTTAGAAGGATATTCAACACGACATATCGAGACCCTTCCAGGAACCAGGTACTGCTACGTGCTCAGAAATTCAGAAACTGTGGGCCTCTGAGTTTACTAACCACCAAACCCTCAGCCTTTTGCAGATCCCTCCTGTGGCGGGTGGCTGGTGGGAACAGCAGAAGGCTGATGCACTCAGCGTGGGCAGGGAAGCACCCTGGGGCTGAGGCCTCACAGACATTATAGAGCTTGGCAAAGGAGAGAAGAAAGCCTTATAGGCAAGCAGATGAATAAAGATCTTTTGATTAGATATTCTATGATTTTCCCTTCCAAGTTCATTCAAAGGTAAGTACAAAGTACAGTTCAGGTACGATCCTGCTGAAGGCAGGGGGACGGGCTATATGACCTCTGGGTGACCTCTGCACAAAACTCTACAGCTTTGAAATTGCTCTCAAATCAGAAAGCCTCCTTGCAGCCAGGCAGATGAAGGGGGAAGGCTGCGCAGAGAGGGGAAGAGGAAAAGAGAGGCCAGGGAGAACGAGACGAGAGTGGCCTTCTCTTCTGTTTGCTGTGCCCTAGCCAGCTGGGACTGTGCTGCCCCCGTCCTGCAGCGCCGTCACACAAGCTGGGCTGGGTCCACACTGCACACACAGAGAATGGGCTGGCCTCAGCTGCCCTCACCCCTCTGCCCATCTCCAGAAGCGTCTGACCTTGGGATCCATGGCACAGGCAGCTGGCAGCTCAACTGGCTTCTGGCTTGCAGGTGTCCAAGGCAGCAGCCTGGAAGAGGACAACAGACACACAGGGTGGGCACTGGTCCCTGCAGGGACATCACTCTGTGGGACTCTCAGGAAGAAATCCGGGACACCGTGCTGGGCCCTAGCTCCAAAGTGCTCCAGCCCCACAGTGGCCCCTCTCGCCGTGGGACACCAGCAGCAGCCCAGTGAGTGGGCTCTGCAGCTCCCCTCAGTAGAGACTTGCCAAGGCACCGAGAGCACCCTCCAACTTCAAGGTCCACTCTCCCACCCGAACTCATGATCCTAAGACCTCACCCCCCAGGCAAGGAGGGCAGACTGGTTCACGAATACTTTTTAAGTAAACACTTATATTAGTAAGTTTCTTACAAGAATGAACTCAGCTAGTAAAGTGTACATAGAGGTTTTCAGGAAATCTGTTTTATTATTACTGTGATCAGTAACTGGGCCACTAACACAACTACTCTGTCCAACAACAACCCATCCCCTCAGTGCACGGCAGTTATCAGAGCTTCACATGATCATCTCCTTGTTCTGCCCACCATGCTGGCAAGTAGGCAGAGCGGTGTTGAAGCTGACTTAGTGGATGAGAAGATAAAGTTTAGGGAGTAAGGAACAGCCAGGAGATTCGTTCTCTCCACAGGCCCCCAATGGGCAGATAAAACAAATTGTTCATATGGAAAAAGCTCTTGTAAAATGTTTATAACGAAGAGAAATAATATACATGACGATTATACAAAAGATTAAAGCTTCCATATGGCACATATTTCCAACTAAATAATCCATCACAAACAACTGAACGAAAAAAAGGCAATTGGGGATTGAGTTAAAAAGATTAGGTCCATAAAATGGAATATATGCAACCATAAAAAAGAACAAGAAATCTGTATGTGCCTCTGTGTATGTGCATCTGAGAGATGTTCAAATAGACTGAACAAAAGTTTTTGCAGAACAGCTTCAAAAGAATACTATCTTAAAATGTATTTGCTGGTATATGTGTGTGATTACACACAATATTAGGTCATTGTGTAGGGCATAAACAGTCAAATTTGGCAATTCCATATGGCTCCTAAATACATAGGAGGTAAAACACAAACAGCAGAACAGACAACCAGCTCGACTCCAGGAAGAGCGAGCGGGGCTCCCACCACATGTAGTGGAGGACGGAACAAGGCCTGCGCTGATGGCGGTGTGTCTTGTCTGCAGCCAGCTGCGCAACTGTGCGCTTGGGACAGTCATGGTCTCGGCACTGCCATTTCCCTGTCTGGGTGCTCGCACGGCTTGGCAGTTGCCCACAGCTACAGGCTGCACCTCAACCCTCCTGGAGTCTGGCCGAGTCTGCCCATTGCTGGGTGTGTCTGGGAGGAGAAGGGACCAAGCTCAAAGGACTCCGGGAGCATGTGGACAGACAGGGAAGCAACAGGACACTGGCTCACCCATGCGCCCTCCGCAAGGCAAGAGGAAAGGCCAGAGCCATTAGCAGCATTAGGACAAAGAGCAAAACAGAACACATTCTTCAGGAAAAAGGCTACAGAAGCCAAACTGTGTCTACCAAGTCACTGCCAAGGTAAAGACAGTGGGCAGAACTTGGGCCTCAGTCCCCACCACGTTATATCAAGAAATAACTTCAGAAACCTATGAGGGGAGAGACAGCACTCAAGAAATAATTCATACAAACATCGGATTTGATCTCCTTCCAGACTTTGATATACACACTCGCATCCTCAGGCAGACTTTCGGTCTTCTGCATTCACCAAATTGTGATCATTTGTCTGCTTCAATTGATATTTTTCAAAAATTTTTTAATGCTTATATAATATTCTCTTGTGATGATTTGTTCTAAACCAGGGGCGATTTTGACCTGCAAAGAACATCTGCAAGTATCTGGAGACATTTTTGGCTGTCACAACTTGGGAAAGTGCTACTGGCATCCAGTGGGTGGCAGCCAGGAAGGCTGCTCCATGTCCCCCAATGCCCAGGACAGCTCCCAACAACAAAGAATTATACGGCCCAAGTGTCAATAGTGCTGAGGTTGAAAACCCTGTTCTAACTGTACGTATGCACCAAAATACAATAAACCTCCTATTATTGGACATTTATCCTTTCAATGTTTTCCACCATGAAATACAGGACTGTGGTGAACGCCCTGGTGTGGCGCTGTCCTATTAAATCCAGAATCGAATGAGATAATAGATGCGAAAGTCAACCTGGAGCGCCAGCCTGTATTCCTACCACTTCTGGCTTTATTCCTCTGTTACTTAAGAAGAAACTCAACAAGTCACTGTCGGCTGTGGGTGGTACCAGGACAACAGGTAAAGTCACCCCCTGAAAATCTCAGAGGCTCCGAGTCAGCCATGGCTTCACCCCCAAACTCCAATTCCTAACCAAAGGTGCCAGCAAGGAGAACTCATACAGCCAAGAACTGATCACCCCTTAGTTCCAGATCCAGTGGGAAATGGCCAGGTGGGCAGAACTGGGAAACAGAGACCCCCCCATCTTCTCTGGTCATCAGGTTCGTTCACAGCCAAGATTCCACCAGCTCCGGGAAACATGCCTGTGATGACACAGCCTGAGACTGAGGCTTTTTATGGGTTATTTCTCCAAGCTCCTACCACACCCTTTTTTCCCCCCAGTCGAGCGTTCTAGGTTACAGAGATAACAAATGTTATTACTCATAACCACCATCAGCTAACGACAATATCCATGCCAGGCTTGCCTTTGCTGGCCAGGCTCTCCAATCCCCACAAGGGTCCTGGAAGAAAAGCACTTATGCTCCAGTTTTTAGAGTCCAGGCTGAGACCCGAGAGTGCGCAGTGAGGGTATGGAACGCCCGGCAGCAGCACAGTGCCCACCTCTGGGCCTGCCTGCCAGAAATCAAGTGATCAGACAGTGGGGAGCTCACCTGTCTACTCAGACTCCAATCCCCTTCTGAGCCTCACCTACACACTGGACACCAAACGCCCCCGAGTTAGCTGAAAAGTTCACAAAAGCCCAGCTCAGCACTATCCCACATGGTCAGTGTGGAGGCTTGGGCCACAGTGAGGCAGGAGCAAGCACATATAGGCACCTTGGGAGGAGGAAGGTTTTATGAGGATAAACCCTTGGCAGGGCAGCCTCCCTTTGCCAACACAGATTTGCCTGTGTCTTCCCCACCCCACCCACCTAACTACGCACCATGCAGACCTCACAGTCACTCAGCACTGTACGGGAGAGCACAGTACACTGAAGCCGGAGACCCCACCCATCCCTGTCCCACTTAACCAGCTACGTCACTTTGAGTGTGGCACTCATCAATTGACAACCATTTTGAACTTGTTCAGCTGTGCTTGGAGCTGGAGAAACAACGGTAAAAATGACTCACAGGTCCCTGCCCCAAAGAAGCTTATTTACAAAAAATAATAATAATACAAGTATAAATGTTATTTTTAAAAGTTTGCGCTGCTTTAAATACCCAGTCATTAATGTAGCCATCAAATATTTATAGTGCCTATTGTGTGCCAGGAAAAGCTATATATAATATATCTATTTTTATAGGTATATCTACATGTCTATAAAGACACAGGTGTTTTTATATAGAGATAAAAAATAAAGATATGGAGCATGGAAGCTGATCCAGACTGGGGACCCGGAAGAGTAAGTGCCACCTGGAAGAGTGGGACAGGGAAGACAGTTCTAGTTCACCTTCCTGGGCCTTGGTGTTGAGGAAAGAGTGAAGAAACAAAATGGAGTCACCACAGCCAAGCTAACAAAATTAGCTGAATCACAATGGGCCAAAACATGAGGGACAGATTTTTTTTGTGTCTGAAAACAAGTCTGATTTAAATAAGGGCTTAAATATGTTCCCTAACATTAAAACTGAAGGGGAAAAAAACAAATCAAAAACCAGCTTGTTACTTCACATGGCACTGAGCAGCTGTTGCTAGTACGTTGTAAGCTCTACAGCTAGCGGCATGACTTAAACATCAATTTGAAATTTGTTCTCTGTCAAAACTTTAACTCTGATAGAAGGCTGGCCTCACACTGCGGTGTTTGGACATCAACTAGCTAGGACATGTCTGGTCAAACAGACCTTGGTGGCAAGCCAGATGTCCTTTTCCCCCACTAGAGGGAAGATGGCTGCGCTAGGCAGCTGTGGACAGGTTAGAGACACCAAGGGATCTCTGACACCAAAGGCTCTCTCTAGTGGTGCAGCTGCCACTACTGCCAGTCTCTTCCCCCGGATTCAGGGAAGGCTGGTCAGGTGGCGTGATGTTCTCCTAGAGCCAGGAACTCTGTAGAGGGAGAGCGGAGGAGCTCCTGGATAGACATAGCTGTCTGTGATCTTGGGGTTCTGCGTTTGGCCGAAACATCACTTTATTGCTTTGTTTCAGGCTGGTCACGGCCAGGCACCTACTGCTTGACCTTTGTCAAGGGACTTCAAGACTAGACAGCATGGCTCTTTTCAGTTTATTGCATGAAGGAGTTAACACTAGTCCAAGTTAAAAGCAGACCCCAAATGGTTACATTATACAAGCTGTAAAGTCTGAAACTTGTGACAAGGGACAGAAGGGAAATTCTCTGTGGAATTCGTATATGGATACAGTCGTCAGTGCCAGCAGGAAGCACATCGTCACCTTTATTTAACTAGCCTGAGGACTTAAACTTTTGAACTTTTCAGTTATGTATCGATGCCCAGACATGTATTGATACTATAGACAACCCTCTGAAGAACTTAAGAAAGAATGTTCATGACATCTGGAAGATCGCCATCTTGGACAAATCCAGAAATTAAGAATACAGGACTGATTCTTCCCAAGGATGTTCTTTTTACTATAAGAATACTCAACTTTTCTCATTTCTTCAGAACACTGTGAGTGTTGCCTGGTAGTACTCCCTAAGTTGCAAATCTTAAGACCCTTGAATGACAGTTTGTCATGTAATTACAGTGAAGCCTCCGGATTCATTAAGGCTTGGTCCACAGTGTGTACTCCTCAGAAAAATAATGGATTTGGAAAAGGTGGTTCCCCCCCCTAATTAAATGAATACATGTTAAACATTTTATTTAACTCAATATTTAATAGGGGAAACAGTAAGGTGTTAAAACCATTCAAAGGAATCAAAGACCCATACCTGCTGGGCAACATGAAAGCTGAAGTGAATTTACAAACATCAATATCCACAAGGAGGTCAACTAAGCAGAATTCACTGGCATTTCTGCAGACAAATCATTGCATTATAATCAGTTATCTGCAACTTAGAGATGTAAAATAGCTCAAAGACAATGAAAAGCAAAGAGAACTAAAAAGGGTGCTCTAGTCAGAACATCCAGCTATTTGAGGGGAGGAGGGGCGGAGAGGCGCATTTTAAAAGCTTTCACAATTTTTCCTGACAGTTTTCTTGCCTATGATAATAATCTCAAAGATTATTCTTTGACAGAAAAAACAGGCTGGTCTCATTAGATTGGCAAGGTCGTTCGTATCTGTGCAGCAAGTGTTAATTATCGCCTAGGCCTCCTTATGTTTCTTTTGCAAATTCAGAGCCATGCAATATTGAAAAACTACCAAGGCCACAAAATCAACTTCTGCTGGAAATTTTCCTAAGGGATCTCAGACTGGACCTTAAGCATGTCTATTATTTGCTATCCTGAGGATAGGAAACCAAATCTAAGCAATTGTACCAGGATCCACTTGTAGTTCCTATAAATGTGAATGAATTTCTCTGTGAAAATAATGGAAGCCCAACCAAATGGGAACTAAAGCTACTTGTTCAGACACTTGCATTCAGAAGAGACTCAAAGGCAGGCAAAGGAGTGAGAAAGCTTTGCATCGGTGAAAGGGGCTTCAGTAGGCTGGTGGACTGAGGGAGCTAAAGGTGGCTGACGAGGAGCAGAGAACCCTATGTGACTGGTTAGGGGTGCATGTCTGACTTTCTCTGGGTGGTCCTAAATTGGAAGCAGGGACAAAAAAAAAAGAGAAGCTGTTAGTTATAGAGAACCAAGTCCTGGCCATTTGGAGCTGATTGTTACAGATATTATTTTTAGCTTCCTGGATTGCCACCAAAGATAGTAGTTTGAATTCCTGCAAGCCTGATGTATATAGCAGGCTAGCTTCCTGGGCTGGTTATCATAGATAAGGCGGGTGGTTTCCTATGCAGGTTGCTGCAAGTTATGGGTTAAAGTTCTATTTTTATATATCATCCTGCCATTGTCCATTTGTATATTCAGTTTCTCGCCTCTCTTATTCCAGTCCCCCAGATATCTTAAATTCTCGGACATGCCAGGAAGTGACCTTCCTTGCCACCTATAGGGCTGGTACCCTGTAACTAGGAGTCAGGTCAGTTTTCCCAGGAGGGCTTGGAAGGCTCCATAAAGTCAACCTTAGTTCCATGAGAAGTGTCTTATCATAGTTGATTACATGAGCATCATTCAGAAATACGACATTCCAAGTAAGACCCTGATAACACTATCAATTTGTTCAATTATACCTTCCCAAGATGTGTCACTTTGGTATATGAATTATTTTGAGCTGAAGGCAACTGAGACCTTGCAGCTCTTGAGAAACTTTTACCTCTTACTTGAAGAATTTATATTTGTGGCCTTGCCCAAAAGAGTTATCATGAGAAATAATTTTATGGCCCATCTGTATAGCAGGGCAAAACATCTAATTACTAACACTTGCTCTTCTCATCCTGTAGTGACCCTCCTCCCTTCTGAAGCCCCAAGGCCCTTACTTCACCCTTAGCGCAGAAAGCCATATAGACCTCATTTTCCCTTTCTGTCTCTGAACCTCTCATGTACGTGGGGTTCCCATATGTATGTATACAATTAACTTTGGTATTCTCTTGTTAATCAGTCTCGTGTAGACTTAATTATTAGACCAGACAACAGAACCTTGAGGGTGGAGGAGAGTTTCTTCCTCCCCCGGAGCTGGCACTGTGAGCAGGACACCTCGCCAGCTGGGCACTGCTCACCCTGAGACTGCTTAGTAGAAAGCCCCTGGGGCCTCTAGCACGAGCCGGCAAAAGCAAGCATTCTAGCAGGGCACCCTCCGGATCTCCACCTGCAGAGGTGGGTGGAAGCAGAGTGATAAATGTTTTCTTTCCCTTTTCTAATTTAGATTAAGAGAAAATACTCATAAAACTAGTTTCGTTGGCTTAGCCACTCTTGGTAATTTGGTACAAGTACTCATGGGTTTTGTGAATTGTTTTTCTGTCTCTGATGTCTCTCCTTTCATCTTGTTATATGTCAGGAGAGGTTTTTTCCTCTGGCCTCCACATCCAGAGAGTGTACTTGCCAGGGTGCACCTTGCTCTGTCTCGCTGTGCCAAGCTCTCAAGGGAGTTTTGTCTTCAGTCGTTTTTGCCAGAGATAGTAAAAATGGGGCCCCTCGTTCTCATTTGCCACCAGTCAGAGGATGCATATTCATTTTATAGGCAGCAGAGTAGGCTATGGATCTGAGCTTAGGGAATCTAAACACCCATTTAAAAGGGGAGAAAACATATGATTCCTCTGTTTTGGAATGGCTGTTTCTAACTCTGGGAGTGAACTTTATCTTGTGAGGGTTGCAACTTTTGCAGCCATTTCTGGGGATGCTTCTTGCATCCATAGTTCTTATTGGTTTGAGTTCCTATTAAGATCTTACTCATCGAGGTCAGACAATGGATCCTTTCTTTGATTTGAAAAAAACTTCTAACTTAAAGCAAGAAAAATGTTTTTACAGAGCTCTCATTGTTATAATGGCTAGTCATTAAGACTACCTTAATGAGATGGAAGGACAGAAATTAGAACAAAAATCAAAGTCCACACAGACCTCTTCCTATTTGCCTTCAGACACTTGCAGATATATATTTATTAAAAAAAAAAAAAAAGTTCAGGACATTAAAAGTAAAATTGTCCTGCACTTAAAAAGAAAATGAAATAAAAAAGATGTCAAAATCTCACTAAAAGACAACCTAAAAAGTTTATATCCTAAGAACTCGACTTGGTTAATTGTGAGGTTGGACGCTTCAAAACATGGCCAGACAGAAATGTGGGCCGAACTTTATTTTTATAGCTGGGGTCCCACCAAACTGCTGCTGGCCCTCAAGGAAATTATAATCTAAAATTACAGTGGCTATTATGAGGAATGTTCCAGTTAGATCGTTCAAAAGTACACTTAACAGCAAGGGCTTCCAAATCAAACAGAACAAGACACTTATTTTAAAATACTGACAAGGGTGAAAAAAATTGAAAACAGAAAGCAGAGTCATAAAACTCGTCCTAATAGGATGGAAAGCTTTAGATAGCCATTAAAAAAATGGGAGAAATAAAACAAAATGGAAATTGATGGGTTAAAACAAAGATTTTACTAAAACACTACCAAAGGCCCAATGGGCCATATTAACCCCTTAATGGTCCCCCAACATTAAAGGGTCCCAAAGAAGTCTGCTCTAGTTACCCCAGTTTGGAGAAATTTTAAAAGATGGAAGGCAGATATTAGGAGAAACCTGACCAACAATTTGCCTGGGGCAACAGCCAGGCTGGTTAATCAAGTTAAAAATTGACAAAAGGACCAGAGTCTTTGCCTTGACCCCTTGCTAGGGACCCAAAGCCTTTTTATAGAAGAGTGGGGGAAAATGGTCAGAGGATAGAAAAGAGAAATTTCCAGGACTCCTTGAAATGAGAATTCCATGAACTGTGGTACCAAAACCCATTAGTGAAGCCCTGACTTGGGCTACAATTAGATTAAAAGAATACAGAAATGTAAGGATTGATAAGATTATGAAAATTAGAATGTTAAAACTGGCTTTATGTAAAGAAGTTATGCCAACTTTGCTTGAATCTTTTATGGGAATGGTTATTATGTCTGGCTGGGAACAATTCTCCTACCCAGTACTGTAAAACCACAACGTGTTGATAAAGTCCTAATGGAGGCTAAAGTTAGTAATGTAAGTTGAAAAAGTTTTTAAAAATAGCTTCATTGAAAGATGTGAAGCAAAAGGGTAATGAAAAATTAAAGAGATAAAGGGTACCCAAAACAGGAGACTATAAGAATGATGTTATCCTTAAGGCAACTGTCTTCAGATATCTTTCATTCCTTGTTTTAAGGTCAATATAAGGGCCATAATTAGAGAATGTCTTAAACCTAGGGAGGATCCTCAGAAGTTTTTTAAGTGGTTTACCTCCTGAGGGACAGAAAGAAAAGAGAGAGAGAGAGGAGGGAGAGGGAGGGAGGGAGTGAAGGAAGGGAAGGAAAGGAAGGAAGGAGGAAGGAGGAAGGAAGGAAGGAAGGAAGGAAGGAAGGAAGGAAGGAAGGAAGGAAGAAAGGTGTCCCTTCCTTCTCCAATCCAGACCAACTGGTTACTGATCCTTTTCACTCCCAGGGATAGCCACTGCCTTGGCTTGGCATGGCTCTCTGCTCCATGAGATGTGCTGGCTACCAGAGGGGATGACTCTGAAAGGTAACAGCCCTTGTACCCTCTTGAGTCCATGGAATGGTTCGATACTGCCAGAAAGGTTTACTTTTTGTCTCAGATGAAACCTGACAAGATATATGAAAAGATTTAACTTCAAATAACTTTTGGATCAGAAATTTGGCAAAACTGGAAGCTGAAGATTTAAAGCCTAATAGGATTTTTTTTTTAAGGCCTTTTCCCTTAAGCTAAAATAAAACTATATACCCAGAGAAAGAAGCAAATTAGGGATGATACAGTTCTGTTTAGAAATAACTCTAAGAACAGTTTTTATATTTTAATTTTACACTGAAAACCAGTCAGATTTGCTTCAGCCTCAGAGTGTGTTTATGTAAAATTAAATTAACACTGGCAGTGAGCTGTATTTTCCTTCTAAATGAGAAATGGGTTAAAAAAATAAGTCCTTATCTCTGTTACGAAATTTTTCAGCAAGAAAACTCAGTATAATTAAATTTTTGTAAGGAATCTAAACATAATTGTTAAGAGCAAGTAAAATAAATTTAAGTAGGATAAAAAGGTTTTTATTAGGGGTATTCTTTAGCAATAATTGTATTTTATGTGTACTTAGAAATGGTTTCCTAAATCTCTTTGGTAACTTGAGACGTTAGAGTTTTGCTAGCTAAATTAAATGATAAAAGAAGGGTAGAGCTTCCAGTCAAGATGGCACAGTAGCTAATATAAATTACTGAATAACGACTGTAATTGAAAAATAAAAATAAAAAATAAAATGATGGCTAGTCACTGAATATCTTTATCATTTCCAAATAATATAAAATAATGAAACATTGATTACTGAACACAGGTTTACCTATCTTTGGCTTCTTATTGTGGAAAAACTAAAAAAAATTAATTTGCGTCTGTCAGTATACCCACATTAAAAGACTATTATACAAAAATATACATTTCTAGAAGTTATCACTCTAAAGAATACTGGTGTAACAGATGGTTTACAATTGCTTATTTCTTAGTTTTCACCAGAAATTAAAGTTTCTAAGGTTAAGAATTCTAATATAAGTAATTAGAGCTATAAAGAACAATAATAGAGAAAACAACTGTGTATAATACAAGAAAAATAAGGCATGTTTTAGCTTAAAAAAAGATAAGAGATAGGGAGATGTGTTTTGTTAAGAGAAATGAAAAAAACTTTGCCCTGTCTTTTTTCAAATGGGTAAGAGAACAAGAGACAAACTAAAGGGGACAAAAATGTAAAAAGTTTATGGAAAAGAAATCTTGAGAAAGAAATTTTGTGTGATCAAACTGGGTGTGATTAAATGAATTTGTTAGAAGAGTTTTGAAAAATAAGCTTCAATATCAAGTGTGCTAAAACTTAATATCCTTTCATCTGCTAAAAGGACAAAATTTTCTTATTCTACTGATTAGCAGCAGATAAGATACTGTAAAAAGTATTCTGCTTAGAAAGCGAAAAGTTCTGTGTTTTATCAAAATAATTTTCTCAATTTTATGTTCTTAATCAGATCTTTGAGTACTTAAGAAAACTGAACCTCAATAGTAAAAGCTAACCTTCTGCATTAAAATGCTGCTGCAGCAGAGAGAAAATCTATAAAGATTGTTGCACCTGTGGATGAAGTCCATTCTGCTTTTGCAATACTAACCCTTCATTGCCCGACTTTTATCATCCTGATGCCCTCGTAACAAGGCAACAGTCTGCTCCTGAATCTGAGAAACTAAGGTGGGTAAACCATGGCTGTAAATTAAACGAACAGAGCTATGGGAAATCCAAGACAGCCACTGGGCTTTTTCTGGCTCCCTGGCAAACCGCATTTTTCGTTTTTTTGCATTCCTTCGGCCACCATAGTATATGCAAGTTGGACTTCATTCAACTGCCACTCAGTATGTGTTATCAATATGTTCTCGTTTGTTGCAGGCATGTTTTCCAGATGGACTAATGCTCTCCCCTGCCACAAGGCTGATGCTCTCACAGTGGCAAAGAAACAGAAAACCTGTTTCCCACCTGGGGTCTATCTTCCACAATCTTAGTGATTGAGGCACCCACTTCAATGGGCAAATCATACAAGACATAAGCAGAATTGAAACATTTATTTTTTTCTCCCTATTAGAATTCAGAAATTCTCAGTGAGTATTCTTATTTTCATGGCAATATTGTTATTTGTATAAGTTCATTAAGAATCTGTTCTCCTTGACACAAGTGGAAACTGGTTATATTACCAAGAATGTCATGTTTGAGAGACACATGCAGACTCAGATATGACTAGACAGCTGTAAAGAATTAAGATGGACTTATGAAAGGCAATAAAACTCTTGGAAAAACAGCGTGATACTTTGCTTACAGAGTTCCCAGCAGACTTACCAGGTGAGTAAAGGTCACTTCCAGCAGGTGGAGGACCCTCAGCATATTTTGGGGATGCAGAGAAGAGAGAAACTCACCCAAATCTATAGATATTGCAGGCGATGTTTGATAGCAAGTCCTTGGCTTAGCTTTTCTGGCCTCAGAAGACCTTTTAAAGTTCAATCTGGAGATTCTTTATAAAAAATTCCAGTAAAGTAGATTAAAAGAGCCTATGTAGACTTCTGGTCAAGATGGCAGAGTAAGTAAATGCTGTGCTCACCTCCTCTCATGATCACATCAAAATGACAACTAAACTATAGAACGACTGTCACTGAGATCTGCCTGAAGACTAGCTGAAGAGAAGTTGTATAACTAAGGACATATAGAAGCCATGTCGAGACTGGGAGGAGAGGCACAGATGCAAAACGGGCTGGTCCCACACCCACATGTGGCGGTGGTTAAGAATCAGGAAGGATTTCTCGGCTGCAGAAGTTCCCCCAAGGAGCAAGGGGTCCCAGTACCACACAGGCTCCCCACCAGTGCTAGGAAGAGGAGTCCTGACAATAGCTGGCTGCGAAAACCAGCAGAGACTCCATCGGGTGAGACGGAGGGCTGATGCACACCCAGGTGTCCTCTTAAAGTGCCCGAGTACAGACTCATTCACAAACACTCACCCGAAGCTCCAGCAAAGGGACAGCACCTTGAAAAGCACCAGGACATATGGGGTGAGACTGAATTATCTGCCTTTAGGGCAAGGGCTGGAGGGGCAGCTCTCTGGGGATTAAAGTGCCAACAGGCACCACTGTACCTTTGTTGGGCCCTCCCCACACAGAGCCTGCAGGTGCACCAAATCTGAGTCTCCATGTGCCTGGCTAACGCCACTCTCTCTCCACTCTGGTGATTCTCTGAGACCCCTGCCCCACCCAATACACAGGTGCAGCCAAACCTCTTTCAGAAGCTAATCCACCTAAGTGTCCAACCTGGCCCCATACTTTGGACTCTTCTAAAATTCATCGAAGATCTACAAACCCCAAATAAGCAGTGGTTGGCCCTGTAACTCTTGATAAGTGGCCCCAAACCCAGCACTAGTGGCAGCTGGCCTCAGGTCACAGTATAACCACTCCCTGGCACCTCCAAGCCCAACACAGGCAGCTATCAGCTGCAGATCATTTTGTGGCTCCTACCAGTTGGCCCTGGGCCAGATACAGATAGCAGCTAATGCTGACCTGCACCAGAGCTCTTCCCAAGAGGCCCCAGAACTAACGCACCTGGTAGCTGGCTTCGGACCATACCAGAGCACGACCTGATTGGTGCCACAAATGACACACCCAAAAGGGTGGACTTGGCAGGAACCAGAGCCCCGTTTAGGCAAATCCCACTCCGTGGGTTAGCCACTGCAAAACAGCCTGTCCACTGTACTCAAAGCCAATCCCACCCACTTATGTGCAATCACAGCTCAACTACAACAGGTGGGCACACACAACCCACATAAGGGGCACTCCTGAAGCACCCAGCTCAGGTGAACAGGGAGACTGTGCCACTGGGCCCCATAGGACACCTACTACATAAGGCCACCCTGCTAAGACTGGAAGACATAGCAGGTCTACCTAATACATAGATAGGGAGGCAGCCAAAAGAGGAGACAAATATGTCTCAAATGAAAGAATAGGACAAAACTCCAAAAAAATTACTCAACAAAATGGAGACAAGCAGTCTACCAGATGCAGAATTCAAAATACTGGTTACAAGGATGCTCAATGAACTTAGGGGAAGAACGGATAATCTCAGTGAGAACTTCAACAAAGAGATAGGAAACATAGAAAAAGGAAATATAAAACATAAAAAAGAACCAGTCAGAAATGGAGAATATAATAATTGAAATGAAATACATCAGAAAGAATCAATAGCAGATTAGAAGCAGAGAATCAAATCAGCAATTTGGAAGACAAGGTAGCAGAAAACAATCAGAACAGCAACAAGAAAAAATAATTTAAAAAATGAGGGTAGTTTAAGGGGCCTCTGGGACAACATCAAGCTTAACAACATTTGCATCATAGGGGTACCAGAAAGACAAGAGACAGAGCAAGAAATTGAAAACCTATTTGAAGAAATAATGATGGAAAACCTCTCCAACCTGGTGAAGGAAATAGACGTACAACTCCGAGAAGCTCAGAAAATTCCAAACAAGATGAATCTAAAGAGGCCCACACCAAGACATATCATTATTAAAATACCAAAGGTTCAAGACAAAGAGAATCTTAAAAGCAGCAAGAGAAAAAGCAGTTACCTAGAAGGGAGCTCCCATAAGACTGTCAGCTGATTTCTTTACAGAAACTTTGCATGCCAGAAGGGCCTGGCACAAAATATTCAAAGTGATGAAAAGCAAGGACCTACAACCAAGATTACCCTACCCAGCAAGGCTGTCATCTAGAATCAGAAGAACGGATAAAGAGCTTCCCAGGTAAGAAAAAGCTAAAGGAGTTCATCATCACCAAACCAGTATTACAAGGAATATTAAACGGATTTCTTTAAGAAGAAAAAAGATCAAAAACATGAATAAGAAAATATCACACACACCAAAAAATTCTCACTGACAAAGGCAAACACATAAAAGCAGTGGATCAACCAATACTAAAGATAGTACAAAGGTTAAAAGGCAAAAAAGTAGGAAGATTACGTGTAATTACAAAAGTAAATTCAGGGATACACACATACACACACACACATATGAAGTGAAAAATAATAACAAAAACATAAATGTGGAGGGGGAGAGTAAAAATGGAAGTGATTTTAGAATGCGTTTGAACTTAAGTGACCATCAACTTAAAATAGACTGTTATAAACACAGCTTGATATATATGAAGCACATGGTAACCATAAACTGAAAGTCTACAAGAAATAAACAGAAAGGAATCCAAAAACACTACAAAAAGTCATCAACATACAAGAGAGCAAGAGAATAAGAAAGGAACACAAAAGAAATACAAAAACAATCAGAACACAATTAATAAAAGGGCAATAACTACACACCTATCAATAATTATTTTAAATGTAAATGGATTAAATGCTCCCATCAAAAGACAAATGGATAAAGAAGATGTGATACATATATGCAATGAAATACTACTCAGCCATGAAAAATAATGAAATCTTACTATTTCTGACAATGTGCACGAACCTAGAGGGTATTATGCTAAGTGAAATAAGTCAGACAAAGACAAATACCATATACTTTCATTTATATGTGGATTCTAAAAAACAAATGAACAAACAAAACAGAAACAAACTCACAGATAGAGAACAAACTGATCCTTGCTAGATGGGAGGGAGGTTTGAGGGCTGGGTGAAAAAGATGAAGGGATTAAGAAGTACAATGGCAGCTACAACATTGTCAGGAGGATTTAAAGTAGGATTTTTAGAAGACTTTTAGAGGATTTTTTAGAAGATTTTTAGAAGATTTTTTAGAGGATTTTTAGAAGAATATAGTCAATAATACTGTAATAACTACATATGGTGTCATGTGGGTATAAGACTTATCAAGTGGATCACTTTTCAAGTTATATAAATGTCTAACCACTACACTGTACACATGAAACTAATATAATATTGAATGCCAACTGTAATTGAAAAATTTAAAAAAAAATTTTTTAAAGCCTATGTGGTTAATTACTATTCTTCCTGCTCCTATTTAAATAACAGTCTAACTTTACTAAACCTAGACTTATTCTGCAAACAAATTACTCTTAATTTAGCTATCTTTGGTAAAAAATGGGCATGATTTTAGAGAGAAAAAGTATGTTTCAGAAATACCTCTTTGTGGATATTAGATTCCAGTGCTGTTCACTGTCTTTTGAGGGTTTTTTTTCCTATCTGTAAACTGGACTGGATCTTGAATTCTTCTATTTTTCCCCAATATCTGGCTGTGACTCTCCAAAGTAATGTTTCCAATTTTTCTCCCACCCTTCTGACGTGGACTCATTGAGAACTAATACTGTCTGTTTCCCAAGGCCATGCAAGCCAAAGTAGGACAATTTGATAATTACTTCAAAGAAATCACAACAGCTGATATATGGATAATCTTTGTGCCTGTTGCAGAAAGATCACCAAAGACATTCAAACTGAAAACCAAGAGAATCTAAAAGACTGTCACTGCCTGCCTTCACACCATCCGAAGATGATGCGAGATAGACATCTAGAAATCTCAACTGCCTTGCTTTCAACACTTAGAACCCGGGATTATAGTCTGCTCCAATCATTAATCTTTGTTTTTCTTTTTTCTCCTTTCTTTTCCATAGAGATGTATCTTATTAAGTACCTGATTGCTTGCACCAGAGGCCTAACTTTGGGAGCCCACCTGCATCACTGCCTCCTGAAATAAGACACAACTGTTTAACTGAACTGACCTATTCTCAAGTCTGAGACTGATTTAATGTGATATGGAACATCTATCAACCAAACTTCAGCTATGTAAGACTTCTCGGCAAGTCTAAGAGGAGGGAACTACAGGGGTTCAGACTGAGTTACCCCAAGCTCTGCCACTTGGTATGTGAATTATTTTGAGCTGAAGGCAATCGAGGCTCTGCAGGCTCATGAGAAACTTTTCCCTCTCTTAGAGAATTTTAAATTTGGGGCCTTGCTCATAATAAAAGTTATGACCAGAGACAACTTTTTATGACCTATCTGTAGGGCAGGGCAAACTTCTAATTACTGAATATCTGTTCTTCTCATCATCCTGAGAATGACCTTCCTCCCCCCTAAAGCCTCAAGGCCGTTACCTCATCTTTAGCACAGAAAGCCATATAGATTTCATTTCCCCTTTCTGTCTCTGACCCTCTCATATATGTGGTGGTGTTCAGATATAATTGTATATACTTGTATACAATTAAATTTCATTATTTTCTCTTGTTAATCTGTCTCATGTAGATTTAATTACTAGACCAGCTGAAAGAACATTTAAAGATATAGGAAAGTTTCTTCCTCCCCCACAACAGGGTCGAGCAGAGCCAGAAAAACAACCCTGACAGCCCTCGGTTGCTCAGAGCTATAGAATTCCCATAGTCCCCAAGAAGACCACATGGGCTTCCCTAACACACTGACTTCTTCCTTTCGGTTCTCTTAGCAGCTTTCACATGGGCTCTTCCTGAGGATTCCTGGGAGGGAGAGTTGCCACTCTCACCCAGAAGACACTTTTGTAGCAGACTACACTTCCACTCACTCACCACAACTGGATTTACCAGGAAAGGAGGAAGCTGGAGTTGAGGACGCTGATGCCTTTGCCTCCTTTGTACCTAGGCTGAGTGCGAGCTCCTAGCCCCTCCATCTTCCCCACAGACACCGGGGAAAATTCTTCAGAAATTCAAACGCTCTGACTACTATGTTGCTCTCCTGTCCATCTCAAAGGCATGGGAACCACTGCTCTTACCAGGCGGTTTTCAACCTTGGCTGCAGACTAGAATCAACTGGGAGGCTTTAAAACAGACTAATCTGAGACAATCTTATATACATAGAAATCCCCCCAGGAACCCACTAAAAAACTACTGGAACTAATAAATGAGTTCAGCAATGCTGCAGGATACAAGTGTTTGTAAGATCAACTGAACTTCTATACAGCAGCAATAAATCCAAAAATGAAATCAAGAAAATAATTACCTTTAGAATAACATCAAGAAAATACATTTAACAAAAACATATGACTTGTAAACTCAAAACTACAAACACTGTTGAAAGAAAGCAAAGATCTAAATAAACAAAAAACCATCCCAGGTTCATGAATGGGAAGACTTAACATTAAGATAGTAACACTTCCCAAATTGATCTATAGATTCAATGGAATTCCTCTCGAATTCTCAGGTGGCTTTTCTGCAGAAAGTGACAAATGGTTCCTAAAATCCACATGGAAATACTGGACACAGAATAGCCAGTCTTGAAAAACAATGAAGTTGGTGAACTCACACTTCCTGATTTCAAAACTTATTTTGAAAGGTAGTGTGACACTGACAAAGGAAAAAAATATAGATCAATGGGATAGAAATGATAGTCCATAAATAAACCCTAATATTAATAGTTAACTGATCTTTGACAAAGTGGCCAATGCCAGAGTAAAGACAAGTCTTTTCGAAAAATGGTGCAGACACAATTGCATATCCACAAGCAAAAGTACGAATTTGGGACCCACCTCAAATCATACACAAACATTAACTTAAAATATATCATAGACCTAAATGTAAGGATTGAAACTATAAAACTCTTAGAACACCAAACTCTTGACCTTGGGTTGGGCAAAGATTTCTTAGACATGACACCAAAAGAACAGGGAATACAAGAAAAAAATAGATAAATTGGACTTCTTGACAATTAAAAACTTTTTTGCTTCAAAGATACCATCAAGAAAGTGAAAAGAGTATAGCAAAAGGCAGCAGTCCTTAACTTTTTGGCACCAAGGACCAGTGCTCCTGTGAGAATCTAATGCCTGATGATCTGAGGTGGAATTGATGTGGTGATGTTGGTGCTGGGGAGCGGCTGCAAATACAAATGAAGCTTCACTCACTCACCGCTATTCACCTCCTGCTGTGCGGCCCAGTTCCTAAAGACCTGCACTGGTCTGTGGCCCAGGGGTTGGGGACCCCTGGCATAAGGAATATAGTCAGTAATATTGTAATAAATGTATGGTGTCAGATGGGTACTAGATTTATTGGGGTCACTTCGTAAGTTATATAAATGTCTAATCACTATGTTGTACACCTGACACTAATATAGTATTGTATGCCAACCGTAATTGAAAAAATAAAAAAATTATTTAAAAAAAGAAAATAAAGACAACCCACAGAATGGAAAAAAAATATTTGCAAATCATTTATCTGACGAGACTTATATCCTTATAATTCAACAATAAAAAGACAAATAACCCAATTAAAAATTGGGCAAAAAATTTTAATAGGATCCAAAGAAGATATACAAATGGCCAATAAGCACGTAAAAACATGCTCAACATTATCTGCCATTACAGCATGCTAATCAAGACAATGAGATGCTACCTCACACTCACTAGGATGGCTACAATAAAACAGGTAATAGCAAGTGGTTGCAAGGATGTGGGAGAAACTGGAGCCCTCACATACTGCTGGTAGGAATGTAAAATGATACCGCTGCTCTGGAGAACAGTTTGGCAGCTCCTCAAAACAAAGAGTTATCATATGACCCAGCAATTTCATTCCTAGGTATATATCTAAGAGAAAACATGTCCACAGAAAAATCTGTACATGAATGTTCATGGCAGCATCATGCAAAGTAGTTAAAAAGTAGAATTAACTCAAATATTCAAAAAACAAAATGTAGTATTTCCCTACGATAAAATATTACTCAGCCACAAAAAGGAGTGAAGTACTGATACATGCTACACAATGGATAAACCCTGAAAACACTATGCTAAGTGAAAGAAGCCAGACACAAAAGGCCATATAAGATTCCATTTATACAAACTTCTCAGAATAGGCAAATCCAGAGACATAAGTAGATTATGGTTGCCTAGGGCTGCAGGGAGAGGTGGCCTGGGAGCGACTGATAACGTGTATGGAGTTTCTTTTGGGGGTGTTGAAATGTTCCAAAATTAGATTGTGGTGATGATTGCGCAACTCTGTGACTATATTAAAAACAACTTTAAATGAGTGAATTTTATGGTATGGGAAATATCTCAATTGAAGAAAAAAAAAAAAGGCAGCCTGAGGGAGGCTGGCATAAAGGAGCAGAAGCCTCTTTACCAGATAACTCAGACCAGCCCCTTGCACAGCTCTGCTGCTCCTCCAGGCCCTTGGAAGTCCAGCATCCTGGGGGCTAAAGACCTCCATGACCTAGCATCTCTGCTTCCCCTCACCTGTCCAGGCCCTGGACTTCTGCAAGATCCGTGCACACTAGGTGGGCAAAAATGAGCTAGCAAGGTAGGAGACAGGTGTCCCGGGGCTCTTCCAAAATATCTAGGCTGTCCTTTGACTGCCTCGCTGCCTCTCTCCTCAACACTGCGTAACTATCCTCCTCTTAGAGCTTAGTCAGGGAGAAAAGGAATGTTACCAAGGCCAGATCAGAGCCATGGCTGCCCTGGGACACAGTGCTGCTCCCACACCGCTCTACTGGGCCAGAGTTGACAGGTGGGCGGCTGAATGAAGCAGGAGGGCAAGGACAACTAGCAAGTATGGAAGAAGGGCCTCCCATGGGTAGCAACAGCCCTCCTACCTCCCAGTTCTTTTCCTCATCTACAAACAGGGTAATAACCTGCACTTGGGAGCGCAGTGCAGGCCACTGGAGTGTGAAAGGACAGTCGGTGAAATCATTTTACGCACTGGTCAGCGACGCCCTAATGAGAAGCTTTGACCAACGAATGTCCTTGACTCAGCTCCCTGCTCAGCCAGGTAAAGTTTGGGAGGTCAGATGTCACCAAGATTCCTGAGAGATACCCCAGGAAGAAAATAAGGCTTTTTGAGAAGTGGCGGATGCCCAGGGACCAGGCAGTTCCAGTTGAGCCAGTCTTGCCTTGCTGTCTAGAACTCAGGATGTAACAAAGGAATGGAGACATTCGCCAGGTTAGTGGGGGCGTTGTGGGCTAGAAAAATGCATCCTCCTTGAGGCTGTGTTGTCACCAAGTCCCAGGGGCCTACTAGCCGGTGCCAATCCACCAGCCTCACAGCCCCACAGCCATCTTCCAGGGCAGGGCGAGGAAAGGCCTACTGGGAACTTCCAGTCAAGGGCAGTTTACCTCCTCAACCATAGCAGAACCTGCCTTGACTCCAGGTTCCCAGGTGGTGCTGAACCTGGCTATAGTCTCTTTATCCCTTCTCACCCCCTACCATCCCACCACACACAGAGGCAGCTGGGACCAGAAGAGGGCCAGTCCCAAAGCAGTGACCTCCACCAGAAGCCAGCACCCAAAACTCAGGTTCCCCATCTGAACTGCCCCCAGCAGCCTTCCTGTTTCCAAGGAGATGCCCTGTTGGTATGGGGGCCTCTCTCAGTCCCTTGAGATACAGATCTGACTTCCCAGATAGCCACTCCTTTATTACTAATGCATTCGCCAACACTGAGAGGGACGGCTGGTGGGTGTGACTCACTTGCCCAGTTGGCCTTCTCCAAAACTGAGGTACATATATGCTGAGGCCTCAGGCCTGGTTTTATTTTCATAGGACCAGAGTTACTTAGCTCCATGTCCCTCTCCTACACTCACTCCCAGGAGGGACACAAGACTGCTGCCTTCCAAGTCCCTTCATCATGCCTCAGCTCCCTTTCTATTCCCACCTGCTACTCCCTTCCCCTGCACCCCTCCCTGAAACTGAGTCCCTACTCCAACCCGTTCTCCTGATGTCCCAGCCCATATAACTAGACTCCAGTTCCCCCAGCTCTGACTTCAGCTGGCTCTGAGAAACAAAAATAGCGCCTCCCCGACCCCCGCAAAAGCTCAACTCCTTAAGTCTCTAGGGCAAAGCAGCATGTTAAAAGGCACACATATTCCTAGCCCAGATAGGAATCCTCTAAAGGTGGACAGGTGGAGGGCCTCATAGCTGACTCTGCACTTGCCAAGTGACCTCACTTTTTCCATCTGTAAAAAGGGATACCCCCTGCCTCATGGGATCAAACAAGGTAACAAGGAAAGTGCTCAACATGTAATGGCCACTCAAAGGTCTCTCTCTTCACTTTGTGTGTGTGTGTGTGTGTGTGTGTGTGTGTGTGTCCTTGCTTGTGATGTGTGTCGGGGTGGGGGTGGGGGTATGTAGAGAGAGCTCCAAACAGGAGCTCCTGAGACATGGTCAGTGCTGGACCCAGGCCTGTGGCCTTCCGATGCAGACATGAGCATATATGTGACAAACACTCCCAGCACAGATGTTTCGCATCTGCAGAACTTCACAGAATCAGCATGAAAATTAAAATGGTATATGGTTATGCAAATTAAACCAAATATGGATGCAGAGATGCCCATTAACAGCAACATATCACTGGCCTCAGATAAAACTCAGGGCCAAGGGTCCACATAGGACAAGCACAGGGTGGGAAGATCAAGCAAGTCAGACCCCCTACACACATACACTGCATTCTGAACGCCAAAGATTGGCCTGCACCGGACCCAAGACACAGCACTCACTTCCCTTCCTCTGAAGAAACACATGAGCATATAAGGTGAATGCTGACCTGTCTACTGGTCAGCACAACCATTACCAAGGCCTGAGTTTATTAACTGCCAGCTGGGGGCCCTATCCAGATTAGGCAGAAGCCCAGGCACGAAGCCTTGCAAAAAGCTCCATAGTAACTTTGCCACCAGACTTCTGAGCAGCCCTCTCCTTAGTACCAACATTCTTCTGCCAGGGCAGACTGCCTACCAGGGCAGTTTCAATGCAGCTACTCTATGAGCCTGAGGTTACCTGTCCCCTTGTAAACTAGTCTATGACTCCAAGGGTACTCTATTCCCTTTTTTTTTTCTTCTTCTTCTTATTATTTTTTTAGGCGAGGCAACCCTTGGTTTACCTCACAGATTGCAAGGACTTTGTCAGCTTACAATTCCTTATTTTTTACGCCTACAGCACCTGGTCTTCCTAGGTGGTCTCCCATCCAAGTACTAACCAGGCCTGACCCTGCTTAGCTTCCAAGATCAGACAGGGTCAGGCTTATTCAGGGTGGCATGGCTGTAGTCTTTTCCCCTTTAAAACTCCACCTCCAGCACCACCTTCACCATCCCTAAATCTAATGGATTATTAAGAGGAGAGGGTAATTTAAACAACCCACTTCCTGATTTTCTAACTTGATAGCTTCTAGGACCCTGGGCACAAATACCCAAAAAGCCAACCTAGAATTGATTTGCAAGGCAGCAGAATCTCCAGAAGTGGTTGTTTAGTGCTTTATGCAGATGACCATGTTTGCCTTTCATATGAAACCCCCATTTGGACCAATGCAGGCAGGAAGAGAAGAAGGGAGGAGGGGGAAGGAATAAGCCAGGGGTAGAGGTCTGGGGGGCTTATGGGATGGCTCTTGGGAAGACATCCCACTGAGAGGGTTACTGCCCTGTGAAGCACTGCCCTCTCCCATGCACATCACTCCTGCCTCATCACCGGGGCTGCCTGCAAGAGAGGGGAATCACAGAAAGACCATGGTCCTTCCCTCTGCTCCTCAAGATGGGCAGGATTTGGGGACTGGATCAGTAAGGTGAGACTCTAAAGTAGTGTAATGGTTAGAGCTAGGAATCTGGTGTCTGACTCCCTCAGCTGTATCCCTGGGCAAGTTACTTAATCTCTCTATGCCTCAGTTTCCTTATCTGAAGAATAGGGATAACCTAGTATCTGATTACCAGGATGTCCAAACAAGCTAATTAATGCTCATAAAGTTCTCTGTGAGTGCATCTAACTCAAGTGAGCTCTGTATGTTTCAGGATCACCATCCTCGACTAGCTGTCCTGTTCATACCTGTCAGTGGCTCTGGGCAAGAATATGTGTGGCCTCTGGGGGGTGACCAGCCAGATGTGGCAGCCAAGGTGCTGCTAATTACATTCTGCGCATGGGAGGCCCAATGGGGTCGGCAGTTGGCCTCAGGGGGCATTCCAGGACTGTGCTGCCCTTGACAGCCCCAGCCTGGCAAATGGTCACCAGAGATGCAACCATAGAAAGCACTTCCAGTAGCTACAACTCTAGAGGGAGGGTTCTCATGTGCTGACAGTCCAGAGCCCATTTCCTGGGTTCCACCACTAGGATGCACACAGTCTTTGATCAGGATGGTTGCTTGGCCTTGAAAACTGACAAGAGTTACAGCCTCCTGTCCCAGTTCCCAATCCCTCTACATTACACTAGACGAAAAGAGAATATCATTCAATACCCTTCTGCAAGGCCAAGAGTCCTGCCCTGGAAGGCTCCATCACCAGATGTCCATTCTCCTCCGTATGCCCTCATCCCTCCTGAGTCCAGAAGCCTGGGCACTGCTGGGGCTCCATTCTCATTTGCAAATGCATGGAACCTCCAGCTCCTCCAATTAGTTTCTCAGGTTGGCTAAGGCTGTGAGCATCCCTGGGCAATGCCTTGGGAGCAGGGTATGCAATGCCCCTTCCCACCTAGAGACACCCACCTAGGCAACAGTCCCCCAGCATTCCCTGTGCTGCCCTGAGTGCACTTTCCCTTCTTATCCAGTTGGCAAGTTCCTATTCATCTTTCACAGCCCACCTCAGATAGCCGAATTTCCTCAGACAAAACGAACAGCAACCCACTCCATGTTCCCACAACTCTTTGTACCAAACCACCAAGGCCTGCCTCCCAACGAATCAGTCACCAGTTTGTCTCCATTCCCACAAACGGCACCCTGTCCCTCGTGAACAGCACAGGCACCCAGGATGCTCAAGAGAGTCCCTCAGACACTGCCTTTAAGCCCCAGTCATGAAGTGCTCACAGGTCTCCTATGAGGGCTGCCCTGTACCTCTTCTTCCCCCCATGAGAGGGACAAAAGAGCTCACACTCTGGGCAGCAGGTGTCTTCCTCCCAATGACACCTCACTAGGGGTCTGCCAACCTAAACTTTTCTTTTGCTCAACCTAAACTTTTATTTATTTATTTATCTATATATCTATCTATCTATTTTATTTATTTATTTATTTATTTATTTATTTTTCACAACCTAAACTTTTAAAAGCAGACTACTCCCCTCCCTCTTTCCTCCTAGCTCTGAGATCTGACTCTTCCAGGTACAGTCACCCATAACTCCCAGTGGACTCCCAAGCCTCACGATGGCACAGAGTCGGGCCAAAGAGCTCTCCCCAGGTCAGGGCCTACCATGTGCCCCAGATGGATGGAGATGTAATGAGGAAAAAGAGCATCCTTCTGCAGCTTCCCCAGTTCCCCTCTAGAGAGGCCAGATGAGATGCCATTGAGTGAGGCTTGAAACTTGGCAGGAAGGGCAGGCAAGCCTGGTGGTAGAATTAGGCAGTTACCTGAAAAGGTAGGGGCGCTCGATACCGGGTCTCTTCAGCCTCTCCCAGGCCCACCAGATGAAGGCCTATCTAATCCCAGAAGGCCTAGGCCCAAACCCATAGCCAACTTTACAAAGGCTTTACAAAGGCCTGTACCTCTCAAGTTGGTCCCTCTCTCTGTTCCACCACTGCCCCAGCACCGGCTGCACGGTTTTACTGGTGGGCGAATGAATAAATAAACCTCTGCCAGCCCAGCCACTTGGTTGCAATGATTTCAGGGCTCTCCCAGGGTCTCCTGGGGTCACTGAGTCATTCAACAAACTGTTTTCTACCACCAGCCAGTACTTGCACATCATTTTCAACAGTTCTAAAAGAGCACTCTGTCCACACTAAGGCAGTACTACTATAAACAGGTGTTGGGGAAAGCGCTCTAGACCAGAATCCATTCAGGTTCAGGATCCGGCGCTGAACCTGTCCATTCCCGCGAGTTTTCTCATCTCTGCGGTGGGACCCAGAGGCCTCCCGTCTAACCGACCCGTGGGCTGGGATGTCCGAGTCCGCCCCACTACGCGCCCCCACATCACGGTCGGCTGAGGCCCCACTGCCTCCCGCCAAACCCGAGGCTCACGTGAAGCGGAGACGACAAAGCCTCTTCCCACCCTATCCCCTAGGCCAGGGCCTCTGGGCAAAGGGAGTGAACCATGGGGCCACGCGGGTCCCCAGCAATCCCGCCCCGGCCCCGTGCGTGCCCGGAGGCTCCAAGCGGTAAGCCCTCCGGAGGCGTCTGGGCCGCGGGCGATCTGGAACCCCACCTGAAGGGCTGGGCCGGCGGCGGGCACCGCGCTCCGCAGGCAGGGCTCCCGAACTTGGAGCTCGTCGCACACTCCTAGGAGGGCGCAGGAGCCGAATGCCGGCGCCAGGCAGCTACTCACCCACCACGAGCCACAGGAGGCCGACAGGGGCAGCGGAGCGGGAACGGGAGACCGAGAAAGGAGCAAAGGCCCCAGGCGCAGGGAACTCAGCACGGTCCGCCGACTTCCTCTATCAGCGCGGGGGCAGACCCGCCTGCCGCGTCCAGCCCGCGCACCGGCCCCGGCCCCGCCCCTAGACTGCCCGGCCCCGCCCCCATCCCCCCGCCCCCCTCGTCCGCACGGGAGGCGAAGCTGGGGCGCCTGGAGCCGCGGAAGGGACTGTGGACGCAACCTGGGCCCTACCGACAGCACACCCTCAGATCGTGGTCCTTATCAGGGGAGCCGTCTGGGAAGGTTGACCACTTAATCCAGCGACGCAGGAATAGTTCCCAATGTTTCTCGCGTGGAACTGCTTTCAGAACCTCCCGAGGATTTGGAGAAACCTCAGGATGGCAATTCCCAGTCCTCACGGAACAAGAAGTAATGACCCGATGAAGCCCCTCACCAGCGCTTGTGCCCAGATATCCGCACGACTACCGCGTGACACCCGCCAAAGGAGAAACACGTGTGGCGCCAACGAAAGAGAAACAGAAACAGGAGAGCGAGGTTCGGGAAAGGATGAGGAAGCAAATAGGACCAAGGAAGTTGCTACACATGAACATAGAAATAGAAATTGAACTACAAAAAAAAAAAAAAAAAAAAAAAAAAAAAGGAAAGAAAAAGACTGGAAGGAACTATAACCAAAAATCATCACATGGTTAACGTTAAAATAATAAAAATCACAGTGATTTTCTACTTTCTACTTTTTTGTATTTTCTTTTTTCTTAAATGTCTGACTGTGGCACTTGTTTTACAATGATAAAACTATTATAATAAAAATCATATAACGGAATAGTTAAATTTAGGCAATGTTATCTATATTTCAAGTTGATTCTATCAGTTACATATCCAAGTAATTACAGTATAAATAGCAAATGTTTTAAATAGATTTAAATATTTTAAAATAAATGTCTCTGAAATACCTGGCAGCCAAAGCAAAAGAGAGAGAGAGAGGAATGGAAGAAAGAGAAAGGGATTAATTTCACAATCCTACGAAGAAAGGATGGAGCATACCAATTTCCACTTCAAGAGAGCCCACCTTTATCCCACACCTAACTTTAAATAAAATTTCTGGATGTTATGTGCAGCTTAAACTGGCTCTGAAAAAGGTATCGAAGGGGACAATCTAGAAATTTTGACCAAGAACAGGTTCATTCCAATAAATATATTTCCTCCCATGACAGTTGCTATAAGGGGGACAACACTCAGGATATCTGAGATCAGAGAACAAATGACCTGTCAGTGATCCCAGCTCAACATTCTGTTTTGCAAAGGAAGAGTGAAAGGAGTTGGAGGGGCAGGAGAGCTGTGGGCTCCACCTGGACAAATACTCCTCATTTGGGCAGTAGAGGCCTATGGTAAGCTATAAATATTTCAGGCATCCATTCTTTAGTCCCATAGGTACATTTCTAGCATCATAAATATCTTTCTAGTACTGTATGTGGTCCAGCCAGGCCAAATCATGCTTGCCAAGAAGCTGTTCCCTGGCCCTTATTGCACATTCTGTCAGGATGAGTTTAACTTCTCACCAGTGCAGATAAACTAGTAATTCTTCCAATCTCGACACAACTCAACTCCCCTCTTACTCTCACCACTTCTGATTGCTCAACTTTGAATGGATGACATACTTCTCTGCCCTCTTAAACAGGACTCTGAATAGCATTTCATTTTTTTCATGCCTCAGGGTCATTACAAACATGGCCCTGTGCTGTGAAGGAAAGCTGTGGCTATGGGCAGCGCTACTGTGCTCCGGGTCTCTGTTAAGTGCACATCTTCTCACCAATCCACACAACCCCCCAAAAAGGCAGATACAATAATGCTGTCTTGCACATTCTCCTGCAATTTTTTTTCACTTATCTTGGGTGCAATACCTAGGAGTGGAACTGCTAGGTCATAGGGTTGGGGAATGTTTAACTTTATTAGGAACTGCCAGCTTTCCCAAGTGGCTGCACTCCCAGGTAGGCAGTGTACCTGCACCCTCGCTGCTCCGCATCCCCAATTGGCTCACCCCTTGCAGGACTACCTCCCTCCATTGTTGCAGTAGCCTCCTAACAGGTCCCCTCACTTCTACCTTGGCTACCTATATTCTTTCTTTTATAAAAGGTCAGATAATGTCACTCCACTTTTTAAACTCCTTTGTAGTTTCCCAAGGTCTTTCACTAGCCAGCAAAGTTCTACATGATATGCACCCTCTCTAAGCTCAGCTCTTACCACAGTTGTATTCTTCTTCTTCAGCCCAATGTCCTGGGTACTTTTCTGGGCCTGCTCCTATTTCTCCACAGCACATATCGCAACCTGAAACATTCTATAATTATTTGTTTGTGCTGGACTGATTCCTGCCCCTGGAAAGTAATCTCCACAAGTACAGTGAGTTGTTTTATTCATGCTCTTGCCTTGGTACCTAAAACAGTGCCTGGTACTCACGGGTGCTCTACAAATGAAATAAGTATGTGAACAAGAAAAACTTCAGGTGGTGTCAGGTGCTGTGCAGAAGATTAAATGGCATAGTGAGGGCGAATGACTGGGTGGCTATTGAGATTGGGTCATCTGATAAGTTGATATCTAAGCCAATGCCTGAAAGTCAAAAGGGGACCAGACATGACAAGAGGGGAAGAGCATTCTGGATGCAGGGGACATCTATTGCAAGCATCCCGAGTCGGAAGGAGCTTGATGTAGCTGGTGAATCATGGGTGAGGGACGAAGAGTGCAGGGTGATGGCCAGGAAGCTTGAGGAGCCTGGGTGAGGAGTTGAGATTTTATCCTAAACACTGTAGAACTACTGACCCTGTTACACGGGGCGGGGTTTATACCAATCAGCCCCAAATTCTTTGCATCTCCTAACTAACTTTTTGCAAGTCTCTCAAGAACTTCTTGCAGTCAGGGTAGCTTCTCTCCACTCCAGTTCCCCCAATTCTAATTTGCTGCTTCTATATTCTTTGGTTTTTAAGATCTGTCAGCACTGTTGGCAAATTAAGAGAGAATGATGCTCCTTGCAAAGGCAAGACTATGGGGTTAGAAAACAGATCATTGGCTGCCACAGGCTTGGAGGGGGAGCAACTATAGAAGAACACAGGGGAATTCTGGGGCGGGGGGGGGCGAGGGAATTTATCTAGATCCTGATTGTGGTGGTTTTTACATGACTGTATACTTTTGTCAAAACTCACAGAACTCTACAATGAAAGGTGAATTTTATGATATGTCAAAACTATTCCTTAATAAAAAATGAAAAAATAACTACATAAATAAACGAGAGAGAATGATGCTTAGTAATGAAAACAGGTCACAAAACCCAGTGAGGTTTTGACTGAGAGGATGTTGCTGGCTGAGCAGTCAGAATCTGACAGTTTCAGATTTTCTCACTGCTGCCTGTCCTGTTCATCCTGTGAAACCGCACCCTACTTCCTAAATTCTCTTTATTGTAGCAGAAAGAGGCTGGCATTTTCAAAAACTTCTTTAAGGAACTTCGTTTCTAAAAGGTTGTTTCTAAAATTCATTGTTTTTAACCCCCAGTCCCTCTGAATGTAACTGTTTTTGGAGCCCTCTAGCATAGTGGTTAAGAGCGTAGCCTTTGCAGTTTTTCTCAGCTCTTTTTCTTACTAGCTGTGCGGCCCTGAGCACGATATCTGATTGGTCTGAGGCTTAGTTTTCTCATCAATAAAATAGGGATAATAATGCCTCTGAATACAGTGTTGGCATAGAGTTTGTACTCTAATTATTACCTATTAAATGGAAAGAAGGGGAATAGCACATTAGGCATAAAGTCAGAATGAACAAGGCTAGTTCTCAGGAGCACAAGAAAACCTGGTGTGAGGTCATTGGCATCCCTGGGTTTGCAACCAAGGAGGAGGCTGGCAGCTGCCCCCAGGAAAGCTGGCTGGCTATTGGCTCACTCGGTCCTGAGGCACTAGAACAACTTTCTTGAGTTCCTACTGCCTGTCAATTAAAGGAAATACTACATGCTTCAAAGTTGTATATGAATAAATGAACTATATAAAGGTCATAGGCACAGTGTCTGGCACACGGTGAGTTCTCAATAAGTGGTGGCTATTGTGATCATTACTTGGCAGACGCTTCAGAGGTTCCCATGCAGTGCGCTGTGAGGGTGGTTGGCTGGGAGTCAGAGGTCAGGGTATAGGAATGTGGTTCAGGGAGCAGGGGATCAACAGATGGAGTTTCTCAAGGGGCATGAAAGAGAAAGAAGAGGAAAGAAACTGCCCACTCGCTCTCCATCTCCTTCCTCTGCTTGTCACCTCCTGAGCTGCCGCCACTGGCCCTCCCCATTTGTCTCTGGGTTGCTTCTGCACCATACACCTGGACTTGATAATGCACTTTTCTCCAGGTGTCTCTCCTTTCCCAGCAGAGTTGCTGCCTGGCATTGCCTCTGGGCTCTCCGTAGACGTCAGGTGCTCCTGGAAAACTTAAGGAACGAAGGGGGAAGGGTAGCAGGGCCAGTGCGCCCAACTTTGCCAGCAGGGCTGTGGAAGGGCTGGCTGGGGCCAGGGCCGCTTTGCTCATGTTGGTTCCTGGTGCCCGGCACGTTGTTGTCTTTGTATTGGCCAAATTGGTTGTTTCTCGCTCCTGCTTCGATGGGTATCGTGTGCTCTCAAACGGCAGGAGGGGAGGCCCTGACTTCCCTTGGAGACAAATCCAGGTGGGGTTGGGGCTCTGGATGGCAGATGAGCTCATGCTTTACCTTCTGGTGCCCACTTCCTATAAGCATCCCCACCCCCAGGGTCTTCAGAGTTTCCAAAACCACAAATGCCACTTCCTTCCCTCTTCTCAAAGCTCAGGAAAGCTATAATGCACCCAGATGATTCCTAATTTGCAGAGGCTTCTTCCATCCTTGCCACCCCATCCCCTTCACTTCAGGGGTAGAAACTGACAAATTCTTGTTCAAGACCTGAGTGGTAAAAAAAGAGATGAAAGTGTAACATCTTGTGGGGGAGAAATGAGGGGCCCTGGCATTGCACAGAGTATCTCCCATACAGTAAGTTCTCCATAGTTGTTCACTATGTAAACAGGAGTTGGGGCGGAGGGAGGTGGGCTCTCTGAGGCTCTCTAAACTAATAGCCAGACTAACAGAGGGCAGAAAAGCATGGTGGTTATTTCCCAAACCTCAAGACCCTGCAAGACTCAAGTGGGTAAGCACCCAGAGCTCTTCTGTGCCCCACTGTGATGATCTGCCCTGGGATCCAAAAGAAGGGTCGGACCAGCTGCTTACCACTTCTGGTGGGCACGGGGCTGACATGAAGGAACAAACAGTGAGATTAAGGTGCCGCAGTCATAGGGGCCAGTCTGGGAAGCCCAAGGAGGGCTTGAAGGGAGGGGAAGATGGCTGATGTGGAGGGAAGATTCCCGTCCCTGGAAATGTGTGTAACGGGCTAGGAGCCACATACAAGGTTCCTGGGAAAAAAAAGTTTTCTGGCCTGAGCGGGTGGTAAACCAGCTCCCTCACCTCCAAGGTGCTCCAAGATAGAATCTAGGCTCTGGACTTTGAAGGACAGATGGGTTTGGATGGCGTGAGAGTCTAGAGAGAGGAAAAGAGAACAAATCCTGCTGGAGAAGAGGGAAAAGATGGCTACACCCAGGATCAGGGCCTGTGGGGCAAAGCTTACGTTTACCCTGGTGAGTCACCCTGCAGAGGTGAGTGGGCAAAGCTGGTGCCTGTCTGGAGTTCTCCCAGCCTGCCTGGCACATGCTGGCAGGTGTGGGCCTGCTGAGAGCTGTGAGAGGAGAACTCTGACCCAGCTATGACTTAGCATCTTTGTTAGGAAACCACCAGTCTGGGATTTCCAATGCTACCTTAATCAGCCTTTGCCCCTTGACCTTTCTATTGGAGCCAATAACCGAGTTGCCAATGAGGCCTCACCCAAGGAATCAAAACAGAGTGACTCCCAGGACTAGCTCCCAAAGCCCAAAGGGCTGGCTCTGGTGAGAATGGGCTCCAGGGAAAGAGGCAGGTGGGAATGTCCTGGGGGAGGTGGGTGGACTCTCCTGAAGAACTGGGTGCCTCAGCATTTGCCGGCCAGGTTGTTGGGTCTCTGTGCTCTCCTTCATCTCGTCTCTGCCTGCCTTCGTCTCATCTCTGCTCTTCAGGAAGCCAGTTTTTTGGAGTTGGCTAAGCCACAACACGCCAGGGAACAGGTGTGGGGGTCCTGGCGTGGGCGAGAAAGGGGCCTAGCCACGACTGGCTTGAATGTTTTACACGGTGATTTGTTAGAGGGAGACATGCTGAGAAAGGCCGCATCGGTGTGTGTGGGCACACAGCTGGAGAACGCCACGTGGCTCTATGAGTGCCACACGTGGGACTCAGTGTTCCTTGAGGGGAGGGACCGTGACTCTCATTACTGTAGCCTCATGAACATTCCAGACCTGTGGCAGGGAAAGAACAAATGTCTGGGTTCCAGCTGTGAAGGCCAAGAGATGCTTGCTTCACCTCACGTGAAGTTTCTGGGTCTTCATTCCATGTTGTATTTCCCCATATCCAATCCAACCCCATGTGTTTCTTTCCTACAAATGCACTGAACTTCAGGTGTCATCACTAATTTCCTGGAAGCCCAGACTTGAACAGCTGCTGCTGGTTCCCGTCACAAGCACTGGAGTAAGACACTGGTACATCTGCTCGTGGGCAAGAGTCTATGCTCAGTCCTGAGGGGGAAACATCTGTGTGTAGCTCTGGTGGCCAGCATGTTAATGCGTGACTCAGCAGTCACAGGATAGGCACAGACCGACACATTCAGAGCACACAGTATCTCTAATCTCTTTTCTGCTTCACAACTACTTCTTGAGGCTGAGTGGATGTAATTTTCCCATTTCAAGAGTCAGCTAGCCAGATGGCCAAGGTAAGGCCAGATGCCAGATCAGATTCCTGGTCTGTTCAGTGCTCATTTCACATGGCCAAGTGGCCTCCAATAAAGAATTTTCTAATGGGTGGAGTGGGGGAGAGAAGGGGATAGGACTCAAGATCATTTCAGAGGAGCATAAAGAAAAACGGACTGGGGAGATCACCCCGTTAGCTTGGAGGAAAAGAATGAGAACTGTTTTAAACTGTGGGCCTATCCTAATCCCGTGGGACCAAGCACACCCATAGAACTGCCGAAAGGGGTGCGGCAGACACTGACTACTGGGTGGTGAAGACCAGCTACACAATGGTCACTGGCCCCCTTCCCTGGCTGAACTCACTGCTTAGCTCTCAAAGCCATGGGCAGTTCTTAGACACGTGAAGACCCAGCCATATCAGTCTGTTTAGTGTCTAAGTGTTCCTCAGTTGCCAAGTCCAGGGGCACAATCCCCACATCAGGGTCGGAAAGTTTTTCCCAGGTCCTGCTATCATGGCTTAGTCTCAGAGAGTGGTGGTGTCTCTTAGTTCATCCCCTGGGTCCTTGGAAAATTCTTTTCCAGGGAGGCAGACATATGAGGTTTTGGTTGAGGAGGCCTGGGAGGCAGGCATTGTTCTGTTGCTTCACTTGCTTTAAAAACTAAGTTCTTTACCTGTCTCCAGCTCTTGAACCTGATAGGAGCAGAAAATACAGGCTCCTCAGGCTGTGTATGCAAGGCGGGCCAGGTTGCCTGGATGCTCCCACCCTAGTGAGGGCAACAGCCCTCCCATCACCCAGGGCTCTGGTGGGCTGCACTCTATTTCATGCCTTGTGATAGCTTCTGCTCATTGAGGCCTGGGGAACGTGTACTTCTGATTCCATTAGGTGAAGCTGGAGGTGGGTGAAGAGCTTGGTGCTTAAAGCAAGTGGACGTTCTGGTGGAGGGGGGCTGTCCTCCACCCGGGCAAATAGCTTAGGAAAGATGACAATTTTCTCACCTGCCCTTTTACTTCAAGATATACACAAGCATACCTCGTTTTATTGCGCCTTGCTTTATTGCGCTTCACAGGTGTTGCATTTTGTTTTCTTACAAACTGAAGCCCCTCCACTAACAAAAAGATTACGACTCGCTTGTGATACTCGCTTTATTGTGGTGGTCTGGAACTGAATTCGCAATATCTTTGAGGTATGCCTGCAGTAACGTTAAGGAAAGGAGAGGAAGAAGAGGTCTTACTAGATAGCAGTTGCTCTCTTCCAACCAAAACAAAGAAGGTAGTGAGGACAGAAATGATGGACCTGGAGCAGGGGGAACATAGTTCTCCCACCCCACAGGAACATACTCTGTTGGAGGCCAACTGGGGCGGGGGGCTGGTGCTGGAGCATCCAGGAAGAAAGGCTACCTTGAGCCTTTGGTTTTATGGGCAGATCCCAGCTCCCTGAGGGTGTGAATTTGCTTACTGAGGGGGAAAAATGACCCTCTTCCACACGGGAGAAAAAAAATAATGGCTGACTTTATTTTGGCTGTTGGCCACAGGAAGATTGCAAACAGCTGGAGGGTAAATGGTGTGTACTCCACCACTCAAACTGAAGAAAGGTACTATTTGTTTCCCACTTTCCTTTGCTCTAATGACTCTAAAAGTCATAAACAGAAGCAGCAGGGCTCTTCACAGACACAGAAACAAACTTATTTTATACCTATATGTAAACTACTGCAAAGTCAGCACAGGAGCATTCTCTTCTACCAGAAAACTTGGCCTTTCTTGATGCTTCAAAATATCTTCCCATAGGAGAACTTGGAAGAGCCGTCGGGCTGCTTTGGTGTCCTCCAGGAACAGGGGCTGAGGCCTTTCTCAGGTGGCTCGTTTGAAGAGACACTGGGGCTGCCACCCTTCAGGAGTAAGGCTCTGGTGCCTTTTCTGGGCTGCAGATGACACAGCATGGAAAAGACAGGGGTGTCCCCTTGAGCTGACTGTTGGCTTGTTCCCAAATCTGGGTAAAGCACCAATCTGACTCAGGCTCAGCAGTTTCGACTCAGGCACCCAGCCCTCCATACCCAATCTTCCTGCCTCTCCACTCGGATTTTTACAGGTGATTTTAAGAATAAAGACTGAAAACAGTAATTACTGCAGCTAGAAATGTTATTTTGTCCCAGTAAGAGGCTGGTACCAAGCAAGAGGCTGGCCCTGGTTACACTTTTAAAACGGTATTTAATTCTTTAAAAACATTATAAAAATAGTTAAAGAAAATGCAGCTGGGGAAAGGGAGCTATTGGCTGTCAGGTGCTTCTTGTCTTTTCTTTTCACCCACAGTAAAGACTTGGCTATCACACTCTTAGCGCAACAACCTGAAGGCCAGAGTGCCAAACCTTAGATATTTATCAGGGTTTCTCTCCCAAGAAATGCTCACTTTTCTCATCACTTGCTGTGATAGGGCCTGTGGTATGTGCGAGTGAACTCTGGTTCTTCTGGCTCTTGCTCAGCATCCTAAAATGAACACACCCTAACTTTCACTTGGATGAACCCCACATCCTTGACAATGATTCTGGAGGACCAGGGACCCATGCCCTGTCCCCTGGCGACACTGCTGGGAGAGGTCTGGTGGAGCTGCTTCAAGGTGGAGGTGCCTGGTGGCTCTGGGCTGCCCCCTTGAGCCTAGTGCTGGTTTGTTCCCAGTTAAGGCACTGAGTACAGAGCCCAGCACTGTCTAGCCTCAGGTACACACCCAGCGGCAGCCTATCTGAATGTTCTGGGAACACTGCTCATCTATAGCGATCTGTATCTAGTAAGTTATGTTCCTGAGAGGATTCAGCCTAGCATTTAAAATAATTAAAAATAAACGCCCAACTCTGTTGGCATACCAGATACACCCGAGATGACCTTGGGCAGTTGGAAACCAGCCCCTGGAGGTACTGTGAGAAACTTCCTTCAGCCCATCTTGGGTTCTTACCCTTCTTTAAGGTGAATGTTAGTTATTATGAAAGATGTCTGTATGTCTACACAGGCCCTGATTTAAGAATCTCAAACCCTTCGATGCACTGCCTTCCCACGATCCTGGTTGATTACCAGCCCCAGGTGAGACAGCGGGCGGTCCTGACCAGTAAAGTGATGTGCCTAAGGCTATGTCTGAAGTCGGAAAGAGGCATGGACAAGTTCGCGTTTGAATGCTGACCTTGATCTCAGCACACTCACACCCCTGCTGCCCTTTCATGTGTGGTCAGACAGCAGCAACCTTGTCCTCGTATCATAAGAGCTGCGTGAGGCAGCCCTACTCTCACACTGGGCACTACAAAAGACCCTTCTCCCGGGCCTAGGGGATGCTCTGCCTGCCCACTTTGAAGACCTTTCGAAAGAGCTCCAGCCTTCCAGGCCCCAGGCTGGGTGCCATTGCAGGAAGATCCTCAGCTCGAGTCCTGCCTAGCTGAGGCCTGGGCCACCCCATCACAGCTGGTCCTACCTGGGGCTAAAGGCTGAAATCCAGCCTACTTTAGAACTAGATGTCCACTCTGGTTCAGAAAAGACATGCTGGAGGTGAAAAGGAGTGTGTGTAAACACGTGTGCATAGGATGCTGTCTCCCCTTCCATTTCTGTCCTGGTAACATGTTGCTTCTCAGGCAGAGGCGGCCAGCACATGTGGCCTACTCACAAAATCTGGGATTCCAGCTTCCCTGTTTAGGCCCTAGCTGCAAGACCTCAGGGCACAGGATACAAGGAGTGGGGCTGTCACAAAATACAACCTGAGTGTTTAGCAGCAACAGGCTGTCTGGGAGCGTCACTGGAGGGCTTGTGACCCTGGGTGCCTAGTCTAACAGGCTCCTTGATTTGGTGTGGCAAGGGGCGGCTCTTGTCCCCTGGGCTGGTGTTTTGATGGGACATAGCCCACATAAGGGGATGGTTTTTACCCTCCTCACTGAGTATTGCAGTGGGGAGGTTCTTCACAGCAGGTAACGAGGAGGAGGAGAGCTCTCCTTAAGTGGGACTGTCTTGCCAGCTCATAAAGTGTCATAAAATGGCACATTCTCTCCCTTTACCATTTTTCACTGATTCCTAAGAAGGAACCATGAGGATTCAGGCAGGGTTCAGGAGGGATTTCTAAGCCATCAGACATGGTGGCTTCTTGGAAAGAAAGGAAACATGTGCTTCTGATGTGTATTCCCTGGGGCTCCAGCAGCCTTCCTTCCTGGTTGCCTAATATAACAATCATCATTCCTGCCACTTGGGGTTGTTGTGCACTGAAGCCAAGTCCTGCCTGTTTCCAGCTCTAATCAAAGTGAGCCCTTCTGAGGAACAAAAGGTGACCAGCACAGGTGACTTCCAAACTCCTCTTCTTTCCCAGCAGGCATGTGTCACAATCCATCTTTCCTTTTAGGAATCTAGAGTCACAGTATATTCACTCCAGCTGGCTCTACTGTCCCTAAGATGTGTACATTTGCATCAGCTAGGCCCTTTTCTTCCTTCTGGAATAGCTGGCAAGAGGCTGGACAAGGCTCCCCTCTATCCATCTGTTGCTGTTTTCTCCCTCTCATTACTGCTACAAAGGGAAGCATCACGCCTTTGGGATTAGCTCTGTGGGTCATGATGAAGTCCACTACGCTTCTGATGGGGCAGCAGACCAAGGGAGGGGGACAGAGCTGGGCTGCCTCCATTTGGAAAAACAGCCCTGGAGGCTTCTTGTAGTAAAGAGAGAAGAGTCAGCCAGGATTATTCCCTTCAGTCTCTTGGTGATGTTTCCAGTCTGAAGAAGGGTGACGTCAGCTCTCTCCAAGACCCAATGCACCAAATGTAGTTGGGGACATCGATATCTCTCAACCATCAGGCCTAGAGGCTGCAGGATCCCAGGTCAGCTGTGTCAAAGGCTAGAGCCCAGGCAGGCCTGGGAGCAGCAGTTGCCAGGAAGGTCGCCAGGACGCAGGGTCATTACAGCTTGGAGAATCTCTAGAACTTGCTTCTCTTCAAGGGGGTGTACTGGGGTTTGGTTTTGAAGAGCAGCTTCTTACCACACAGGGTTACTTCATACATTTTCTCAAGCGATAACAGTTGATAGCTGAGCCAGGATAATATGGATAACTAAAAAAAGTACAAACTTAAAAAAATAACGTCTTCTGTAAACAACTTTGTACACAACCATACACACACTAGACACAGCATGGACATCACCTACTTGAAAAGGGCTGGTGGTAGAATGTGGAAATGTATCCAGGCTCACTGCCAAGTCCAGTACAATGGCTTAAGAAATACAGTCTGTATTTCTTTTGAAACTTTTATTGTGCATAAAGTGGCCCATTCTTCTTTGTAGCTTGGTTGCTGCCTAACCTTTGAAATTTCTTTCTTTAAATTCTCTCCACTTCTTGCTCCACTGAAAAATTTCTTCTCTTTAGAAAAGGTAAAGAATAATCTATCATTGCTGGTCAAAGGCCTGGGGGCAAAGGCCCAAAGATGCCATATGGGCAGGGTGAGGACCCCACAGTGCTACTGGCCAGTCCCCCACTGATGACTCAGACTCAGGGGCTGGGGTGCCTGCCACTGCCCTAGGTGGTGCTGAGCCTGGTTGCCCACTGTGTTGGCTTTGTGTTTGGCTCACCGACCTCTGGCATTTCAGATAAATATACATCCTCCTCCTTCTACCTTCAAGGGAACTTAACTCACAAGAAGAAAGCCTGCTTGGAGCTGCATGCATTTCCAGAGTTGGAAAACATTTCATGCAGCATGTCACAGGGTAGTAAATAAACTGCGAACTAGTGGTTATAAAATGGGAGCTTTTTAAAAGAGTGCTCTACCAGAACCTGAAATCTTAACACTTAGATGTGGAGAGCGGGGAAACATTTTACAGGCTCGTGGATTTTTAAAGCTTCTCTGCAAAGTCTTCAGCCCTCTTTCTAGTAACGGAAGGCAGCAGTGTGTGCTTTGGAGCGATGCAGTACTGGCCGGCGGCAAGGGGCAGACAGTAACATCTGCTGCTCCTGCTACATTAGGCCACTTAGAGAGGATCGCTATGCTATGGCCGCAGCCCTTCCCAACCACTTCATAAACTGCTTCCTTGTTCTGGGGTTAGCAGGGAGCTACAAGGAATGGAGGCAGTCCTCCCGGGGGTTGGCCAGGCATAGTGGTCTTCGAGAGGTGGAGGGTGAGGGAAAGGGCCACAAAGGCGATGAAGGTCCTGTCTGAAGTCCAATTTTATTGGAAGGCTGCAGTTTAAAGATGGAATCTATGACACCCTCCCCTCCCCCTTTTAAGAAAAGAGAAAAAACAGAGACCCTACCTGCCTCATCAGTAAACATGAAATGGAGTCAGAACTGTGGTGGCTGCTAGCAGCATGCCTCCTCGATTTTCAGAGGAGGGGGATGGCAGCTTTTAGACAAAGTGAAGAATAGCTCTTTGCTCCTTTGTAGTGAGAATGAATGTTCAAGTTGAGGCACGGTGTGGTTCCCCATGGAAGATCCAAGGTCAGTGTGGACACCTGATCTCTCTTGCCCTCAGATGGCCTTGAGAGTTGCCAGGCCTCTGTTCTCGCTACACAGGCCCCTCTCCACAGCAGCTGGCTTGAGAACCCTCCCGGAGTGGCCTGGCACTGGCAGGTCTCCTCCCTGGGCTGACTGTGCACTCACTCCGTGGCTGGTCAGGTGCTGCCCGACCAGGTTTCCTCAGACAGTGGCTCTGTGCGCTGTGTACAGCCAGCCTCTGGCCGAATCATGAGAAAGGAGCAGAGTTTGGCTCAAGGAGCTGGGTACATGATGCTTATCCTCCCTTGTCTCTCCATGAACATCTGGATACTGGGGAGGTTTGGGCTGAAGCTATTACGTTTGTGAGAGACCAACCTAAACCCCAATACCTGTTGTACCACATACACTTCTATCTGGTTGGAGCTCAGGATGGGCTGAGGGAATCCTCATCAGCAAGATGGATTACAGGGTCCCACCATGCACTGTCTCAGCCAGTCTGGAAGAGGACTATACCCCAACTTTCTTTAATAAATGTATCGTGGAAGGTGAAACCCTGGCACCAAAACTAAGGGACAAAATGGGTTCTGCAGAGCCAGTACTCCCACCACAGGGAGATGAGTGGCATCTGTGCCTGCTGGTCTGGCTTCAAATAGTGCTGAAATGTCTCCTTGACAAGTGGGTGGCGTAGACATAAAGTTTGGTGTCAGAGTGAGGACAGGATGCCAGGTGGAGGAGGAGAAGTTGGACACAAAGTACAGGAGGGGACAGAAGAGCTGTGAGCAGGGGCCCCCACGAGGGCCTCAGCTGCTCCCTGATGCCAGCTGGGTCAGTAACACTATGAAGAAGGCTAATAAATAGATGGATGTAACAAATGTTCAGTCAGGTTGGGATGGGACACCTCTTTCACTCCCACACCAGGTGCCAGGTGATCAGTGTCTCTAGTAAAGATATAAAAATGAAGTTGCTTCTTTTCAAGTATTAAAAAAATAAGTTAATTGACAAAAAAGGGTCCAAAGCACTGAGTGTCTTGCCAGGTTGTCAGCTTCATTTCAATGTGCAAACGCAGGAAAAACACCAAGGAGGATAACTCTGGCCCTGACGTGAAGTGCCGAACAGTGACAACGCCTGTTTGTCAAATTCTGAGCCTCACTCGTTCCCCAAAATCAGTATTTTCCAGTGTTAAAATGGTTGTGAATTAAAAGCAAAATGCAGCAATCCACAGGCTTTAGGCTAGTCATAGAGAGACCTGGGGCATTTGGCCACTTGGGATGCAGTGTGTGGTGTGGGGCCGGGGAGCAGACCCCTCCTGGATCCTCCTTACTCACTTGCATAACGAACTCAGGAGCTGGCCCCCCTCGGCTTCCCTGTGATGCTGGGGTAGGTGTCACCCTGATTGGCCGTGGTCGCTCTCCTGGTCTCGATACACATGTGGCTTTCCTGGGCTGTCTCCTTCATTTCTTTGGTGGTGCTTCAGGAAGCATGAAGACAGGTGCCCCTTTCTCTCTGTGGGGTACACTCTGATGGCTATGGTTCTGACAGGGGTGAGCAGTTTCCTTCTCTTACTAAATATTCCTGTGCAAGAAGGAGTGCCAGTCACCACTGTGGGGAACGTGCAGGGCTTTCTTTTCCCCACATTATGGGTCTACACTCCATGACCTCTCCCCGGAGCAGGAGGTCAGGATGGGTCTCTTCGAGGAGGCAGAGCCACCTCAGATAATCATCTTCGGGGTGAGGGGAGTGTTCCCCACAACAGAACTTGACCCGCTCTTCAAGAGGCACGTGGACACGTGAGTGTGAACTCCCAGGAGGTGCGGCCCTTCTCAGATCTTGAATCCGGGTAGTCTGGGAGAGCCCACCCAGGTCAGGCAGATACCACAGACCAGCCAACCAGAGCGTGGATAAGCACTCAGGACCAGTTCAGGCTGAAGCCTTTTGATAGCATGACAGCCTCCAAGTCCTTGTCCTCCTCTTTTTCCCGGAGCCGCTGCTCCTCGAGCAGGGCCACGAGGGCGTCTCTCTGCTCCACCACCTCCAGCATCTCGTTCAGGATCTTCTTCTCCTCTGATAGCTCCTCTTCGGTCTTCAGGTGATCTGGGTGGTAACCGAAGACATTAGGTCTGTAGGGCCGGAAGCAGCAGGCCCGCACCCAGCCTTCCCGTGTGCAGCTCACCCGTTCCCCCTCTTACCTTCCACCGCCATCCGCTCCCGGAGTTCCTGCTGCAGTCGGCTCTGCCGGTCTTCCAGTTCCAGCTCCCGGGCGCTGGGGAGGGAGACAAGCAACAGTGATCTGGGGACCACAGTAACTCATCTACTAAATTAGCAGGCTGTGTTCCTGCTGTGACAGGCACTGAACTCACGTTCCCCTTTAGCTGGGTCCCAACCTAAAGCCACTCACAAAATCATCAGCTCCGACTCGTAGCGCACCATGGCATTTTTCTCTTGCACCAGCTTGAACCACTCCTGCATCAGCTTGGGGTCGTCCTTCTTGCCCATGCCTGCCAAAAGAGAGGGCATGTTACGTGCATGGAGGGTCTGCTGTCTACCCATCCAGCAGGAGTCATCACACTGGGGCAAATGTGCAAAGAGAGCCGAGCAAGATGCTGCCGGAACGCTCCCAAGCCAGGTCCAGAGTTTGCCTGCAGCTGTGGAGGGGGTGCCACCCCCCGCCAACCCCCAGGGCCTAATGGACCCTGCATTTCCATTTGTCCTTCCCAGGCCTGGCCCTCACCCTTCAGTAACCTGGTCATCGCTTGTTTGGAGCTCTCCTCAATGGTTCTCTTTTGGTATGTTTTAAGTGCTTTGCCTTCCTGTTTTCTTTCATTCACTTAATATTTCTTTGGTACTTGCTATGAACTAGGTCTGCTTTGAGGAAACCAGCCTAAGGAATTTATATGCCATTCTTCGCCCCCTTTTAAGTCACTCACTAACTCAGCTCCTTCCAGGCACTGCCTGCCCTGGGCCTCCGGTACTACACCTCATTATTCTTTTATCTGACCAAACCACTCTCGCAACGGATCCTGCATGGAATACGTAGCACATCTCAAGACAGCTATCAGGTTTCTCACCAAGGGCAGAGAAACACCAGCAGACCCTAGAGACTAAGTGAGGCGGCCACTCCTGGCTCTGATCTAATCCCAGCAGCAGCTTCCAGGGCTGGTGCCTGCCTGCTCACTCAAGTTGCCCTGCACCAATGCATGACTGATATTAAACCTCCATCTGGTGCAGCCTGACCCTGCTGGGCTTAACTGCAGAAGGAGGCTGGAAGAGAGAACTTTCCAAGGAATCACACCACCCGAGGGAACAAACACCTTGTTCTTGGAGCACAAAGCTCTTGGCCACCGCGTGATCCTGCCTGAATGCAAAAGACAGACTGTCAGTGGTTCTTCAATATTTTTGGGTTACAAACCATTTTGAGACTCAGGAAAGCTAGAGACTGTCTTCCTAGAAAAATGCTTGTATATACATCTAACAATTTCATATAGAACTTCAGGGTGTTCATGGCTGCCTGAAGTCCATCCACAGGGCCCCGGTGAAGAGGCATTGGACTGGAAAATCCTTCAAAGTGCTTTCCATTTTATGAGTTACTTGGCTGGATGTTCTATCCCAGTAAAGACCAAACCCAGAAACATAGGGAGTACACTCTCAGGTGGGACGGCTCATTTATCAAGTTCCTTCACTTACTCCTACATTCTTACCACCTGACTTCCTTGCCACACTGTTCAAAGACAATTCTTTCTGCAATGTGGTTTGCTTGACATATGAGGCCCAAGCCAGTTAGTCTTTCAATGGAGCCACACTCTGGAGAGGCAGAAATGAATCCTGTTCATATAAATAGGGGTTAGCGTATGCACTGTGCCCCAGTGCAGATGCAGCTGTGCTCCCAAGGTGAAGGCCTGTGCCTGAGTCCGAAGGATGGAAGCTCCCTCCTGACTGGTCAAGCCTGTGACTGTGGAGGGCATGCTGGAGTGTCTGGGGACTAAAGCTCTCCTTACCCAACCCAATAGACTTGGTTCTTTGGCTTTAAAGCAGCCTACAGCTCAGTTCCATGCATTCCTTTCTGAGCATCTCTGCACAGTGTGCCCACATGGCCATGGAAGATGGAGCCCTGAGGCATGCAAGCTGCCCAGTGTGGCAAGCCATGAATACACTGGGAAGTCTCTCCCTCCTTCCCACCTCCCCAAAATTCCATGGGGAGACATCCAAACACCACTCATGAGCTATGGCAGATTGTTCACAGCCGATGAGCAAAGGTATATGGTGGGGAGGGTGAAAGTCAAATGTGAGCGCCATGGAGAGCAGAGGAATAGGTTAGCAAGGGTTAGTCATGACCACACTTCCCCTTCCCCTTCCCACATGCCTTTTCAATGACAATCTCATCACTGCAACAGACTTCAAATCAGACAAACTTAAACACACACACACACACACACACACACACACACACACACACACACTCAGCAAGACACAGGGTAGAGAAGTTTGCTTTTAGTGATTGTTTTGGAAAAGAACTCAAGAGGCATTTGTGTAGACCAGTCTTTGTAAGGACAGTATTCCTCGACTCCACCAACACAAATCATTGCTGCACAGGTGGGAGGTTCCTCACCTGTGAACCTGGCCCCTCTATCTGCTGGATTTGAGACTGAAAGGCCCAACCATGAATGGTGGTGCAATATCGTGGGATGCTTGGCTACGGCCTGGAAGGCCTGCCCTGGAGGCCCTCTGGTTTCACTCCGGACCCCAGTCCTCCCCTGAGACAGTCAAAGGGATACTGTTCCTTTTAAGAAACTGCCACATACTCATGGAGTTTTGTAATAGGGCTATCAAGTGTCAGAGAAAGAAAGAGAAACAGTTGGGTGTAGGTCCCTGTTTAACTGGCGTTGCTACAGCCCTGAGAGGCAGTGGGGATGAGATGGGGAGTTACGTTACCTTCCTGGACACAGCAAGGGCAGAAGGAGAGAGGTCTACGCCGTGGAGTCCCGCCACTGGGCTCAACTTCAAAAAGGACCAAACAAAGAAGAGGAGGAGGAGGAGGAGACGGAGAAAGACAAAAAGGAAGAGGAAGAGGAGGAGGAGGAGGAGTTTGGAAGTGGAGAGGAACAGGGAGAAGGTGAAATAAAAAACAAGCAGAGGACAAAAAGCATAAAAAGTGAGAAAGGAACAGGAGGAAAAGAAAAAAATACAAGAAATGGAAAAGCAGAAACAAGGGAAACAAAGTCTACAAATGAATTAAGTCCTTTTTTCAGCACGGAAACTGAACAAGAGCAGACCCAGGCATGGGTGGCAGTCCCTGATGTGGGCATAGGGCTTAAAAAAGGAATGTACATGCACACGTTCCCTTCCTGATGGCAGGCCGCTCACAGGTAAGGGGCTGTTCCTCCTTCTTCTAGTCCCCACTGGGAGGGCGGTGACACTGGGTATTACCATACAGTGGCCTTTTGGGTTTTGGGTTCCCTTCTCAAAAATGCCCAAAGCCCCTGGACAGGCCTGCCTAACTCTGTAACAGACTGTTAGATATGTAGCCAAAACTGCTTCTAGATTTTGCAGGTGATAACCCTGGGCAACTAACGAAACCTGTACTCATATTCATAGATACATGCCCTCCCAGTAAAACAAAGCTTGGATATGTCTAAGGAGTAAGGAGGGGTCTGTGACTGCTGGGTTGCCATGTCCACAGAAAGCAGCTCTGAGTCTTTGGAGGCAGCACCCAATCTTGTGATGGGATTCCAGTGCTCTGACATCTGCAGTGCTTTGAACTCTGAGCCAGGACATGCTGGGAGAACGTGTCCACGCAGAAGCAACTTCCACCAGCCTGTTTCGCTATCCCCCAACAAGCCAGGGAGAGCCAACCATCCCCTTTTCTTCTGCTCTTTCCATCTGCACAGCTAGGGTAAGGCTGTCACACTTTGGACTGTAAGACCAAAAGGGGTGAGTTGACAGGACATGCCAAAACCTCACAGTAACAGTGCTAGTAAGTCATGGATGGGGCAACTGAGAGAAGACAGTGTGCAGAGAGAGAAACTCAAGAAGAGGGAGAAGAGCTCAGCAGGGACCATCACAGAACCACAGGGGCACACACAGGAGACGAGGAGCCCCTCCCCAGGCCCCTGGGGCAGAAACGCCTCAAGAACTGTAGGGTGGGGGTGGGAAGGTGACCCGGTGGTTTTACAGTTGGAACAGGGTGTAAGAAGTAACCCCGTTTTAGTCACCTGAAGGGCTAAATAGACAAGCTATTGGTTGAGAGGCCCTTGTACTTTGCAGTTGAGTAAAAGGCACCACATTCTCTTTCGTTTAAGCTCCTCACAGTGGTTTTCGTAGTGCTTGTGCAGTTAATCTGATATTGGATAAAACTTCGAAACTAAAGCCAGAGACTGTGTGCATGTGCATGCGTGTGTGTGTGTGAAATGCTGATTATACCCAGTGTTCTCAACAGACATGGACTGTGAGCAGCTCACAGTCAGTGGGGGAGGGGAGAAGGGTTTCTTTCTTAAAAAACACACTGCTTTGTAGATGATCTGCATTCAACCTTCTTTGTTGCAAAGGGTAGATTTTGTGTTGGTGCTCGGAGCACCTGGGTAAATCCCAAGAACAATGACGTTAAACAGTACTGTGTGCTGCTTCCTGACACTGACATTACACCAGACAGATTGGGCTGCAGAATGAAACAGTGTCCATGTTCATTGGCAAGGCACAGTGACATGATACACAACCAACGCATACCCAAAATAAGGAAGTATACCTGCATGTATACTTAAAAATGTGTTTCTACTTTCTGGATATCACAAAATATAGCTTTTAGCTTCTTTTATGTAGACTACATCCTATACATTTCTAATACAGATGACAATACGAGATAACAGAATATTCAGAACAGAAATTAGGAAGTGAAATTAGTAAAGGGGGCATCAAGTAAAGCAAGTATAAAAAAAAAAAAAAAAAAAAAAAAGCATTTTCATAAGGAGGCAGAAAGCAGGATGTGCAATGTCCAGAAGGGCTACTCCTTGAAAGGAGTTGGGTAGTTGACACAATGCGTGGTTATGGTCTTCTTTTTCAGACATTCCTGCATGCTCCAAAAACACCCCCAACAAATATTGTTTTAAAAAGAAGAAACTGAGGAGGGGAGACTGACTGGAAACACCAAACAAGGGGAGTCCGCCTAGACCCGAATCTGAAACGAACATGCGAGGAAGCACAGAAGCATGATTTTGAGTGTCGTTTCTTTGCCTTTTTTGGAGATGTGAGAAATAGAGGATTTGGTTCACTAGTTCTAAGGGCAAAGATGCGCTCAAGTTCATGGTAGATAGAAGTTTAAAATAACTTTTTTTTTTAAATACTAGGGTACCCAGTTTCTGTCTCTTTGTACTGGCCACCATGTTTGTCACCTCGAACCATCTCTGTGCCCTCTGAGCTCCAGTCGTCACTTCTGAGCGACCCCAGGGTTTGGTTCTGGTGAGAGGATTTTTACCAACAGGTCTACACTCTCATCTTGACTGCTCTGTTTGCCCTCAACATTCTGCAAGCTCACCTGCTCCACCTTTTACCTTGGCAGCAAACTAATTTTTTTCCTTTGAAGCAGCACTTCCTTTTGAAATGTGACCACCATCAGCAACTCTTCAGCACCCACTCACCTTGATCTCTGGGGGCAGGTAACGTGTGTCACTGAATTTTGAAAAGCAGCAGAATATTATTATATAGTAAGGCAAGTATCATCATATCCCAGTGTGATGCATGAAATAAGCATGGATAGTACTTCATAGTTTCAAAACACTCTCACATATATTACTTCATTTGATCTAGACATCAGCCCAGGGTGGCAACCTGGATGGGCATTAGCATCTCTATTTTTAAATGAAGGATCTAAGGCTCAAAGAAGTTAAATGTGGCACAGACTGACTAAAACCTAGATCTTTCCTTTTCCATTCTGAACCAAGAGTTTGCCCTCTTTAAAGTGCCAACAAAGGTTCTAGGCAAATCTAATAATAGGTAGCTATTGGAAGCAGAGGAGTCACACACAGACACTACTCAGACTACCGGCCTGGGAGGATGGCATTGTCGCTCTTTCCTCCAGTCTTCTGTAGAGGACCAGAGAGGGTAAGTGACCTGGCTTAGGATATAGTGGTCTTGCCTTCCTAAGCTGGAAGTGCACTCCACACCACCACTTTGTCTCTGACCTGCTTGGACACCTTGTTCCAAGCCCTGCCTCTTGTGTGGCCCAGGACAGTCCAAGACCCAACAGGTTGTAGAGCAGTTGGCAGGTGGGAGAAGCATACAATCCTACGATGCCTTTCCCTTCTCTATACCTGTCCTTTTTATATTTCCATCTTCCTCTGACTTTTGCATAAAGGCTTTGCCCAAGACACTTCATCTCAAAGCACTACGTCCTCCCCTCCCACCCTGTCAGCTAACTGAATGAAATGTTCGGCTAGCTGGAAAAAATGACTCCTCAGGACTGAGTTTGGATGTTCATCTGAAATGCACACAAACCCATCTTCAGCCCTTTTGGTAGTCAAAACCCCAAGGCCCCCTAGCCCTGAGATTGGAAGGTAGAGAAGGGTTTGGTACTTTTCTCACAAGGAGAGGTGAGGATGGGATTATAAAGGCTGGAGGGGCCAGGACAAAGGCCTAGCTCCACTCACAGGCCAATGTACACCACAGACAACATGAGCTGGGAGGGGAGTCGGCTTGAGGCTCTGCATCTCCAATTCAATCATTCAGTTCTGCCTGGTTATATTTAATCCATTAACTTCTATATTGGTGATACAGAAAAAAATCAAAATACCTTATAAGGATAATGGACATATTTTAAGGACTAATAAATTATACAAGAAATGTTTGAGTACCTCTCACGTACCAGGCACTGTGTTAGTTATGCATCAGCCCTGTTTTCCTTAAGAGACAAAGCATGAAAATTATTTTAATTGGGAAGCAACAGAAGAAAGCAACCACAGGAGGAAAGCAAGTTGGTGGGTCAGTCTCAAGGATTACTGAACAAAAGGAAAGTGGTTGACCAGAGAGCTGGTCTGGAGCTAAGCAGCAGTTGTGGGGATGTGCCTTATCCTGGGCACCTGTCTCTCCACACTGTAAGGCTCCTAGTTCTCCTTGTTGGACTAAGGAGCCATCACAACAGGCTTCACAGCTGTGCCTGGTGCAGCATGGGAAGTGGCCTCCTAGGGAGAGATCTAGGTTGCAGAAGTCCCAGCCAGGAATGCTGCATTTCCCCATTGAAACACTGGTATGACCCAGAATGTCATAGCCTCACACTGTACACTAGAGATATTTTGAGAAAAACAGGTTTATGAACTGAGCCACCACTTATAAAGTGCATTTCCACATGAAAATACAGAATTCCAAATAATCGGCTCACATACATCATACAATATCATCCTTTTACAGGCTTAAAATTGCCCTCCCCACACCTTTCCTTATAATATACCACAGTTGTTTTATGCACAAAAGTTTGTAAAGTGCTCCAGGGTTAGATTACTTCCCTTCCAGCTATACTTTCAGAAAATCCTGCATAAGAGATTCTTTTTGATTTTGGCTTCCTTTCGGCTTCTGAACAACAAGCTCCAAGGTGTTATAGGTAGGAAAGAGGCAAGCTTACTTCTCAGTTGCATTCTGAGATTCCACATTCCTGCTACAGGAGCTCTGGGTAGACTCCCATTTCTCACACTTGTTTCTGGAAGAATGCTACTATATTTACCGATAACTGAACCAGTGTTTAAACAATAGCTTTTTATCTAATTCGTGCTACAGTTGCTACCAAAATTTTGTTCTTCTTTTCCTAAGAAACATCAGGGACATTATCTTTCACACCAAAGCTCAATCTAACAGATTAAATTTACAGAAAGTATAAGTATATAAGAATGGGGCTTTCACTGATTTTCTTTTCCAAGTTCTTCAGGTTACATGACCCAAAGCAAAGGAAGATTGACCAAATGTTTTGTTGACTAAGATTATATTCAACTGCTCTGACTCCTCAACCCAGGAAACCTATTTGCTCAGTACCAACACCATGACCCTGACATGAGGTAGCCTCTGCACTGCAAGAGCTAAGTGCTCAGTCCCAACACCAGGGGCAATGAGAAACACTGTAGTCCTACCAGGGAGTCAAGCTGGCTACAGACTGGTAAGGTGGCATCATGATAGAGTGGAAAGTTTGTAGTCCGGCAGGTGCAGTCTACATACATGACCGGGCTGGGAGATGCCTTGTCTTATAAAACTTAGTGCAGAATGGATGTCTAGATTGTATGTGTATGGGGTGGGGTTGGGAGATGTGGGGGATGGGGGAATGAAGGCCAAAAAAAGAAAAAAAAACAGCACGTAATAATTGCGATCCAACACACACACACGCACTTACACACATGTACGTACATTCACATGCATACATACATGCACACTGAAGAATACTGGGAAATCTCAAGCATTTTAAAGTTCCTAAGCAAAAACAGAGCCAGGTCAAACAGACAAGCCAAAATCTACCAACATCAAATTAAAGGAAGCAAACAGACCCAGAAGGGAGGGGAAGTGAGCAGGCTTGGGGTAGGCCCCCCTGTGCCTATCCCAACTCACCAGCAGCAATGAAAGACCACTTTCCAGTCCTTTACGTTACATTTCTAAAGCATTCATGTTCTTTCAATTTCCCTTTGAGACAAATCAAGAGGTGAGGTCTTTGAAAACTAGAAATTAGGTATATATATTTTTAATCGAAAGTTATTCAGAAGAGACATGGCTTTTATCTAAAGATTTCCAGTCATCTATCTGTTCTAGTGTTACAAAATGTGGTGACTGGGCAGGGTAGGAAAACTGCTTAGTGTCCTGAGGAAGAAAAGGAAAGGGGAGTGAGTTCACTTAGGGACCCTTCCTCTCTGGCCCAAGGATCATTCTGTGTTCTTTTAGTGGCTTCTTTTAAAATCATGAGGTTTAGCTCTGGAAGATAAGATATTTATTCTATATACTCTGTGGCTCAAAGAGACTTTTAATATAGATTTGGAGCCTTTATACGGTTAGCTGAGAGCCACCATAAGACCCGATTGATACAATATAGAGTGACAGGCAGAACCTGAATGCTGCCTGGAGCTTTGTTTTACCCATATGAGAAATAAGATGGGCCTAGCAATGAATGGGGTTTCTGTGTGGCCTTTTGAGGATGCCAGAATAGAGAAGCAATCGGCTTCTACGTTTCAGGCTTCAAAAGGATAACTTCTCCCCCAAATAATACTACCAAGTGCTCCAAGAATGAAACATCAGCAGAAACTGTATTAGGGACCTAATACTAGCACCTAAATTTTCCTCCAGGAGCTTGACATAAACAAGGCTGGAGGACCCTTGCTCTCCGCCTGGGGCACACAGTGACTCCATCTGGAATGAACGTTTCTCTCATGCTTCATTGGTAGGGCAGTAGCAGGCTCTATGTGGTGAGCAGGACCCACAAGAGAAGTCTAAATTTTACACAGAAATCATAATGAGCTGAAAAAGAAGTGATGAGTTGATGAGAACCAAGTAGCAGGGTTATAAGGTATCTGATGGTGGGGTATTTTATAATTCAGAAGACACCCTGAGTTCCTTTTTTGTATTTTTTTCACTTTCCCCTGGAATTTGTTAGGATTCTAAATCCAAAAGGCTAGTGGCTGGAGTCCAGGGACACAGAAATGAAAACAGCCAACTACACTTTTTCATTCAAGCAATGGGGGTAAAGAAAATAAAATTAGACACATGAGGTAATCAGTGTGGTAATCTTGAATTGAGAGGGAAGAAGGAATATAAAGAAATGAGTTTTGACAGTTCCTTCCAGATTTTGATTTATAAAAACCAAATGAACTTTTTTCACACATTGAGATTCATTTAGAATTGAGATAAATATTTCCCAGGGAGTGTTAGGAGGAGGCAGGAACGGAGTCAAGGTCGTTAAACAAGGAACAGGGTCCATTAATTGGAATGTAAGCATCAGCCCTTTTACAGCATCAATGGCCATGAGTGTGGAAGTCCCTGAATGCACCAGAAGCTCTGGGGGCACTGAAGGACTCTGTGGAGGGTGAGAATCCATGGGACCATGGGTTGGAGAACAGAGAGCAGGGAGAGACCAGTGACAACCCAACCCACCCAATGAGGCTAAGAGCCAGCCTCTTTACTGGTAGAGGCTAAGAAAATGGCACTGTCTCATAGTAGGAATCACAGAATTATGCCTTTGGATTCTAAATGAAAGGGCCAAAAAGTGACTTAAAAGGATGGGGTTATGGGAAAAATGAGAGAGAAGGATCTTTGCCAGCTCTTCTGTTTTAAGACCACTTCTAGGCAAGGGGAAATGAAGAGGCCAGACTGCCCAACCAAGGATGCAGAAACTCCAAGAATGTGCCAGAGTCTCCCCTGGTTAACCTCAGGAGCAGCTATTTGGCACTCTTCTTGAGAAAAAGGCAGCTTCCCAGGAGAAAAACTGCCCAAAGTCTAGAATTATGGCTCACGGATTAGTTATTTCTCCAATCTAATACAAGTGGTGAGCTTCATACAGCAAGACATCAAATATATTGAATTCATTTAAGGTCCCCCTACTTCAGAGGGCATATGAATCATTTAGAAAGTTTGTTAAAACATGGGTAACCAGAGTTTCCGATTCAGCAGGTCTGCACTGGGGCTTGCCAATCCGCATTTCTAACAAGCTCCCAGGTCATGATGCTGATACTGGCCGTGCAGGGACCACACTTTGAGAACCACTGCCTTAGACTTTTCCTGTCTTCATTGAAAAGAACTGCAAAGTAAGTCTCAGGCCAGAGCAAGGAGGGAGGGACATTACTATAGGCATCTGTCATCATAGCCTCAAGCTTGGTGAATTTGGGCAGAAATCACAAGTGGCATCTTCCCATGCACTTGGATCTCTTGGGGAAACATGAGCACACCCCGATGAAAATGAAAATGGTCGAGGCTGAGTTCTTTACATGTTTGGTTCTTAAGTGTGGTTGGCAGTGAGCTCCTTCGTGGATGTGACACCTACAAGTTGTGAGGGATGAGATCCAGGGCAGAGGTCATGTTGGAGTATGTGTGTAAATCCATGCTGCATGTGCATGTGTTCACATGTACATGAATGCTTGTGTGTGTGTATGCGAGTATGAGTGCATGTGAGTACCTGTGTGTACTGCTATTGTCAAATCACCAGATGATATTAGAAAAACTAGGATGCAGATACGAGGTTGATGGGTTGGGGTAGGTGAACTTTTGTTATGAAACATTATGATAACCCTGGGCAGCAGAAGCTATTTCAAATCTTCTCCAGAGTATATATGGCAGTGGGGAGGACCCAGCATGCTGCTCCATTATGAGCTGGAAAAGGGCCTGTGCTTTTGCCATTTGGTTACCGGGTTGATTTCTTGTTGTTGTTTATGAGCAGGGACTGGGGAGAGCGGGTCAGAAAAGGATGTCAGCAGGGTTAGTGTCAGCAACAGATGCTGCTATACATACCACCCAGATGCAAGTCGATGAGGTCACTGTAATAAGACTCTCCCCAATAGTCTACAACAAGGAATTGGTGAAGAGAGAGTTACTGGATCAGATAACCCTCCTGTCCCCCCATACCCAAAGCAATCAATGACATGAAGCATATGAAACACACAGAAATATAGCAAGAGAGCAAAGAAAAACAGCTGGAAAGCATGCATCTCTCTGTAAGTACATTATGTGTACACACATGCTGAGCTGTATACTTCCTGGTGGTGGGAGGGGGGAGTTCACTAAACCACAGGTGACAGTTAATAGCCAATAACAGTGTGATTCCTGTTTATCTCTCTGATCAGCATGGTCCATAGGCTTTGGCTTTTCTGGGAATCTTGGCCCTGCTGGGACTCAACCTCATCTAAGATTTAAAAAATTCATGGGCTACTTATTTCCTCAGTTATGGAATATTAGAAGCTCTAGGCTGAGGGGCTAAAGGCAAGATGTAAACATCCTAAAAAAGCTCTGCAAGGACACCAATCCTTAGCTTTTAAGGCAGTCAGAGCTCTCCCAAGAATTCACACATGTGACCCCACTGGTGAATGTATCAAACTCCTTGCAGAACCACTTTTGCTGGATGGGTTTGAGATGAAGGAGATCCTCTTTCTTCTGAGGTCGGGCCCCCAAATTCGGCCAGCCTTCTCTTTAAAAGCAGCAAATGAGCTGTAACTATTTGCCTGAAAGCTCTTGGAGGTGTGCTGGCCACTGGTACTCCTAGCTTTTTTAGTTCTGCGTGGCTGTCCAGCGAGGATGTTATATTCTTCACATGCCTGAGATGCAGAGACTGAGCCCTGCCAAAGGGCTGGGCTTGGGCAGGTAGTCTTCATCCTCTCAGAATCGCAAATAAACTCAGAGCGCAACAAACAGCTGCTAGTTCTCTCCTTTTCCTCCACAATCACAATGTAAATGCTGACCCTGGCAGCCTTTTGTTCCCCACCAGCCTTTCCCCTTCAAGAATGGACATCCCAAAAAGTAGAATGCAATCCTGGAATGGTTTTTCAACTCATGCTCAAGGCTGACCCAGTGGTTTAAGTTTGAATCAAGGTTCTAGAAACAAATTGGGCTTCCCGTGTGCTCCAGACCAGGAATCATGTAAATCTCAGTCTTGCCCTCAGCTCGAAGGTTCTGACGCTAACCCTTGTGGTCTGGATACTCACGAGCCTCAGACAAGTTGAGACCAATGGGATGGCAGGTCCATATCAAATCTCAAAAAGGGAAAGGGCTGGCTAGCATTGCTGGAAGACTCCAGACTCTCATGCTCAACTAAGATTAGCCAGGAGCAACCAGACTAATAAGAGGAAAGGAACGCTGAAGCAGGAGAGAAAGGAGCAGCCAGTGTGCACAGACTGGCCTCAGAGATGATCTCTGCCAAACAGGAACAGGGTCACTGGGACTTCTGACAAAGGCGAGCCTTTTAAGTGATGTGCTTAAAATAAGAAAAGGAAAATAGTATATTTGGAAACAAAGTTGTATGGTAGGGGCTACCATATTCTGAGAATTTCCCAAATGTATCTTGGGGAAGTCTCCCAATGGAGCTACCAAAGCCTGTCTTTAAAAATGGGATGGATTTGTATTTGGATAGAGGTGTTCTGGTAAAGCCTTGCTTAGAAGAGTATGGACTAGGACAGTGGTTTTCGAACTGTTCTGTGGAACCCTAGGGTTCTTCAAGTGCTGTTCTGGGGGGTCTCCCAAATACCTGATTCACAAACACGGTGAACTCCTTTAGACACTCCATGTTCAAATGTTTGATATGCCAACTTTTAACCCACTGAAGCCCATCAACACATTAATTCGTGCTATCAGATAAGCTGGCTTTTGTGAAGCCCTCAGGACCAAGTTTCTTAAGCCCTCTGTGTGCAAGATCTTCACTCCCAGTAAAAGGACATTCATTTGTTTATTTAAATTCTGGCCTGTAAGTTGAGTGCTCATGTACAAAAGTACAGGGGAGCATCCCAGGAGCACTACTGCTCAGTGAGACCCAGCTTCTCAAGCAGCTCCTGTCACAGTGAGGTCCTCTAAGTGAGTAACATGCATGTCAAGATATCATAGCATAGTTGGTTTTTGTGTTCGCTGAGTGTTTGGGAGCTTCTATTCCCAAACTCTGAGATATACTCTTTATAAGGAATATGAACTGTTAGATTTGGTAGTGATTCAATTGTAAAAACAATCCCTACTGCTCCAAGCATCAAGCACCTAGATCATTTAAACTGTATATATCCTGAGATCTCCAGGTGAGCTGTTACAGCAGCTACCTCTGTGTAGCAGGGTGTTCTCTACACTGTGTCCTAGGCATCAGCTGGAGGCTGAGGCTGACCTCTCCTATAACCTGTATTTTCAAATTTGTGTTTATTAACGTTTTAGAGTAATTATGTTTTATTTAAACTTGGACTTATAATTTGGTTTGTAAAAAGGGTGCTGATGCTAAGAAACAAGTTTGAAAACCACTGACTTAGATGGTTGTATATGTTTATGAAACGATAATTATCTCAACAACTAGAAGGAAATTTTGGCAAAATCTTATGCCAGTCTTCAGTGGTATATTTTCTCTGACCCCTCGCCAGCCAGTAGCCTGTTGTAGAGATACTGAAACTCTGTCGCAGACTCAAACTGCAGGGCAACCAACAGGTATGTGAGTGCATTATGGAAACCATCAACCCTGGGGTGGCCCACCCAAACCTCAGAACCTGTGAGCAGGGAGGCAGAACGTCTTCCATGAGGACTTAATGCTAACTATAAAACGTAGGTGTGCTTGCCTGTTGAGCTAGTCTGACTTATCTGTTGAGAGATCTACCTCTCACTTTCCAGCTTGAGAGGAGTAATTTGCAGGGAAGGGCAGAAGGAATGACGGGCCCAGGGCTCCCTGCTGATATCTTCTGCAAGAGAAAGCAGCAAGGGCAGGCCCTGTGAGTCGCTTATAGCTGATGCATGGCGTCTCTTGTAGGTTTGAGCCAACTCCCTCCAGGGGCTCAAGCTTAATAGAGGAGGCCAAGTTAGAGCATGCAGGGCAGGGAGCAAAAACGAGGATGGCAGAGACATCACAGCTTCACTTGGAAGCTAGGGCCATTTTTAGGTGAACTTGAATCTCCATTCCTTGACACGGGCCAGTGCTTGCCTTGTAGTCGCACATCTCAGGCTTCTGGCTTACTGGCTACTCAGTGGTTCACGTTTTTGCATTTTATTTGGTGGCCCAGGCTTCAAGCAGTAAGTCCAGCATCAGGTAAAGCACAAAACCAAGAACCTCACGTCCTCATCTTTCTTCCCCATCCTATCTCTTCACCTGAAGGTCATCACTGAGTCGACTGTTAAGATGCAATTTCTAGGCCTTGAAGGGCCTGGAAAGGAGAGCAACTTCTACCCCTCATGAACTTCAGTCCTCCCATACCCAATTAGTTCAACTCGATACCAGGCACACGCTATGACATCACCCTACTGGTCAGTTTTCAAGCAAGATCAGACAGCAGCAACTAGCTCCATTCCTGGCTGCCTCTTATGGGTTCTTCTTTGGTTTAAAGACAGCCTGCTTGCCAGGAGAGGTACCACTCATCCCTCTGCCACACTAGAATAAGGAAGTAATAAGGGGTTACCACAAAATTAGGTCACGGCCTTTCTTCATTCCCAGCCTCAAAACTTGAATGCTGACTCTGGAGGCCTGTGCTCTCTAGAAAGAGATGAAGGTTTCCCCATCCAGACTGTACTGAGACTTGTGAACTCTTGAGAAAGCGGACATCAATCACTCCATATGTGTGTTGGGGCTACAGCTGGGGCTGGCGCAGCAGTTTCAAAGGCTTGAACCAACAGGGGTTCTTGGGCCCTTGGGACCTGGTATGACTCAGGTACTTCCTTGCTTTCTCTGTGTTCAATTGTGCTATACCCACCCCATAGGCTCCTCTGGCGAACAGTGGGTGTCACCACACTCTATTCCGGAGATCTTCCCCAGGAATGGCAGTCACTAACCACATGGCCCTCACAGTCATTTCCCAGTGTCTACTCAGTGCCAGTTCACCACAGTCCCCCAAGCCTCTCTACTCTGTCCTGAATGTTGAGCTTCCAGGAAACACAGAGCTTGGGTTCACACTAGGGAATCTGTCTGCTCTGCCCACAGGTGGTGGTGAGAGCTCTGCGGGGCATGTGTTCTCACATGTTCTGAGCAGCCTGGGCAGGAGAGGGAGCCTGGAGAGCTAAAGATAGGAGGTGGCCCATGGGGAGCAGGCTGGGGGCTCTGCTTGTGCAGTTCTGTGATGGTTCCTTGTGGTACAGTCTCCCTTATTCCCAGTTATTTTCTTCTAGAGAAAATGATGGGGTGGGAAAGGAGGAGATCCAGTGCTTGCCATCAACAGAGGAAGTGAACTGAGACTTCATTCTATGGGTAAATGGCAAGCCCTGGGATAGGGTGGAAGGACAGGTCTGGGCCCTGGGGCGCTCCCAAACTGAGGTGTTTTTCATTCCTTTGCTTAACAAGAAGCCCCAAATCTCAGTGACAAAGGGACCCAGAGAAGTTTGCTGGAAAAGAAGCTGAATTCCAGATGAGGTGATACAAAACTATCCCTATCATGGTGGAGATGGGGGTGGGGGCTTCCCTTAGGAACAAGCCTCCTCCCAAGAGAACCTAGACAGTACCTGCTTCACCACGGAGCGCCTTCTCCACAGCGACCCCCCGCTCCTCCAGTTGCCTCTGCTTCTCTTCTACTTGCTCCAGCTGCCGCTGGATAATCTACGAGAAAACAAAACAGTAGAAGCATCCAACTTTCTCTCTTGCCTCCTAGTTCTTAGGAGGACAATTAAACTGCACGATTATAGAAGAAGAAAAACAAATAAGGCTCTAGTCAATGGGCATTAAGCCCAGAGTATGTAGAGACCACAAACGAGCCTCCCAGGGCCCACTTAACCATGCAGACCCCGGGCTGTCACCACCCAGCTCCACTGCGTGGGTGCACGGCAAGCATTGAGTGGCTAGCCCTTCTCGGGGCAATTCAAAGAGGAAGTGGATGTAAACTGCTGCAGGAAGGACTTAAGTACAACAGCCTACGACCCTCCTGATGGTGAGATTGCTAAAGCACTAGCAGAGTTTCTTGGGGAGAACTGCAGACATCCTGTCTCTACAAGATTAAAAAAAAAACACAAAAACCTAGAATGGAGCAACCAGCCAGAATCTGTATGAAGCACATAGTGAGAAGTTCCTTTGTGTTATGTGGGGACCAACATTGGGCACCTAGAAGAACGTTCAACCCCTAAAGCAGCGGCCAGTGACATATCAATGCAGAGAGTGTGGATATAGCATGATATACAAGAAAAGGACTAAAAGACTGGTGGGTTTTGATGTTTGATGAAACATGGACTACTTCGTTGGTATTTAGATTTGCTGTTAATGTTTCTCATTGCTGTATAGCTTTTGATTAGTGTGCTAATCTTTATGAAAATAACTATATACATGTGATTTCATTAAAAATATTGTATTTAAGTATCTTTTAATACTTTATATAAAGAAATTATTTTTTTGTTCCCCACAAACATCTAAAATGGTCTAGGATCTGTGAGGCCTGCAGACAAAGGCTAATGACCTCTAAATCCCAAGCCCATAATAGGCTGACAGCTCAAGTTTGCCTCTTGATAACAGTTCTTATAATTGAACTAGTTGACTTTGCAGTGATTATTCCAGAGCAAGAAATTTAGAAACTCAAAGCTTGGCTCTTCCCTTTCCATCAACAACTCCACAGTAAGGTTTCTGTAGTTTCATCAAGCCAGACTTTGGGGCTGCCCCTTCAGGTAATGGGACACCCCATCTACTTCTGCCCTGCCCTCCTTACTCTCCCACATCGAGGATGAGGACAAACTGGCTGGAGAGGAGGATGCTGCTATGTGACTTACCCCTTGCAAGTTGTGGCCCCTCCTGGTTTTACCTGGGCTCGGTGCAGCCGCTTAAGTTCCTCTTGCTTGGCCTGTCTCCGAGCTGCCTTCTGCACACGCCGGGTCAGCTTGGCATTCAGTTCTTCCTCCGTGTAAGTTCTTGGCTAGAGAGAACGAGAAACATTTCCTTAGTCAGGTGCATGCAGGCCTGAGAGGTTTGGGCACTGGTTGGCAGGGGCATGGAGGGCACTGTTCCAGGTCGCAGAGCACGCGCAGGGCAGACCGGTGGGCCAGAGGCGAGCGCAGACTCCTAGGCTGAGGCCTGGCCAGAGCTTCACTGGCATTGGTCCCTGCTGGAGCCCTAAATGCCACAGGGGATACCTCAAGCTCTACAAGTGAGATGCTTTCCCACTGTGACAGGTACAGGAGGCTCAGTGGGGGACTGACTGTTAGGGAGTTAACAGGATGAAGGGACATATATATGCTCCTTTATCATTGAGATCACCTGTTTCCCACATAAGGATGTCTGCGTTTTAAAAAGACTTTTGGGGGGTAAAAATATTGGTAAAATGTTTCCCCACACTTCCTGCTTCTAGGAGATAAACGAGGAAAGAAAAAAGAAAAATTAGGATTCTTTTATTTTCTTGTTTGGTCTCAAAAGCCAGTTTTTTTCAGATGAGCAATATTTATAAGGTTCTTTTAAGATATAACAGTTGAAGTACAGAAAACAGGGATGCTCGTATTTTAAGTCTGGGTGAAGCCCAAACTAATTAGTACAGTCTGAAGAAGGAACTATGGAGGTGAACCTAGACTGACTCTGGGGTCTGTACAGAGGCCAAAATAGGCCACAGAAAGGAAGGAGGAAGCCATCTGGCAAGGCTGTTTCAGCCAGTACCATCGGAAACCGAGGAGCAAGTGGCCAAATCCACTGCAATTCCATGGAAGAAACTGCTTGAGCAATATACCCGCCAGTGTAGGCACTGAGGGTGCAGGGAGTATCAGATGGTTTGAATAAACAGGGGGCAACCACTGAGAGGCAAATGCTGGGGGGTAGGCCTCTATTCATAACACTTCTTTATTGCCTCCAAGAAAACAACAAAAAGAATTTTATAGACTTTAAAGGAGATTTCAAAATTCAGCTCAGGGGTTTAGTCTAATAATCTTTATTCCAAGAGCTCAAGTGAGAGTGGAGAGCCAACTGAGCAGGTAGTCCTTAAGGATGTCAGTGATGTTTTGGTGCCCTAAGCATTTCACCTTGCAGATCAGGGAGCTGAGGGCTTGTGGGTTCCCCATTCCTGTAGTGGACAGTCTCAAAGGGCAGCCCTGTCCCCCACTGAGGCACTTGGAACAACATTATCACATGCACTCCAGCCAGCGAAGAGCAGGGTATCTCACCCTGTTTCTCTGTGATGACACAGCTAAAGAAAATTCTGCTGCCGGTGTTTGCTACTGCTCCATGCATGTATGAACACAGTTAGTGAGGATGTGGCTGGAGGACCAGGACTGGGGGCTGCCCTGGTGGTTAATCACAGACACTCATGCAACAAAGACCAGCCAATGGGAACAACACACTACCTTTGATGCATATGATCTCCTGAATGCCAAGGCGTGTGGTACATAAATCGACTTTTAAGGGGATGGCAACGGTAAACAAAACAGAATAGTAATAATAATAACAATTAAAAAGAGAATAAAATGGAGCAAAATCAGAAGTTTAAAACAAACACAGACTAAAACACATGATTATTTTTCACAACGTCACACAGGACTGCACAGGTGAGGCACCTTGGTAGAGACCCTCGCAGCTGCCTCTCACTGAGTCACAGTCTTACTAAGGCCTGGGCTCACTTTTCTACCGGGAAGACAGCTTCTTCCTCATTGTGCCCCACACCTTCTCTTTTCTCAATCTCCTTTCTGTATAAATTAAAATTGCTTAAATATATTGTTATAGATGTTATTTCTCCTTTAGTAACCCATTTGCTTGAGGAAATTCAGACTGCTTCTTTCAGCTGAATGCTACAGATACTTGGATGGGGGACAGGTAGGAAGTTCCTCTCACCAGAGACACAGACAAGACACAGAGCAAGCTGAGTATCAACCTAATGTTCTCTTCCAAAAGGTTCTCTACTAGCAGGGCTCCAGAAGAAGGTCAGGGGTGCCCAGTGGGCCAACAGCAATCCTGGGATGGGAGTGAGCCATTTTTTACACACAAAGGGACTTGAAATAGCATCTATAACCAATATCTGTCAAAAACATTTCAGGCAGTAATTGTAACCTTTTCTCACTTTAGTAAACCTGCACAGAGATGCTTAGAGAGCTGAGGTTAATTTACATTTGCTCTCTGGTCTTCTCGCCAGCTCTATTACATGGAAAAGAGGAAGCCAGGAAGTGAGGGAGAGAGGGAAAGGGAGGTCTGGAGATTTGGAGAGCCTCAGGATGCACTGTAATCCCTGTGGCCCTCGCTGCTTCTCCTGCAGCAGTGGGGGCCCCACGAGTGGAGTCTACATTTCAAGAGCCTATTGGCTTCAAGAAGAATGAGTCTGTCTCCTAGTTGGGACATTTAACTTTGAGTATGTAGATCCTATCTCACACTGACTCATCTCTCCCAGAGACTATAATGAGAGAAAGAATTACATTACTACAAGTCCGTTAAAGAAAAAAAGACAGATGGTTTCCCCAAGCAGCATGTGAAAATCTCTACAGGAACTACATAACTACAACCTAAGGAATACCACTCAGCATCTCTACCTTGGCTGAAGGAAAAAGTAAAAGTGGTGGGGGCGGTCACTTACTGCTATCTGAGGGGGAAGGAATACTAACTTGGAAGAGGCAGAGACATGAAAAATCACAGCTCATCTGTGGAGTGCTAGGAGAGCGGGACCAGCCACAGAGCCAGTGCTTTTGCTGCAAACCAGGGCTAGGGCCTGTCAGAGAGCAAGTGAATGTGCTCTCTTGGCTTGGCCACAGTGGTCAGGAAGAGGCCACCTCAGTTGTATTTAAAGTCGGATTGAAGTAAAGAAAAGAGGTAAACATGAGTTAATTCTTGTTAGTAAGGCTACATACAAGGTAACTTAAAAAAATCTGTATTATCTTAATTTTTCTATATAAACATTTTAAATAAAACTGTTATTTTTAGTGTTTTTTTTTTTTTTTTTTAAAATGAAACAAAACTTAGGCACTTGTTTCACAGATGCCTCACTCAGGGGTGGGTCTGTGATGTAAAAGGAACCATTTCACACCCTGTGGGGCACTGTTAACAAGAGGCTCCCTCCTGAGTCAATCAAACCCCATTCTCACTTTAGGTGTTCCCACACTCCCCTTACTTCTTACTCTGAAAAATTTCAAGCCTAAAGAAAAGTTGAAGGAGGAAGAAAATGAACACCTTCACCTAGATTTGCTAAGTGTCAGCGTTTTGCACACGTTTGGCAGACAATCTTTGTGTATCATCTTTTTTTCTGAATCTCTTGCAGACAATCATGCAATCATGATGCTTCACCCCTAAACATTTCAGCTTGTACTTCCTAATAACAGAGACACTATTCTACATGACTATAGTAATTTAATAGCTTTCAAGGAATTTAGCATTGCTATGACTATATTATATATCTGTGCATATTACACTGTTCATAAGCAAATTTCTTTAATTATTCCAAAGTATCCTTCATGGCTGTTTTATTTTGGTTTGTTTTCCTGCTTTAGCTTCCATTCTTAAAAATACACAGTACCTTGCTCTGGCCCGCCCCACTCCACACCACAGTTGGGGGCAGGTCAGCATGCCCCAAGCTTGGCTTTGTCTTTACTATTCCCTATACTGCCTTCAGCAAATGGCTCTGCGCGCGCGCGTGTGTGTGTGTGTGTGTGTGTAGGTGGGGGGACGGGCAGGGTGGGGGCAAAGGAGACATGAGGTGCTGGGATTCTAGGAGTGGGGTCCATGACCTGTCATTCACATAGACGGGGAGGAGTTCTCTGCGTGCCCCAGGCCTGTGAGGCCCGGGGAGAGGATATGATCGGTGAGATGTGTTACAGAGACAATGGTGAGATGTGTTACAGAGACAATGGCCTTGGCGTAGCCAGTTGGGCAACCTGCCACTCAGCATTTTGCCAGGATGTTTCATTAATTAATGGAGAAACAGTGGAAGAGATCTGACCACAAAAGCAGCCACAGGTGAAAGTTTTTGACCAACATGAGACAAACGGGCTGAATACCTGCAGGTCTGCACTGAGGCAAAGGAAAACTTGGACCACATTCTCCTTCTTCGCAGACCCCCTTTAGGATCCCCATAAGGCAGTGCCAGTCCCCAGTGTTGGGATGTGTTTAGGGATCCACATTCAGAGCCAGTAGAAATTCTCAGCTTAGTGCTAATGATACTGTCTGGGAAAGCACAAAATGGAACACAGATAGCAGCACACGAAGCCAGGTCCCTGTGGGAGAGTACATAGGACCAGCCTTAACTCAGTGTGGCCTGGCTGGGACATGTGGAAGTTCTGCAGATGGCTGGGATGGGATGAGAGGCCTATCTAGGTGCTCTTCTAAGAGCGGACAGAGAAGTAGTCGGCATGGGGATGAACAAATCATGAATGAAATAAGAACTAAAAGACTGGTTTCCTCTGGTTTGTCAAAAATTAAAAGGAGAACTGGATCAGGCTGGAAGGAGGGGACTGGAAACAGGCCACAGAAGTCATGTTACTGAACAGGCATATGTACGGCTCAGAACTGCCATGGCCTCCCCAGAAGTCACTGGAGAGGGCAGGCTTAAGGCCTTGTAAAGAAGGTCCAGGATGTTCTGGGGAAATTTTTCAGTCAAAAAAGGTAGCTGAAGGCAGCTGGGCCCTCACCTTGGACAGGAAGATGAGTGTGTGCCCAAGGCTGGACTATGGAGATGGGGTGGGAAGGCTCTCATTGACCCTCATGCCCCTGCTGCCTTGGCCTTTCTAGATTGTAGTCCTCATGTCATCACGGTCTGAGACACAGATGCCCATTTAGAACTTTCTAAACCCTCTCCCTCTTCCAATTTCACTATCTAGACAAAGCTACGAGAGCTCTTAAAAATCAAAAGATTGAACAAATACCCAAGAAAGGCTAGTGATGAAGGAACTCTCAAATGCTGAGGGTTCACGTCTCTGAGAGCTGAGTGGACACATTGTGTCCTGAGCCTGGGGCAGTGAAAGGGGCCAGGTCAGATCCACAGTGCCCCACTCAGCACAGAACCCAGGTTAGTTTCCTGGTGCAGTTCTTTAATAGCAAAACTCCTCTCTAATGTACAAATGTACCAAGCAGGCAGGACAGCAGGGGATACTCCTCAGTGACTGGGCCCCCATCCCGGCCTTTGCTGGACCCTGGGCACAAGCAATCCTCCTCCTGTCACTCTGGGCACTGGTGTATTCTACTCCACGTGGGATTTCTGAAGACAAAAGAATGAATGGAAAATACTGAGCTGCTTCCTAAAAAAAGAATGAATCTTTGAGCACGGGATGTCTGTCTTCACAAGAACTATGGCCACGGAAGCAAATAACCCTCAGCTGCTCCCTGAAAAAGCCTAAGAGAAGTCCCTGATATGTCTCCTAATTAGACTACTAGGCGGGCTCAGGATTCAGCTGTATGTCTGCTAGGAGACCAGAGAGAGCTCATGCCCGTTCCTGGTTTGGGATTTGCTTTCCTTTCCTCCACCTCATCAAAACCAATACTCGACAGAAGACAGAAGTCAAGGTCCTTGACCCCGCTGAAGCCCCACTGCTGACCAGGCCTGCATACCTCTCGCTTGGACTTCTGGGAGGCCCTCTCAAGGATGTCATCACTGGAGAGGTCAGAGTCCTCGGAGAAACTCAGCTGGCGCCGGAGCTGCAGCTCTGAGGGAATGCAGAGTGAGTACAGTGACCAGCCCGTCAGTACCACAGTGCTTCCCGATTTCTACGTTCATATAAGTAGCCCAGGAGAGTGGGGTGGAGGTTTGATTTCTCTCTAGTTTAAGTGACTTCCCATATTGGGGCACCAGGAGCTTGGATGCTGACATTTGTCCAGGCAGAGGCGGACCAATACTGAATAGATGGTGCCCAAAGACAGCCTACCAGGATCTTCCGGCAGCATTGCCTTTATTTGAAATGATGTGACTTTAGGAAGTGCACATTCCTCCCATCTCCCCTACTCAGCTTCAGGCTGGTTTTTAGAATTATTCTATTAAGTGAAGCATGCTGTTTCCTTCTCCCTGCCCTGTCAGCAGAGCTCTAAGAACCCTTGAAGGAGCAGCGTGGGGAAGGGAATCTTTTGAGAAGAACCAAATGATGGGAGAATATACACCTTATGCTCTGCCCCAGTAGGGGTCCCTTGGTGCTGACATACCTGCTCTAACCATCGGAGACATCCTGTGCTTGCCAGAGTCCACGGTGGCACCACTGGAAGGGGTGCTGGAGCAAGACTTGTTGTCGCCCTTCTTCTTCTTATCTTTCTTATACCCAGAGAAGACCGACTTCCACAAGGACCGGGGCTTGGAGGCTGCTTCCTCCAAGTTTGGGCTGGGCTTCTCCGGGGGCCGGCCCTCACCTTTGGACTTCCTCTCCTTCTTGTTTCTGCGGGGGGAGAAGAGTGATGATCTCTTCTTGCTCTTTCCACTGGAACCCTCAGATGAGGTGACTGAACCGTCTGGGCCCCCTGAGTCCGACGGAGGGAAGATCTCCTCACTAGTGGCTTCATGCCTCAGGGTGGGCTCGTCTGGGCCTTTGTGGATTGGGTATTCAGGGGACTCGAGACTGAGGACTTTGCCCTTGGAGGGTACTGAGGAGGCTCTGTGGGAAGTGCCTCCTGGGGGCCTGGTGGTCCCAGCTGTCATCTCCATCTCCTTCATCTGACTCAGCTGTTTGGCCATGGCATCTCTCAGTGCCTGGCTCTTCACGGACTTCTCCCTGGCGCGCATTCGCTCCTCAGCCAGCTCCTTGGCTTGGGGAGAGACTACAGGCAGCCCTCTCTTCTGTGGTTGGATCCCACTCTCCAGAGTAGGCAACCTACCACTTTCCTTGGCTAGGGGTGGGTGGAGAGGCTTTTCTGAGCGGAGCAAGCAGGAAGGGGGTGTGAAGAACTTCTCTTGCAGACTTGAGTCTTCGGTCTTGTCATCATATGTATCCTCCACATCATCAGCAAAAGGGATCTCGTCTACACTCTCTACAAATGACTTTCGCACCTCCTCCCGGGGAGGCTTGGCAGGTTCTCGGAGGGGCCGCATAAAGGTGGCAGGTGGAGGGGGTGGGGTCACAGAGGCCTTGGGCTTGGTTTCCTTGTGCTCATATGTCTGATACAGCTTCCTTCGAAGAGTTGCAGGCTCCTCGTCCTGGGGTGGGGGTGGGGGCGGGCTCGAGGGTGGAGTGAGCATGGTGGAGTCTGAGGTGTTGAAGCTCTGGCTGCCCAAGGTCTTCATGTTGGAGGAGCTCCCGTGAAGGCCCAGCCCAGAGCTGCTGGACAGGTCTCTCTGCTCCTCGTGGGAGCTTTTCAGCTCTCTGTCAGACGGGGACTTAGGGGACGGCAGGGAGGACTGGTCGCCATTCAACTTTGCCAGGCCCAGTCTCTTAGGAGCAGGTGGAGGTTTTAGAAGATGGAGCCCCTCACCCTGGGGGTACTTCTCAACTGAATAGGATTTTAGGGACACTGGCTTAAAGGCAGGTGACGGGAAGCTGGGCTCTGGCCCCTTGCTCCGATCCACGGGTGTGAGGCCGAGGCTGCGGCGGATTTCGGCGCTCTTCATCCAGAACTCCGCCACCAGGGCGTTCCGCTTCAGGGCCTCGTCCATTGCAAGCGGGCTGCCGAGACCGTCCTTGGCATCCCCTTGGTTCTTCAAGGGGAGAGGGGATAGGGGAGTGGATGCTTTGGCTGGAACAGGCTGGAAGCATATGGGGGACTTGGTGGGGGATGGGACAGTGGCCTCAGAGGAAGGCTGAGGCTGGGAGCAAATGGGGAGCTGGGTGGGCGTGGCAGTGGAGGTGGCCAACGGGGACAGGCCCTGTGAAGTAACGGGGGAGGTAGGTGTCATGGCTTCTGGCAGAGCCACCGGCTGCGACCGGATGGGAGAATGCAGGGCTTTCTGATCAGTGGGAGCTTCGGTTCTGGGGACCAAATGTTCAGGGAAAAGGTGCTCCTCAGGGGATTTCACCTTGGTAGCCACAGAGGTATGAGGGATTCGCGCTCCCTATAGAAAACAAAGACAGATGGAAGCTGCTTAAAAGGCAGAGATTTAATAGGCAACAGCAAAGATTCCTTAGGGAGTTTTCTCTCTCAAAGGGCCTGTGCTTATTAAGATAAATTCCTCTCTCTGTCCTCTAAGCTATTATTCAAATGGTACCAGGAGAACCTTTCTCACTTTCTGCAATTTTTAGAATCACTCTACTTAGTTCAACAGACTGAGCTTTCAGGGTTTGGTCCATCTCAAACACATCCTATACTCTAAATGCACTGAAGTGAATGCTGGCCAGAGGATACTAATGAATTCAGCTCTTACTTTCCCACCATCAGCCCCAAGGGCTCCAAGATTTCTGATGTATGAATATAGTGGCCAACATTGTAAGAAGATTTAAAGCAGGTATTTTTTGCTGTCTGTATTATAAACTGTCCTCCCCAGGAAGCTCAAAGATTCAGATATTCCCACATGAATCCTTATACCGCCCCGTCCATACATCTCAGTAAAGGTTCCCCATTTTACAGATGAAATCACCAAATTCATCTTGCTTCTTAAAATCCCAAAGAACAAATCAAGCAGACCCAGTCTTGAGTTTAGACCTCCCTCCTTGATCTCTCCTCCAGAAAGTCTTCCAAAACATGTTCCATGGAACATATTGTTACTAGCTATTTACATAGCATTCTCCAATGTGTGGTTCACATACCACTGGTAATGTGGATACATATCTTTAATTTTAAAAGTCATAATTCATTTTAACATAATAAATAAATGTATCTATCATATTGAACCAATGATTGCACAGATATTGTTGCTTTAACTAAAAAAAAGTTTTTAAAACAGTGGTATATGGACATGACAGAAAGAAACACAGCAGAAGGATGACTCGGGTTTGGAGTTGGTACAGAGCAGAGTTAGGGAGATGCTGCCCAAACTGCCTCAGTCTGGTGAGGACTGAGCTGGAACACCAAGGCCACTCCTGTTTTCAACAGCCCCACTTAGCAAAAAGAAAAAAAAAAGAGGCTCACATAAAGGGCCTTAAAATGAAATCAACATGTCCACTCAGGGTTCCATCAGCTCTGTCTCTGACAGTGAGCCCATACACTTACCTCTGCCATGGGGCTGTGGACTGGGGAGAACAGAACAGCCTGCTCTACAGGGGACCAGGTGGGACTGGAGACTCGGGAGGGATCTGAAAAGAAGAGACACAAGATTGATAAGAGGAAACACTCCACTCCCACTGAAGGCACCTCTCCCAGCCAGCTCCACAGTGAGGGAGCACCTGCAGAGACTGAAAGGAAAGCAAAGGGAACATCCTTCCCCAGGGCACCCCATATGCAACTTCTGCTCTTGTCAGGAGTGCTGGCTTTTTGTCATGTGTATGGTCTGTGTTCGAAGCTTTGAGATGTACCTTCTACCTTTTTATACCTCAAATAACATACAGAGAGGGGCTGTGAGTACAGCCATGTGCAGGGCCCATGCACAGTGACGGGGAGGAGGCCATTTGGAAGCCAGCGTGTAGTGTGCAGGCTCTGCTCGAGGACCTATGCCCTTGGTGCCACTCGTCTTCACGTGGCTCTCACTAGGAATTCTGGGAGTGGCTTCTCCTGCAATAGTGGACCCACCTCTCTCTTGGCGCCATGCTGTGACAGAGGGTTGCTCTTCCTCATTTTCTGAGACCCTTAGCTGTAGCTCCGCTTCGGCATCTGATGGGACATCAACAGACCAGTGCTGATCTGGCAGAGGGAAGGGAGAACACAAAACTCGTGTTAGGCCGTGTTCCTTTCCAGTCTCCTGCCTTCCTTGGAGAACAGCACAACGACTGCAGGCCTGGATCTGGCTCCTTACCCCAGCTGGGCCTTTCCTGATGGTCCCCACCCAGGTTCTCATACTTGGCCAAAGCACATCATCCTCTGCAACTCTCTTCAAAGCCCATGGTGCTCCACTTTCTTTTGCAATACAGCCAGATGATGTGACAGGCCACGACAGGAAGCAGCACACTGGGCATGCCTGTGGCGGGGCAGGACTTGCTTCCTGGGCCCACTGCCCGTGTTTCTCTCTTGTTAGCACTTCCCGGCCCTGCCACCCCAACACCAGTCAAGGCCTCTGCTGCCTCACAATCTTGACTGAACTATTCTCATTTTTCCCAGCCTAGTCTCTGCTCCTTGTTTCCCAACAAACCAGACTATAATTCTTAAAATACCATCTCCTTGTACCTAGCTTTCAGAGAGCATTTGCTCAGTTTCTGAACCACAACTATGAATGCAGGCTTTGTCAAATGGTAGCTTATGGGTGGGTGAAATTACACACATTCAAGTTAATGGCAGAATAAGGAACGAACCAGAACAGCAGTTGGCTGCTTCCCCTGAGCTCCCTGCTTCTGTTTAATGTGTACTGTTTTTATCTCTCCTGAGTTCAAAGCACTCTGACCTGTCCCCCAGTGGAGAACAAAAAGGGTAACCATGAAGGTGGAGAGGGGAGGCGCTGGGGACCCCCATACCATCATCCAGCTCAGCACCAGTGTCCCCAGTGTCCCCATTCTCTGCTGCCTCCCCTTCTATCTCTGCTGGCTCCGAGTCCACATCTTCCTCCAGGTCATTCTCATCAAATGGGACTGTAAAGCAGAAACAGTCAAAGGAAGGAAGAAAAGGAAAGACAGAAGGACAGGCAGACTGCCTTTGCAGGTGGGAAAGCTACAGTAGTGCTTCTCCCATGGCCATGATATGAAGGCCACCAAGAGAAGCGAGAGGAAAAACTCTGAAGTATTTGGATTTAGACCCAAAGGTGGACCCTAAGGTGAAGTCAGTCAGACCTGGGCCCTTTCTAAATACCTGAGACTAGCATTTCTTGGCAAGCCGGGCCAAGTGGAAGGGGAAGAGCAGCTTAAGTCCAGTCATTTTCCTCTTCCTCAAGAGGCTGCTGTAAGAGCCCTGATTTGAGAAGGACAGAAGGGAAAAAGCTGCTTCTCCAGGCCCAGGCCCGGCAGGCATTCGGCTGTAAAATCAGCAGCAACAGCTTACAGGCTAAGCACTGTGCTGACCGCTTCACATGTCACGAGTCATTTAATACAATTAGAGGGACCATTTCTATTTCCTATCAGTGAGAAAACTGAGGCCCAGACAGCTTAGTTAACTTATCATGGTCACACTGCTCAATCTAGCAGTTGCAGTGTTATGTGTAGGTGAAATCTCTGTTGGAGGAATGACCAACAAAACTGCCCAGTGCCCCATGCCTCCCTTTCAAGTGGCAGAGGTGGCAGCTTTGCTTGGATTAATTTAGAGAAAATACTTTTCTAAAGCATAATGGAGAAGGTGAGGGGATATGTAAAGTTCATTTACTGGACTCATTTTACAGTGCTGCAAAATGAGGCAAAGCTCTAATCAACTTCACTTTTCCTGAGAAGGAACCAGCCCTAAACACACACACACACACACACACACACACTCACTCACTCACTCACTCACTCACTCACTCACTGTCTTCTCCCAGCCTCTGCAAACTAAGAACTCACACTAACAGTCTGGAGTAAGAGAAAGCAATTAAGAAAGCAACGAGCACTGCTTTAAAGGATGCTGTGAAATACCAGTGCTACCCAAGACTAACAGTATCCATTTGTCAGGGTTCCTAAGAGCTTCTCTAGGGTTCTAAGCATAGCCATCTTCATATCATACTTAAACATTTTCATTTCAGGAAAAGAAGTTATGCTCTAGTTTGCATATACAAGAGCCTGAGGATCAAAGCTCAAGGGAGGATGGTTGGCAGAGGAACTTGCTGTGGCACAGCTGGATGGACTTCTTACAAGGCTGTGCCGATGCAAAGGCAATGACCAGGTCAATGTCTCCTCACAGGCCAGCTTCGTGAATCTGCAGTGAGTGTGGCACAAACACTGAGAGTAGCCACTGAGGTCAGTGTACAATGAAAATCAAAGAAGTGCCTGCCTTTGAGGGGGCGAGGAGAGAGGGAAGAAGCACCTTGATGATGCTGGTAATGTTTTATTTCTTGGCCCAGGTGGTAGTTACATGAGTTTTTGCTTTTAATAATTCCTTAAGTTATATACTCTTCTAACCGCCCCTTGTGTATACTGACCTTACTAAAACTAAGGTGCTGGTTCACATCTAGTTTTGGAGAACTGTACGAAAGAGGTTTGGAATAACAGTCCAGGTTCCGGGGAGAGATGGGAGAGTTCCAAGACAAGTTCTAGGCTGGCAAATAGCTAATGTCACATTCCTTCTCTGAGATAGCACAGCAGACCATGAAGCTGGCAATGCCAAGATACTTTCTATATGACAGTAGCATCTTCTGGGAAAATACTGGGGGAAACTATGCAAATATTTCCACAGGCTCAAAACTTCTGTATGGTAATACTACAGTTGGTCACTCAAGAAAGTCTGTTCATCAATGCCAGGGAGTAGGACTTCTGAGGCACAAACAAGTCTCTGTGCTCCTTCCACCTGAGCTTTCTGTCTCAAGAGTGAGTTCTTTGTTGCACTACACCATTGCCGAGAAGGCTGGCAGACACCTCTCCTCCTCAAGATTCTTTCTCCTTTGTAGCCATCCCAACCCAGTGAGAAGAGAGCTTGGATCTGTTGTAGAGAGGGCTTATTGTGCCAACATGTATGCTGGGAAGGCTGTGTGAGTGCCTGGGTATTGAGGGGGCAATTTTGCATGGTTGTTGGCAAGTATACAGGAAGCAAGCACAGAGGATACTAAGGCCCAGGATGCCCAGTGCACAAGGCACATTGCACCAGCTCGGCCTCATTCCAGTCCTGGCCCCTTGCCCTCATGTGCTTCTCCTAATTAAGAATCTCTACTAAGAACTGTTTACTGGGGAGTCAAAAGGGTGAGAAGCCTACAGTCTACAGGAGCACTCTGAGAGGAACAATTGTCAAAATTATCCAAAACAAACAAATGAGGAATATCAACACAGCAGTAGCAGATGTTGAAAGAGATGCAGCTTGAGGGATGGAACTGGGGGATTAAATCCAAGTTAAGATGGAGTGCAGGGTGCTAGAAGCTGCCGCACACTACAGAAGCCAGGAATCGCTGCCACACTTAGCTCTTGGTTTATCTCAGCTGCCAGCTAGGAAGTCCTGACACCTTAGCCTTGTCCAACCATCCTGGGGACACAAACTAACTAGGAGAGTGTGACCAGCAGTTTCTGTTCACAGAGCTAAGGGCTCTCCCTGTGGCTCTGTGGGCAGGTACCTCCTGACTGTGTGCTAGTGTCCATTCACCCAGCTGCCTATGAGGGCAATGAGTTGACCTGGTAAGAGGCTGGTGGCAAGATCCATGAGCTCCAATTCTGCCCAATCCAGGAGTAACCGCTGGGACAGTGGTTCTTATGAGGGGCACTACTACCCTTCTTCGACAGGTATCTGGTATTATGCAGAGGTGTTTGGGTTGTTCTATAACTGGGAGGTTTACACTACTGACATTTGAAGAGCAGAGGCCAAGGATGTTGAATGTCTTTGCAAAGAACTGTCATGTCCCAAATGCCAGGAACCCCTTTGAAGGGGAATGCCTCTCCAGAAAAGTTTAGGAAAGACAACCAAGGCTTCTCAGCTACTTCTTGGCTTAAGTACTTAAAGAGATACATGCACCTCAGTCCGAAGAACCAGCTGATGCTATATCTGGTTATGTCCAGCCTGTCCCTCTCTTTAGCTGAACATCTGCCAACCCTCTGCATTCCCCTTTTTACTGATAAGTTTTCCACAAGTTGCCCTGAGTATCGCCTCCTTCTCTTATACTTCGGTAGGTTTGTGGAATATTAACTGACTCCTCTACTTTCACTCTCAATTTCTACAGACTTTAGATCTCAGTGCTAAAAATGTTCCTTTAGCTTTGGCCTTTACCACTATTAATTAAAATAAATGTTTGCTTCTGTTCTGTCTATACTATTGCTTGCCTCTGGTCTTCCCTGAAAGGGTGTGGGGTATGTGTCTTGTCCATGCAAAGATGGGCTGCCTGAGTGAGGCATGCATGTGCCCCCACCCTCCGCCCTCGGCATGCACTAGCAGCAGGACCAGAATTCTAGTGTTAAGGTATCAGCACAGCTGCCGAGAGAGAGTTGTTATGGTGAGCAGGGAGAGAACAAACATCACCAGACTACCTCCGGAGACCGTCTCCAGCCAGGCCTGCACTGCTGCACGGCGTATGGAAGGAAGGTCAGGCACTGAATTTAAAACAGATGATAAATACAAAGTTACACAGGAATAAATGTTCCCAGTGAGGAGAGTCAAGTCCAAAACAGAAGGAAAACTGAGATGATGTTAACAGCCAGAGGCCCGTTCGGCACTGAGGAGGGAACCAGTCCCATTGCGAGCCTATGTGATAGGTATTCAGGATGAAGAAAAGAGGAAAAACACAGGGAGGGTCGATATGGGCTTACAGCTGCAGAGCTCGCCCCAACTTACAGGCCAGTCTGAGGCCCCTGGTCAGCAGGGTCTCTCTCCTCCATTCCTGCTGAGCTTCGGGGTATATTTATATTGCTGCAAAAGTAGTTAAGAGGTTGGTCCTGCCTATAGGTGAAGAATTGGGGTTGGGGAGGATCGAATGCTCACATTAAAGGCTGTTTCATGAATGCAGGTACCACTGCCTTGTATACTCAGAGCCTTGTGGGGTGCGTGACCCTAATGGTCACTGAATGGAAACAAAGATAGGTGAGCGAGAGACATAAGTTGATGGTACCAAAGTTCTGTATCTGGAATACAGGTACGCTGAGGATGGAAGGTGTGAGAATGACATGCAGCCACCCTCAATTCTTGATTTTTTTTTTTTACTACCTGCTATTTCTTAAAAGAAGCCAAAATAAGGTTCATTTTTATTCTACTGTGGAATATAGATCATCTCACGTACAACCTAGAGCTGGAAATTATGTCAGGTACTTCAGAGGCCTCCTTGAGATACATCTCTTCTTAAAACTTCGTTTCCATTCAAACTATGCTCCCCCTTCCCCCATCCTGCCGATGCATTCACATCCAGACATACTCCATGAAGAAAGCACCAGAACATTCTACCAAGTGGAGAAAGAGTAACCCTGCCTAATAATATGAGGGGAAAAACGCAAATTCTTGGTTTTCTTAAGATCAAGTTCATCTTACTACTTTGCATCAGTGGCCAAAGAGCCCATAAGCTCTTAACCCACAGAGAACTTTACATATCCTCAAGAAAAAGCCTAGGTCATGGTTAACATCAGGAAAATGAAATGTTCTGTCAGCTCTTACTTTTGATCAAACTGATGGCTTTGACCCTAACAGAAAAGTTCTTTGCAACGAAAGAGGGTGCAGGGATGGAAGATGCTCCTGGGGGCACCAGGACCTTGGATCCTGAAGCAGTTACCTCTAGAAGTAGAGGACTCAGAGGTCGGTACCATTCGCTCCTCCTCCTCTTTCTCACGAACATGCGTCCAGTGCACGTCAGCCTGGATCTCCAAGGGATCGGCTGCGTTTATGATCTGCTGTAGCCTCTGGCTCCCGGCTACTGTACCAGGTTCGAGGGGTGAAGGAGATGAGGAAGGGAAAGATGATGGGGAGGAAGGAAGGAGAAAATAAACAGTCAAGGGAAGGAAGGAATGAAACACCACAGGAAAGGAAACAAAGAAAAGTTATCATTTTTGCCAGGATCAGTTAGAATAGGAAAGAGGCAAAAATTGAGAATATGCATACATACACAGACACACGACAGGCGATTTCTACTCATCCAACTGCATTTCAAGTTTCACATACACTGTTCATTTCAATGAGAATCATACATTCAACTCCAATGCAGAAAGAACTTTCCTTTCTGATACTCTTCACATGACTGCATTTGAGGGATCCAAATGCCCAGTCAGGAAAAAAGAGCAGGTTACAACTGGCCTCGCTGTCCCTCAGGAGGTCATGAGTACTTAGCTGTTACCCAGCACAGTGGGAGATCGCTGAGGATGCACCGTTCATGCCCCTTCTGTTGGACACACAGCAAGGTGCTGCTATCTGCCATGTTGACAGCTTCTCCTTTGCGATTTGAATCAAGTAACGAGAGGGGTGGGATGGGACAGTGTCATTCTGCCATGAGACAGCCAGTTCACACAGGACAGAAATTTACTTTCTTGGTACTTTGGTTTTTATCCACTGCAGCTAGAGAGAAAAAGATCTCCCTCCACAACAGGCCTCATGCTGCATGCTGGTCTATGGCAGGGACAGCTACAGGGACAGGATGGAGTTAGGGGAGGCAGGGCTAGGAGAGGAAGCAGAGCTCTATCCTGTAGATTCCCAAAGCTTTGGCAGTTCACTGGAAGAAATAAGACAACACCTCTGTTTTTTCCAAGGTCAAAGCCTTTTTTCTTAAAACCCCACTTGGTGCCCTGCTGATCCCCTCTGGACACAACATCTAGTTTCTTAGCTAAATGAGAACTCACCAGTGGCTCCTTCAGATTATTCTTGCAGTCAGAGCCCAGGGGATCTGCATGCAGCCGCTACCCTGTGGGCTCCCTATAATCAGTGTGTGGACCATGCCATACAGTTCGGTTAAAACAAAGGAACAGCCGGCAACTTAGGGGAGAACACTACAGAAGGGAGGATGGCTTTTCGATAAGCAAGAGCAGGTGCCACCTGATCTGAAGGACTCGGGTTTCCGATGGGAGCCCACTCTCAACAACCTAGATGGACAATCTGCTTTGGCTTCATTACTATAACGACAACTTCTTAATTTTCAAGGAACAGGGAATGTGATATGGGTAGAAAGCGCCAATACAATCACCAAACGTGGATGTGGGCACTAACGCCGTGTGCAATGCTGGTCGCTACAGATTCATGGATTTTTTCTAAGGTCAGCTGGCCTTTATGGTGCTGCATGGGGCTGAATCACAGCAAAGTCACCAAATGTCTTATGACTAAAGAAAATAAGTCAAAGAGAAAACACGTAGGGCCTTTCTTCATCTTCATGGCAACAAAGGGAAGAGAGGGAGTCTTCTCCCTAGATAATGTTCTGCTTCCTGTTAATAATGGAAGCCTTTGGGATTTATCTGCCAGCACTTCCTCCTCTCTCAGAGAAATGTTAAAAGGCACAGTGGAGGGAGCTTCTGAGCATATGAACCACTTTTGAGAATTGTGACTGTGACATAAAATTTTCTGCATCAGAGAAAACACCAAGTGATGAAGAGAACTTGCAGCAGAACATACGAGGGGCACAGATGGGGCCACATTTAGTAAGGCTGCTTCTGGAGACTTCTCTGACTTCCTCTTTTAATCTCTTCGTCTCACATGCTATTTTGTACATGACCATATGTGAAGGTCGGGCCCAGGAATACGTGCCAAAGCCTGTCAGTGTAGCTCTATAAAATACAGATCTTTTCATGTGGGACCTGCTCTTGGAGGCAGATTTTGGATGGCTGCCAGGGAGCCAGGGTAGAAGGTGGGCAAGGGACAGAGTGGGTACCTTTACATGTACCCGAATCTTCTTTCTTTGACAGATGCTGCAGCCACTGGCCTTGCAGGAGTTCTTTGTCCCAGGGGCAATACTCCCCTTCTACAGCAGGGGAAGCCAGACACCCACAAACACAGCATCAAGAATCCCGCATGGGGATAAACAGAGAGAAAAGAGATGGAGGGAGGAAAGAGAAGAGAAAGAAGAGTTATCTTCAGCGGAAAGGCAATAACGTCCTGTCACTTTCTACACAGGTATCGAAATCCACTGCTCAAGACACCACCGGCAAGAACAAAGGCCCAGTGTTTGGCTGAATTTGTCAGTATGAGCTTCTCAAATTAAAGCTCATTCCCTGCACATTTGGTTTTCACGCCAGATCCAGGTCCAGGAAATTAAGTCTACTCGATGGAAGGCAGGGTTAACCTCTCCTGAAAAGGAAACAGGCTGTGACCCTAAGCCATGTCTGGGGCTAGAAGCTTCTGAGCATATTAATCGCCAGATAGAGACAATGATGTTTGGAATGATATAAACAAAATACCTTTCCCTGAAAGAGCTGTGAACATGCTCACCCTCTGACTAGCAGGAACACAGCGGGCAGGGGCACCACTGGGCCAGCCATGGCATTGTAGACATAGCAAGTGGAGAAAAGAACCCAGTTCCAGCTTCTGGACTAAGAGCTTGCCTCCTTCTTGCACATAAAACACAGCGAAGAGGGAAGGACAGGACACGGAGCGAGCTGCCTCGGGGTCCTGGCCCAGCCCACATCTTCGGCAGGAAAAGTGCAGGTAGGAGAACCAGGTCTAGAGAAGCTTCTTATGGAGCCTGAGGAAGGGGCTGGCCTCTGATGTGGGCACCTCAGGGTCAGGAGGAGCAGGTCCTTCCTTCTTGCCTGCTTTGCCTCATCAGGGCCAGTGTCTCAGAGCCACACAGCTCTCCGAGACTGGCTGTATAACAGACCCTGGGATGGACCGGGCAGCCGAGCACATCTAATTCCAGGAAGAGCAGAGACAAGTGCAAGGAGTGGCAGAGCCATCTAGTGCCAACTCCACGTGGTCCAGGCTGTCCAGAACTGACTGCTCCTTTAATGGCTGGGAGGAACTGGCGCTTAAAGGCCCACGCCCTTCTCCTCCATGCCACACCCTCTTTCTCGAGAGCACACAGTGAACGGACATAGCATAGTCCTCAGGTGGACTCGGGTCTCCACCTGCCTTATTTCTTCTTTACTACTCGCCAGACCTCTGTGTAGCCAAGATGACCCAGGGAAAGAATGACCCTCTCTCTTACACAGGCAAGAAAAGGAGGCAAGTTCTTTCTCATTCACTCAAAGATACACAGAGGCAGAGATAGGGAGAGTTGAAACATCCTGAGTCTAAATGAGAGAACATTTCAGAGCCAACCAGACCGACTCAGCACTGAACCTGACACTCCTCCTCAGGACACTGCTATGTGTCACTAACTTGGCCCCATCTAGTGGATACGTAGCTCACAGCTCCCTCTTCAGTGACAGTGGCTCTGAACTACTGAGATTCAATGCTTTGCAGCCTCCAATATTGAGGTCTAGGAGTCAGGGAATCCTCTAGAAAGCTAAATTCCCTTTCTTTATTAAAATAAATTTTATTAACTGAAACCAAAGGGAAAAAAAGAGAAAAATGAGAACGAGAAACCTAATTTAGAGGAAGTCCTCGCACTGGCCCTCTACCTTCCACTTCCAATTTCAACTCAGAATGTGCATAAGGGACACTATTCCCATTGCCAACGTTATCCTCTGCCCTTACATCCAAGAGAGCAGCAGAAAGGATGTCTTGGGCTCTGTGAGGGCATGTCCCTGTGACTCCAGCCATGGAAACCTCTGAGGCGCAGAACAGGCTGTCTCAGGGATGGATAGGGTCTGAGATAGGAGAAGAGACTGCTTGCTGACCTTCACTAGACTCCTCCTCCTCCTCCTCCTCCTCGCCGTAGTCCTCCTCGTCCTCCTCTTCCTCATACTCCTCCTCCTCGTCATTACCAGGCTCGCAGCTCTTTGAGGCCTCCAGCTCCTCTTCACTCTTTCCTTTTAGAAGAGCATGGATCCTTACAGCCTCCTTCCAAGGAACGCCACCCAGATCTGAGGTGGGCAGCGGAGGCTCCTCCTCCTCCTCCTCCATCTCGGACTCAGAACTGCTGTGGGAAACAACCATACAACCAAAGTGAGGGAATGACAAAATCGAGAAGGGGACAGTTAAAAGCCACAACCGAAAGCAAAATATCCCAGCAAAGCACCTGCTGGGCAGGAAAGGAGAGGACACCCTTGGAGAGGCTGGCCTGCTTCTCTGCCTAGGTATAACACATGAGGGTACAGGAGGAGAACAGACAGCAAGATGGCACACACACGTGCGAGCAACCTTGACATAACCCATGTGAGCAAATGGCCCATTTGGTGAGTGCTCTGTTCAGAGTCCAGTCTCGTGGAGGCCCTCAGAGGCTGTAAGGCATGGATCCATTTTGATATAAACTCATGACCTCAGGAATCAAGAATGGAGAGGAAGTCTCCTTTCATTGTGATCCACTATTTGGTTTGAGGAACTCAATTCTACTTGACTCAGGTGGGTTGAAAGGCTCTTGTGAGAGCCATGGTAGGGCAGGAGGAGCCACAAGAGGCTGAATGAAGTCTTAACCACAGATTCCAAGGATGATAACAACAGTGATGACCAGCACTCATTGTGCCCTGGTGACATGCGCCATGGCACAAGACATTGCACATGGATTAGCTCATGTAATTACACCGTAACTCTAAGACACGGCTACTATGATTATCCCCATTCTCACAAACAAGGAAATGAATGTAAAGAGGCTTGGTCATTTGTGTGAAAAGTCAGGATTCCCTTCAGCATCCACACCATCTCATGCTGTGCCCTCTTGGGTGGTTCTCCAGAAAACTAAGAGTTCTTAAGCCACTTGCAGATGGCAGGGTGGCAAATCAGGAGGAGGATCATGAACAGGTTCCTGGCTACCTGAGTCTAAGCTCAGAAAATGGAGACCACTAATTTGGGTAGGCCCTATTATGAATGAGGCAGCCTGTTGCATGGAATTCCACTTGAAGTTCCTGGGTAGTTTTCAAGGAAAAGTGGGGAATTATGGCTTTCTGTTTTAAATTAATCCACTCATAATCACAGAGTCTCTATGTAGTCTTCTGTCCTGCCTGACCACTCCTAGATCCTACCCGCTCTGACAACTGCTGAGCAGACTGCTGGAGATGTATGTCATCCAGCAATCTTGACACAGTGGAAATCTAATCCATGCTAAGACTGGCATCCTGCTCAGCAATGACTCACATAATGCCACTGCTGGAGAAGGGGTGAGGGAGGAGAGGGGTCAGGAATATTCATGGTCAGCCTTGAAGGAGGGGCTTTTCCTCATGGTGTTATTCTGATGGAGGGCCAGGCCCCTCTGTGCTGGCCTGTCATCAATTTTTGAGGCGTCCTCTGTAACCTTGGCTGCCCCATCTGGAAAGCACACCTGTTTGCTCTCTCACTGACTTGTTGTTCTTTAGAGCCAGGAATGTATAAACACTAAGGACATCAGCAGATGGGCATTACACAAGCCATCGTCATTGTCTGGGGCCAAGCAATCTAGATAGCAATCAGGAAAAAACAAAACTAAAATCATAAAGTCAGTTTTCTTTTGTTTTTGGTCTCTCCCAGAGAAAATAAAAGTACTATTTCCAATGTCTCCTTGGGAAGATGCTCCCCCTCCTCTACTCCAAGGAAGGGTCATGAGCTGATGAGGCCTGAGCCAGAGTCTCTGCTGGTGTGAACCCAGAAGAATAACATAGTGTCTGTTATGATCAGGTATTTCTGGCCTCCACCCCAAATCTACTGAATCAGAAACTCCAGGGGGAGGGCCCAGGAATCATCTTTCTACCAAGTGTCCCATGTGGTGTTTTCATCAGGGTAATTTGGGAAATTTTGAGCAGTGGATCTCAAAGTGTGGTGTCCAGACCACACAGTATCACTGAGAACATTTTAGAAATGCAAATCTTGGGCTCTACCTCAGACTGACTGAATCGGAAGCTGCCTGCAGTCTGTGCTTTAATGAGCCCTCCGGAGATTCTGATGTAGGTAAAGTTTGATTGGATTAGCCTTCCCTATGGCACGGTGATTTTGAGTCAAACCCAATTTCTGACAGTTAAGCTGCCTGTTTAAGGAAATACAAGATCCCTGCCCTGTCCTTCCAAGTGAGGGGCACCAGTATTGTGCTTAGAGCTAAACAGAGTAATAACACTAACAGCTCAATGGGCGCCAGACACTGTGCCAGTTTCTCTATTTGATTTAATTCTTATAACAACCCTATGAGGTGCAGTGTCTTTTGCAGATAAGGAAACTGAAACACTGAGAGCTTAAGGAACTTGCCTACAACTAGTAGGTGGTGGAGCTAGCCTTCAAGTCCAGGTTTGTCTGACTCCAAAGTCATGTTCTGAAACATCACACTGCACCACCCGCCCCCAACAAGCAGACGCCTAAGTTACGAGTTCTTTAAACTTGTAGAAAGTGATTTTCTGGGTTGGACTGGTTAATTCCTTAAAACTCTGTCATTTCTCATCTTCAAGTCTAACTCCTCATCAAGGAAGAACCGAAGGCTGAAAATGCACCTAATTCTGCTTGGTGCTGTAGAGAAGATGGAAAAAATATATGACACGCTTCCTGCCTCTCATAGCTTTCCCGCAGAAAAGAAGACAAAATCTCTAGCTCCTTCCTCTGAGCACTTCACCTCTAAGAGACCATTTTCTTATTCCACATAGAGGCTAACGCTAGTTTTTTCTTCTTTTATGTTTTTAACTAGAATTTAAGTAAGATGGGGGCATTTATTGCACTCTTTGATGCTAACTGATTTCATATTCTGCTCTTCCTATCACATTCTGCCATAAATGCCATGATTTAGCTGCCTGGAATGCCTTTTCTACCTTATTTCAACCTGCTGCCCCATTATCTTTCACAGTTTACAAATTACAGTGGAGGAAGAGTTATTTCTACAGAAAAGAGGTCTGACCCACACTCACCCTGAGGCCAAGCCATTACCTCTTCTTTGACAATAGGATCTCCCACCCCTAACTCAGAAAGAGGACTGTCCCTCATCTGAACACAAGAAGGAGTGGTATGTCTCCATGGGTGCTCTGGGTAGAGATGCAGTTATGTGACAACAACATGCACAAAGTGATGACCGCAGAAATGCAGGTACCAAGGAGGAGGCTGCCCCAGAATGCAAGGAAGAGCTGTCTGTGAGGCCTGTCCAAGAGGCAGTTTGTTCAGAGTGCGTCTGATACCAGGGCTGAGGTGGTGGAATGCAGCTGAAAGTAGCTCTGCCCAGCAAATGCCCTCTAAAAAGCATTTTTGGAACTTAAAAAAAAAAAGCTGTTTTCTTCATCCCCACACATTTCCTTCCTCATGACTAAGAACTGTCCAGTGTGTGATCCAAACGCTCTCATGTCAATCTAAAGCCTCCACCAGTCCGGAGCCGTGGCAAGCAACCCCACCACGGAGGCCTTGCAGGAGAGTCTGCGGCCAATACTGATTTCACTCATCTTTTTTTTTTTTTATCTTGTTCTCTTTCTCGTTTGCATTTTTTTAGGTATTTCTCTTTTATATTGTTTGCCTATCTCCTTAATAATCTTCTATTGAGCACTCTGAATCCCTCTGTATTGATACTGGCAGGCCTGGGCAGGAAATGAGAATGAAGCCCTGGGGTAAAGACAGCCTCTAGGACACACATATTTTGCTCCTGTCTTTTTTTTTTTTAAAGCAAGGCAACCTTTGGTTGACCTCACAGATTGCAAGACCTTGTCAGTTTACAATCCCTTGGTTTTTTTTTTTTTTACGCCTACAGCACCTGGTCTTCCTAGGTGGTCTCCCATCTGAGTACTAACCAGGCCCGACCCTGCTTAGCTTCTGAGATCAGACAGGATTGGGCTTGATCAGGGTAGCATGGCCATAGACTGCTCCTGTCTTTACACATAGGGAAAGACAGAAGCCCAGAGAGGTGAAGTAGCTTCCCCAGGATAACATGGCAAAAAAGTGGCTAAGTCATAACAGAAGCCCCTATTCCAACCCTGGTGTTCCTTCCGCTGAACTACCTGCCCCTAACAGCACACTCTTTCAGGTCTACTGTTGTCCCTGAGTGAGAGGATTTGCCCTCCAATATATTTGTAATAGCACCAGTAATTGTAATTTTTTTGTTACCTTTTCAATGAATAGCAAAGTGTTAAGGCCATAGTAGGTCTTCAATAAATAGTTACTAAATCTCTGAAATAAATCAAATGGATGGTGATCCTTACTGGCTAACAAGATAAAGAGATAATAACCTAAATGAGACAGGAGAGGAGGGATTGCCAGGCAGTGGGAAAAACAGGAAGAATCCTGGACTCGGACCCAGGAAACTTGACTTCGAATCTTAGTCAATCCCTGGTCCTAGTCTCAGTCACCAGTAGTATCTTTACCTATAAGGTGACAGGATATATGTTCTTGTCTACTTTACAGGATTCCTGTGAGGATGACCAAGTGAGGTGATGAAGATGGAAGTCCTTTGTAAATGGTCCAGCACCAAAGTAGTAACAAAGGCAGCCACTAACTATAAGTGCACACATGTGCCACGTACAGGCAGACCTCAGATATTGTGGGTTCAGTTCCACACCACTGCAATAAAGTGAGTATCACAATAAAGTGAGTCCTAATCTTTTTGCTGGAGGGTCTTGCCTTCAATTTGTAAAAAACCCACAATATCTGTGAAGCACAATACAGCAAAGTGCAATAAAACAAAGCGTACCTGTGTTGTTTTAAACACTTAACACATATTTGACCCTCAAACGAATTCTGTGAGGAAGGTAGTACTGCCCTCATTTTACAGATAAGGAAATGGAGGCAAAGAGAAGTGATATTACTTGCCTAGTGTCACAGAGCTGATAGGTGGCACAGCCAATATTCAAACCCAGGCAGTCTGGCTCAGATCTCATGCTGTTAGCAGGTGCAATGCTGCCTTCCCCGAGAAGGGCAGTATATTTATCTAGGGAAAGCCATAGGCACATGAAGCACACAGGAAAATGGGGCCTCGGCTCCCAGCACAGGCTGACCTGCTGGCCACGTCCTCCTCCGTGCCCTTGTCCAGCACGCTGCTCAGGTTGTGCTCGGCCTGCGTTTCCTCAGGTACCTCCTGCAGCTCCTCTGCCTGCTTCACAGATAGACGGTAGTTCTCCAGCTCAATCCTCTCAGGAGTGCCCCTCAGTCTCTTGGCAATGCTGGGCTCCTCCAGGCCATTCACACTTGAACCTGACAGACAAGCAAAGAAAGAAAGTTTTATGACAAACAATGGGAACTGACAATATGCCACAGGGACAATGGAGAAGGTGCAGGGAGAAAAGAGGCACCAACGGCATGAATGTCTAAGGCAGGCACCGTTCTTTCAGTGAAAGGAGGGACAGACCCACCCTGAAGGCCAGGCAGCCAGATGAGGGGTGACTGAAAGTCATCAGGTCACAGACATGACAGAGGCCAGGAGAAAACCCCGGTGTGAGAGTGGCAGAACTTCACTAAGTCGGAGAAGCAACAAGACTGCACATCAGCCCTTTCTGGTGGGGGGCGAGGGGGGCGCGGGGCTGCTCACTCTCCTTCCTCATCCCTGTGCCCTCAGCAAAAGTAGAGGGAAGAGACAATCTAACAGTGGTGGTGACTGGGTGGGGGTGAGGGAGACTTGGGCTGGACCTTGAGGAGGCTGTTCTCATTGAAACTAAGCCCCTCTAAAGCAGCTTTCGTCAAAAAGGGAGAGTCCTTCTGGCTGCCTCTACCCTTAATCCAGGATCTAATCAAGGTTTTTATACCACTGGCCCAGTGAAGTGTCCAGGCTAGTTGCTTTGCTGAACTACTCTCACTGTGGATTTGTTCGTGTCTCTCTCATGATTAGATTTATGGTAAACACTTGTTTAATAAGAACACCATGTGGTGATGATATGCCCCTGCCACAGCACCTGGTCAGGAGGAATATAATATAGGCAGGCTGCTTCTTCCCTGGTGACACCAGCTCAACTGCTCAGTTCAGGTGATGCCACTCATCTCTGTGTTGTAGAGACATGTTCCCCTTCGTAACTGATAAGTAAACCATGGGGTGATATGTAGAAATATAAAACTATCCTGCTCCCACCATCCTTCAACAAGTGGTTTTAGTATCCATTGATGATCTTTACCTGAGTCAATTATTACACTGGAAGGCACAAAATGGTAATTTTAAACATTCTATCATTCCTTCTCTTCTACCATTCTTTTGTAAAGAACTTCTCACATTTCTCTTTACTTTTTTGAGTACCACTATGGACTCATGGCTTCTGAAAATCTTCTATGTTGTATTTGACCATTATTTCTCGATGGTATCCTTCAATCTAGAACAGTTTCCCTGTCTCCCTCAACACCATCACTATTTTTTTGATGTACCTTATTATCTCAACATTTTTTTTCTTATTCTTTAATGTGGTCAGTGTAATATGATGTAGTGCATAGGTTTAGGGTCAGACAAATCAACACTAGATTCCATCAGTGATGGGCTGAAGGGTCTTAGGAAAATGACGTAAGTACTAAGCACATTTCCTGATCTCTAAATGAGGATGATGCTCAATCTCCCGGGGCTATTTTGAACATGGAATGAAATTATATACATATGTACATGTGTATGTATGTGTGTGCCAGTTCTGTGCCCCACGCTTACTATCTTCCTCTTCTGCTTAAGCTTAATACATGGGCGGTATTCAGCAAATGTGAGTTAAATGACATATCTGATGTCCAATAAAATTTTCACCACCAATTTTTGTGTATTCTTGTGTAGGTACGATGATAAAGATGAGAAGGCTCAGAATTCCCTGATTCTAATACCATTTGAGTCTTTTCTTCCCATCATGTATACAACTGTCCTTAAATAGAAAGCAGATGAGAAAAGGAAATAAATGTGAAGCAATTACCCAAGTAAAGAGTTTTGGAGAATTCCATAAATATGGAATAAAACCCAGTGTTTCTTTGGGCTGGGAAAAGAAAAGTAGAAGAAGAACGATCACTTCAGAGAAAACAATCAACTAACCGTATCAATTCAGATCCAAGCAATTTCAAGGTAGAGTGAACAAAAACACACTCAGGTTGAAAAACACTTAGAAGTGATGTCTGTTTTCAGTGGGTAACACATACTATTTGCCAGGAATTTTAATAGAACTTTGAGAAACAAAGCAGATTAGAACACTCTCTGATCTTAAGGAGCCATAGGCTAGTCATGGAGAGACTGTCCTGTATAGAAATCATTTGAGAATGATATATCAAGTATTATGACTTATGCATGCATGTGGCAGGAAGGGAGTACATAAAAGGACAATTTAGCCCACTCAAGGGATTCAAGGAAAGTGTACTGGAGGTATATGGAGCAAGCGTGGCCAGGTTAAAAAAAATTGTGAGGTAGGTAATAGTTTGTAAATGAGGTAACTGAAGTTCAGAGACATTAAGTAAGCTGTCCAAGGTCAAAGAGCTAGTGAGCAGTGGAGTCAAGATCAGAATCTGAGGAGGAAGCTTTAATTCAGAAGACTACCAAGCTTCCCTTGACTTAGGAGATGAAGAGAGGGAAGGTATATTTTCATAGAGTCCTATTCTGCTTTCCCCTATGGGAGTCTTCATCAGAATCTCCTGCCCACTACTCTACAACTTTTTTTTTTTTAGAGTCAAAAGGAAAGTTTATTAGAAAAAGGGTAACACTTCACGGACAGAGTATGGTCTCCTCTCAGAGGTAGAGAGTGAGAGGGACAGTGAGAGAGACAAAGAGGCACTGAGGGGGACTTGAGAAGGACAGTGAGAGACAGTGAGTGAGAGTAAAGGCAACGAGAGGGACCTATAATTTTTAAGACTAAGGACACAAAACTTCATGAAAGCATCTTAGAGCAGAGAATCTGGCATTTGAAATCACATGCTGCCCTACTCCCAGCGTTATTCCTCTGGAGTTTCTACAAGCTCTGAGGGCTAATGAATCATCAAGCAATAAAACTTGGCAGCCCAAGTTCAGAGTCTGGAGTTTGGGGAGGAGAAATGTTGATTTAATTCTGAGATTAGCCATAAGCAACAAAAAAGCAATTAGAAATGCTCAAAACTATTCAGATCATTCACATATCAGTTCCCCAGAGAAAGGATGCTTTGGGCCATGAAAACTGTAAGAACTGTCCCATCGAAGACTTTGTAAAAAACTGAGGTGGAAAAAGTAGAGTTAGCTCACTTAGGTCAGGTCGCTTAGGTCAGGCCCAGCCCATGGGTCTACACCTGTGTAGAGTCAGCCTTGCCCAGAGCTTGCAGCAACTGGGAAAGCATTGCCCGACATTTCCTTGGGCCAGTTAGGCCCTGTGGAGGTTCAGTTTTCCCAAACGGGAGGTGGCACTCAGAGGATACTTGGCAAGTACCTGAAACTCACCAAGTGCCAAAATATGCTTAAAATTACTGGCCCAATAACCTCAAAATGCCATGGGAAATTAAAGAAATCAACAAAATCAGCTTTCTTGATCATCTGTCCTAAGCAAGGGGCTATTTCCTAGCTAACCACATGGTGATGACAAACACTGAACCTCCCTCTTGTCCCCCAGGACCTTCCTCTCTCATCAACTAATGGAAGAGCCTAGGAGAGCAGAGGGAAAATAATTGGCAGACATGGGTTTAGAAAGTCAAAGTTTAATCAGTGAGGCCAAAACCCACCCAGCCCCTCCTCCTCATGCTAGAGCAGCAGTAACCACATAACAACTTTCTAGCTAAAAGTGGGATGAAGATTTAGAATAATTTCTAAGGCCAATTCTTCACTAAGTCAGGAGAGGCAGATCACAAGTAACTGGAGGCTAATTTCCTATTTCACACATACCAAAGGGAAACATCTCCCATCCTAAATAGGAAAAAGGCTCTGGGCCTGACCTAAGGGTTATGTTTGCAAACAGTCACTGCCTTCATGAACTCTGTACATCATCCTGAAAGAAATATTTTTCCTAACAGGACAACCTGCTCTCAGCTGATATGTAAGAACTGTCAAAAGCCCCTATTCCTATCTGTCTGATTCCTGGAGAGATGTGAGGGATGTAGATAATGCTCAAGAGCTACGGCCTTTCTAGTCCTCAGCAGGCAGCTCTTCTCCCCCTTACCCTTCTGCAGTGGTAACAAAGCCCCAGTACTAGGGAGCAAGCTGCCAAGGGAATCTTAGGGCTTTTTTTTCCTCTCCCCGTATTCATTTCTGGTCTGTTTTTCCATTCCTTTTTTATAAGCTTAGGAAAGCTTTGACAAGATCTGAAAGTCTGACAAAGACTTAGGAAAGGGCACAGTGAACTGAGATTGATTTTTATCATATTTCACAATATTTCTAAGTAGGATGAATCCTGGGGTTCATTCATTCAACCATCCATTCAACAAATACTTATTTGCAGACCTGCTTCCAGACAGGCACTGTACCAGGTGCTTGGGTACACCAGTAGACAAAACAGACTATATCTCTGCCCTTGGGAAGCCTGCATTCTGATGCACTATGGGTGTCACCTACCTGCCAGAGAGGCCAATCACCCAGGGTGTCAAAAGATATCAACTATAGCCATGTTCTAACAAAAAATGACCCTGTGACCTGAAATGATGGGTACTATTTGAGGAGAAAAGCACTCTTGCCATTTTGGAATATAGAGATTCTCCTGTAAGGTTGCTCTCTCTTGCTTTTGTTTCCTTTATCACAAGTTAACTTGAGAGAGTGATGTCAGCAGCATGGCAGCATGAGAGGACCTCCAGATCTTTCTCTTTGAAGTTACAACAAGTTAGACAGCTATAATTAAACAAAGGATTCCACGCTCAATACACAAACATGCTTACGAAATTCGAGCATTGAGACATTTGAAGGTGTGGACAGTGGAGATGGGATGGGGGAAGAAAGGGATGGGAGCCACAGATGCATTCAGGAGCTCATCATACCCCAGTGGTTGCAACAGTAGTAAAGGGTCAGGGTGCAACCTCACAGGGCAAACCAGAGGGGCAGAGACTGTAACCGGGCCCGGGGAGCCAACACATACTGAGGCTAAGCCTAGGGTCAGGAGCAGAAAAACAGTGCAAAGGGTGGCAGTGTTGGACAAACCACCATCCCTAGACAAAAAGAAGCTGTAGACTTCCTTTGAGAACCCGCTCCGCTCCCCAACTCCTGTGGCCTGCCGAGCAGTAAAACCCTCACTCTACAGGTAGCGAAAGGGCAAAAACAATCTTCCAGCCTAAGTGGTCTGTATTTACTGTGGCTACTAAACCCACTAGAAAGAATAGATGCTGGAACCCACTTCCCTCCGCCCACCCCTTCCATACCCATCATGGGGGAGCCTGATAGAGGCAGCTGTGTCACCTCAGACAGAGCAGCTCTGCTGGTGGCTTCTGGCTACAGGAAGGCAGTGCTGGGAACACACAGGCCAGGAGATCCATAGCCTATCACATCACATATAGGGCTGATGCCCTGAGACCAAAGTGACTGGGTGGTAAAGAGGATGTGCACCTCCTCGGGAAATATGAGGCATTTTCCACAGCTGAGGCGACATTGCCCCACAGAGATTTTAAAAGCCCCAGTAGCACAGGTAAGAGAAAATAAAAACTTGCACTTCCTTACCACCTACGGGAAAACAAAGAAAAACCTCTACTTATCAAGCTGTTGAACACTGAAGAGTCAATTAAAAAAAAAAAAAGGTTTTATTCCTCCAAGTGCCCTGGCAGAGAAATAATCCATCAAGCACAATGAATAACCAAAGCAACAAGTGAGTTCAGAAAGGAAATGAAAAACCTCCAAAAAATAGAGATAAGGAAGACCACAAAGCAAAAATCTAGAACTAAGACATATAACATAACAAAGGAGAAAATGGAGGGAAAGAAAAATCATAGAATACCACCTTACGAAAATAACAGACAAAAACACAAAGGAAAAGAAATAATGCAGATACAGAAATATCAGAAAATAAAATGGCTATAGGAAATCCTCATATATCACTAATCATCCTAAATATAAGTGGACTGAACTGACTAATTAAAAGGCACGGAGTGGCAGGATGGATCAAAAACAAAACTCAACTACATGCTGCCTCCAGGGGCCACATCTCAGCCACAAAGACAGAGACTCAAAGTGAAGGGGTGGAAGATGATAAGCCAAGCAAATGGCATACAGAGAAAAGTGGGGGTAGCTGGACTTACACCAGACAAAATGGATTTCAAGACAGAAAAGGTAACAAGAGACAAAAATGGACATTTTATAATGATAAAGGTGACAATACATCAAGAAGACATAACACTTATTAATACATAAGTACCCGACATGGGAGCATCAAAATATATAAAGCAATTACTAATAGAACTAAAGGGAGAGACTGACAAAAATACAATTATACTAGGGGACCCATATACCCCAGTGACAGCGATGGACAGATTATCCAAACAGAAAGTCAATAAGGAAATACAGTAAGACCGAATGGGCATAATTGATATTTGCAGAGCTTTTCATCCCAGATCACCAGAATATTAATTCTTCTCTAGAGCACATGGAACATTTTCAAGGACAGACCATAAGTTGGGGCACAAAACTAGTCTCAACAAGTTTAAGAACACTGAAATCATAGCAAGCATATTTTTTGACCACAGTGTTTCAAAACTGGAAATCAATTGCAAAAAGAAAGCCAGAAAAACCACAAATATTTTGAGATTAAACAATGATTGGGTCAAAGAAAAAATAAGAGATCAAGAGACACATAGAGACAAATGAGAACAACAATACCATATATCTAAATTGTTGGGATGCAGCAAAAGCAGCAACATGAGGGAGGTTTATAGTATTACAGGCCTATCTAAAGAAAGCAAGAAAAATCTCAAATAAAAAATCAAACATTACATCTTAAAGAACTAGAAAATGAAGAACAGACGAAGCTCAAAGTAGTAGACAGAAGGAAATAATAAAAACTAGAGCAGAATTAAATAAAATATAGAGAACAAAAGGACAATGGAAACAATTAGTGGAATGAAGAGCTGGTTTATTGAAAAGATAAAGCTGACAAACCTCTGGCTAGACTCCCTAAGGAAAAAAGAGAAAAGACTCAAATAAACGAAATCAGAAATGAAAGAGAAGTTACAAAAAATACCACAGAAAGACAAAAGACTATACAAGAATACTATGAAATGCTATACACCACCAAATTCAATAACCTAGAAGAAACAGACAAGTTCTTAGAAATACATAATATTCTTAGACTGAATTATAAAGAATTGCGAAGTCAAAATAGATTGGTCAACAGTAAGGAAATTCAGTCATCAAAAACCACCAAAAAAACACAAAAGTCCAGGACCAGATGGCTTTATTAGTAAATTCTACCAAACATTCAAAGTTTTAATACCTATCTAATCAAACTCTTCCAACAAACTGAAGAAGAAGCAATACTTCCTAACTCATTTTATGAAGCCAACATTGCCCTGATACCAAAACCTGGCAAAGACAACACAGAAAAAGAAAATTACAAACCAATATCTCTGATGAATATAGATGTAAAAATCCTAAACAAAATACTAGCAAATCGAATACAACAATACATTAAAAAGATAATATTCCATAATCAAGCAGGGTTCATTCCAGGGGCACAAGAATGGTTCAACATAGGCAAACTGATCAATATGATACACTACATTAACAAAATTAAAGACAAAAACCATACGATCATATCAACAGAGATAGAAAAAGCATTTGACAAGATATATCATCCACTTATGATTGAAACACTCAATAAAATGGGAATAGGAGGAAAGTACCTCAACATAATAAAGGCCATATATGACAAATCCTCAGCTAATATCATACACAATGGTGAAAAATCAAAAGCTTTCCTCTAAGAGCAGGAACAAGACAAGATGCCCACTCTCATCACTGTTATTCAACATGGTCCTGGAAGTCTTAGCCAGAGAAATCAGGCAGGAGAAAGAAAGAAAAGACATCCAAAATTTGGAACGAAGAAGTAAGCTGTCTCTATTTGCAGATGACATGATCTATATATAGAAGAACCTAAAGACTGCACCAACAGACTATTAGAAACAATAAACAAATACAGTAAAGTTGCAGGATACAAAATCAATGCACAAAAATCCATTATACTAACAATGAAATATCAGAAAAATAAAGAAAACAATTCCATATGCAATTGAAACAGAATAAAATACCCAGGAATAAACTTAACAAAAGATATAAAGGATGTATACACAGAACTACAAGACTTTGTTGAAATTAAACATAAAGAAATGAAAGATATTCCATGTTCATGAACTGAAAGAATCAACACAGTTAAAATGGCCATATTACCTAAAGCAGTACACAAATTTAATGCAATCCATATCAAAATCCCAATGGCATTTTTCTAAGAAATAAAACAAACAAACAAAAAATCAAATTTGTACAGAACCACAAAAGATCCTGAATAACCAAAGCAATCAAGAGAAAAAAGAACACAGCTGGAAGTATCATACTCCTTGACTTCAAATCATACTACAAAGCTACAATGATCAAAACAGTATGGTATTGGCAGAAAAACAGACATACAGACTAATGGAAGGAAATTGTGAGTCTAGAAATAAACCCACATGAATATGGGCAACTAATTTTCAACAAAGGCACATCCAATGGAGAAAAGAAAGCATCTTCAATAAATGCTGTTGGGAAAATTGGAAAGCCACATGCAAAAGAACGAAACTGGACTGCTATTTGATACCATACACAAAAATGAACTCAGAATGGATTAAAGACTTAAATATGACCTGAAACAATAAACACAGAGAAGAAAACATAAGTACTAAAATTATGGACCTCAGTCTCAGAGAGGAATTTATGAACTTGACCCCAAAGGTAAGAGAAGTAAAAACAAAAAGAAATGAATGGGATTTCATCAAACAAAAAAGCTTCTGCCCAGCAAAAGAAATCACCAATGAAACGAAAAGGTAACCAACCAAATGAGAGAAGATATTTGCGAATCGTACCTCTGATAAGGGGCTAATATCCAAAATACATAAAGAACTCATACAACTCAACATCAAAAAACCAAACAGTTCTATCTAAAAATGAGCAGAGTACTTGAACAGTTTTCCCAAAATACAAATCTAAACCACAATGAGGTGTTACTTCATTCCTGTTAGAATGGCTATTATCAATAAGACAAGAAATAACAAGTGTTGGAGAGGATGTGGAGAAAAAGGAACCCTCAAACACTGCTGGTGGGCATGTAAACTGGTGCAGCCACTACGGAAAACAGTATGAAGGTTTCTCAAAAAGTTAAGAATAGAGCTACTATATGATCCATCAATACCTCTTCTGGGTCTCTACTGTAAAATTTGAAAACATTCATTCATAAAAAAAATATGTAGTCTATGGCCATGCCACCCTGAACATGCCTGATCTTGTCTGATCTAGGAAGCTAAGCCGGGTCGGGCCTGGTTAGTACTTGGATGGGAGACCACCTAGGAATACCAGGTGCTGTAGGTGTTAAAAAATATATATATGTGTATATATGTGTGTGTGTGTGTACACGTACACACACATACGCACACCCTTATATTCACTGCAGCATTATTCATGGTGGCCAAGACATGGAAACAACCTAAGTGTCTTTTGATGGATGATAGCATAAAGAAAATGTGTACATATATACAATGGAATACTATTCAGCCATGAGAAAGAATGAAATACTGCCATTTACGACAACTTCGATGGATCTTGAGAGTATCATGCTAAGTGAAATAAGTATGATGGAAAAGAGCAAGAACCATATATGATTTCATTCATACGTGGGATATAAAACAAAGCAACAGACAAAGCAAACAATTTCATAGACACAACAGCATGAATGTTTCTAGAGGGGAAGGAGGATGGGGGGAAGATTAAGAGGGTAAAGGGGGTCAAATATATGGTGACAGAGGGAGACTAGACTTTGGGTGGTGAGCACACAATGCAATATACAGACGATGTATCATAGAACTATACACTTGAAACTTATATAATGTTATTAACCAATGTCACTCTAATAAATTTAATTTTAAAAAGTTACTGTGATTTCTCTTTTAAAAAAGATTAACTAAATTCCTTCCAGATGCCCTCTTCAATATCCACCCCAAAGCCTTGCCTGTCCATATCTTGCACTAAGGAAAGCACCAAGCCATGTACTCGGTCTGAGCTATAAGGTGTCAAAGAGGTGTTAAGGAAGATGAAAACTCCTGAAGAAAGGAGATTATCAAGCCGGCAGTATAAATTTAAAATCCCATACCACTGCAAAATTTGTGAAATTGACTTTTCCACTGCCTGGTTTACCACTCTCAGAAACATTCATAATATGTTTTTTTTTTTTCTGAGAAATGAGGGTACCCCTCCATACATAGAACCCCAGCCCTTACAAAGCTGTAAAGGAGGGTCTATGCCTCAATTTTGTTTTCTCCCTGCTCTTGTTGGAAATGATACAGCTGCTACTCTCCCATGCTTCCTCATATACTAAGAAATATGGATCAAACCATTTGAAGTAGTGGCTGTTCTAAAACGGAATCACTGTCTGGCCTAGAGACGTTTCCTATGTGGGACAAGGTCTTCCTTCAGGAATGTATTAAGCCACAGTTGGACCCCAGTGACTTGAGCTGGGTGGGTCGTAATATAGTAAAGACTCAGCTTGGAGATCAGTACACTCCTTCCATCTTGCTTTCAGCTGAAATTCCTGTATGAGTGTTGTTTATGATCTGAAAAGCAGGCAGGGCACACACCATCCACATGGAGTGCCATCTTGGCTTATAAACCTGAAATAATGGAACAGGTCATTCTCTGCCTTGGGGACTTCATCACTCTTCTGGTCAAGATGGACAATATGATCTGTATCTGTGAGAAAAGAGTTCCAGCCTGCGTTTAGGAGGAGGACATTATTTCCAGCCTAGAATCAATTGATAGAACAGAGATTTACTTAAAAGGCCCTGCAGTTTATTAAAGGCCTTTCTCTGTTTACTGTATGGTGCCTGGGACCACTAATTGGACTTTCCCCCTTTAGCCTCTCAGTTCATTTCCCTTAGAAAACTCTGCTTGACCAGGCTCACATTCTTCTACCTTTTATAGCCATTTCTTATTCTAAGAGGGCACTAAACACATTGCCAACACTGCACCTGTGCATGGATAGGGTTCCTCTTGCTTTGGCAGCCAAAGAAAGACACTGCTATGGCTAGGTAACTTTTGTCCCTGTACATCTACTCTCTAACAGACTCTTCTGTGGCTTCCTACTGGCAGGGAGTAGGAGCTCCCAGAAATTTTCCAAGATCATATAACATGAGAGTGTAAGACATTTCTTTGTTTGTGAAGCAGGCAAAGAAATAAGGACGACTACCTGTGTCAGGCACATGACGGGCATACTGCTAACATTGGCCACTGATTGTCACAACATTCCCATCGATCACTATTATTACCATTATCACACTGAGGTACTGAGTCTCAGTGATGTTAAGTAATATGTCCAAAGGCTGAAATAAGGCAGATCTAAGACTCAACCCAGGGCTGTATTACCCTGAAGCTAGGCTCTGTCCACCCAACCATGCAGGACAGAACTGTTAACTGCCTATTATGTATGAACTATTTATTCTTCATTTGGGGTAACTGTATTTTTATGTGGGGAAAAGTAGGTCATGTGGATTCAAGGCGAGGCTCAGTTGCTTTGGAGGTATTTAATTACCAAGAGTTGGGAAATTCTGAGATAAATACATGACAGAGAGGCCAAGGAAGGAAAAATGAGGCAGGGAACAAACCAGAACTGTACCAGGAAAAACCAACCAGTGGGAATGGCGACATCAGGCAGACTGGGATGCTGTTCTCAGGGATTCTGAGGCACTAGCTCGCCCTCCATCGGGACACTGAGGGCTGTTTCATCACCACAGCCCTCTGCTCTCAATCTGTGTGATCCCACGGAACTTTTGTTTTTAAGTTAGTTTTCTAATGTTAAATCATTTTTACTGTTATTATTACAACATCTCACAAAGGTGCCTTTTGGCAGATGAAAATCTTAGCACATGTTGCTCTATCTGGCATAGGCAAAGAAGTTTCTTTTAAGGTATACATCCTATTCTCCATTAAAAATCCTACCAGTGCATCTGATAGCTCTCTTGATAATATATTTTTCATGTGTTATAATATCTCACAGATAAAATGTGTCTTAACAGTCAGCTGGGTCACCCTACCAAATGGCTGCCTCTTTGGTGTTGGAAAGTTGTGAGCATGTCGAAAGCACTGGGGTTTGGCTGTGTTTTCTCTTAAATCTCATGAGAGCTATGTTCTAGCTAATATTTTACCTTCCTTACCTGGCTACTCACGTTTACATACCTTAAGGTGAGATCTCAGAAAGGGGTAACTGTTGTGCAATGGGGCTTGAGCGACCTATTTTATTAGCTCATATATGTGCTCGTAAGCCAGGAGATTCTATAGTTAAATACAAGTAATCTATAAAATTAATCCAATTGTGGGGCTGACCTTTGAAATCATAAGAGGCAGGTAAAGAGAAGAATGGCTCAACAAGGTAAGCCAGGACCATCCCTTCTCTCCTACTTCTGTCTACTGCTACGCAATCCTGCTTATTGGAGCCATGGCTGCAGTCTCAAAGGGCTCTGACATGCATCTTTATTACACCATCTATTTCCTGTTCACAGGTTCGAATGTGCCCCAAACCAGAGGCTCTGCTGGGGAGGGGAATTATTAGCCATCTTTGTGTTTCTGGCGCCTATCGGTGTGTCAGAGTAGGTATGTTCAATAAACCTTTTTAAATAAATGATCAGAATAAAAGTTCTAATGCTGTATCTAAACTATAATAACATTTCACTATAATTTTAAGAAATTAGTTGAACATATTCTGGTTTTGGTTTCATCATAACACAGAATAGAATCCTTAAGACCTCTGTATCTCTCAAGTAGCTCAATGCTGTCCAGTGACCCAAGAACAATGCCACCCCTGTGTAAAGGGCGAGTCTACCAAGATAACAGTTCCCACAGCACCTAAGAAAGAGAAATGCCCTATGAAGATGCCAGCATCTCAGAAGCCTCTATGCGTTAAGGCCCTGAAAAGAGACTGTTTGAAATGGTCAATGTCCTAAAATCATGATTTCACTTCACAGTGGAGAGTGGTTTAGTTCTAGGGAGCAGCTTGCTTCCTAGAAGACCAGACTCAATAATAACAAGTGGAAGAGAGAGGTGGAAAGGCAGAGAAGGGCCACGAATCTGCAGGCGAGGCACTCTAGGTCGATGTGTTTTCCCCAAGACACTGGGTTTCAATTCCGATTCTTCCTGTCCTCCGGAGCAGAGAGACTGTGGCTCTTCAGTTCAGAGTGTGTCCAAAGCTGGCTCTGAGGAGGCCCACAGATGGCCAGCTGCACAGTCCCAGGACAGGCTTGATCTCTGGGCCATTAAAGTGATTTTCAACGTCTGCGGGCTATGGCCACAATCAGACTATCAAAAGGGACAAACCCACACCTCAACAAAAAGCTCTCTGAAACAGTTTCCTTTTAAAGATGCAAAATCTCATAAAGAGTATTCTCTTAACTAGCTGAAGATATATTTTTGGAAAAAAACTAAAATCGCCACCAGCTATGTCCAAACAGACCACTTGATACTCATATCTATCACAGTCATACTTTTGTCTTTATCTGTTAGAGGGTCACTAGGACTGGACTGGAAAAGAAACATCAGTGCCTAAGGGCAGAGGCCCTAGGAGGTGGATGGAATGAGTGCTGACCAGACATGGGAGAGCTCTTTCTAAAGAATGGTGCGCACCGTCAGCAGCAGTGCCCGGCTCGCCATAGGCGGCCATCCACGCGCTCATTCCAAAAGGGGAAACCAGACCTCTCTACCACCGACGGGCCATTAGGTAGTGCTTAGGTCCCTGGGGGTGGGGGCTGTGGCTCAAACTAGCATGGATCCAGACAGTCCCTAGGACCACGTGTAACCCTAGCTCTGCCTAAGATAAAGCTAACTAGAATCCTGCTCAGTCCTCTGACTTTTGGGTTAGGTGTTGAAAATTCAGAGTAATGTAAACCCTCTTTATGATTGCTTTCTTTTTCATTATTATAGCGTAGAGCCGGCAGGGAGTCATGAAATTAACGGGTGACTTCATATCCCATCCATGCAGGCTGAGGAAAAAGCAATGCCAAATTTAGCCAAGTACTTGCAGAGATTTAACAACGCTTCAGAAGAGCTGGCATGCAGGGCATGTCAACTCCCCCAAGCCTAGTCTGCTGAAGACGAGAGAGAGAGCCAAGCCCTTCTTACTATTGTTTTCCTAAATCTCTCTAGTTAGGAATACATTCCAAATGGGCCATCCTGTCCTATCCCCACAGAGAAGGAGACCAGACCATCGGCCAGTCAGGAGAAATAACCCTAACTCACTCTCTCACTGATTATTCCAGCATTTTCTGGAATCTCTACCAATGATAATCACATTCGATATTCCTGTAATTCTTTTAAATAAAAAGTTTCCATACATTTTAGCTTATTTGCTCTTTACAACAACCTTATAGAGAGGAACAGGTCTCATTTTTTCTATTTTATAATTTTATAAGATGGGGAAACTGAGCCTTAGAGAGGTTAATGACTAAAAACTGGCAAGGATAAAGGCTACAAAACTAGAACTCAGTTTGGCATCTTCTAAAGATTTATGCTTGTTCCATTTAGACCCAGCTGAATTCTTTGAGGCTGTGGTTACCACAGAAGGATGAGCATATTTTGGGGGTGCAGGGACAATTTATTGTGGTACAGGGAAAAAACACTAGAACTTCTGTTCTTTCTTAGTCTTGTCTTCTAAAATGTTTTGTAAATGTCCATTCACATGCACAATATTAGTACAGGGGTACCTACATGTGCACGAGTGCCTACATATTACGAAGTATGTGCTCACAGTTTTAATAAGGGTAGGCAGTAAGATTTAGAGACCACTGCTGTTCATTGTGGTTTTGTATCTCTTTTATTAGTCTCACTCACTCTATTTGATCTCCTACAGGGAACAATAAAACTGAGATTAACTGTATGTCAACATCATGTCTTTTCTTCTGACTTTAGTCCAGATTAGTGGTTGTCAACTGGGGTGATTCTCCTTAGGAGTCATTTGACAATGTCTGGAAACATTGTTGGTTGTCACAGCCTGGGTAGGAGTGTGGACTGACATCTAATGGGAAGAGGCCAAAGATATTGCCAAATATCTTACAATGCAGAGGACAGGGCAGCCCTCCACAACAAATAATTCTCTAGCCCATAATGTCAACAGTGCTGAGCTTGAGAAACCTGGGCCTAGAAGTTGTATCAAACTATTTCTAATCTTTCACTAAATAGGCCAACCAATCCACTGCATACTCTGATCGTGGCTTGATTGGATTAGGTGCATTAAGGATAGAGCAGTGAGCTCATAAATTTTCACCTTCATTGCTAAGGCAAGACATCCTGACAAAATAGAAATGCAATATATGAAAGATAAACTGAGAATTGCCATGCCGAACAGAGAGCTGTTGGCTTATCCAAAGAAAAAAATCCAAAGAAGATGTTCAGATGCTGAGTGATGAACTAGTTTCAGTGCTACGCACTAAACAGATGTACCATAAGTCACGGCACGTGACATCGAAATATTTCATCATCTTATGGCACAAATCCACTTAGACGATGACTTTGCTCATTCTCTGCAATGCAACTTAAAGGCAGCCTGCACATACCCCCATGTTTGTCTTGTGTGTGAACCCTACTATTAAACCAAAGTAGAAATTAAAGGAGACCACAAATAAGTTTAATGAACTGTTTTCCTTTCACTTATCTTTCCCTAGCTGGGTGCTAGAAGCCTGCTGGTAGATGGAATAGCCCTGTGATATTATTATAGTTGGTCCTCTCACTAAACCCAGAGAGAAAACCCAGAGAGTTGAAGACACAACATGGAAAAGTACATCATCTTTCTGTGTTCTCAACCCTTCTTTTTTTCCAATTTCTAAAAACATCCCATCTGTGATCTCTAAGGCTCCTTGTCAGGGCATGCCTTTCCAAAACCGTGTTTGCACATGCTCAAACTTCCTGAAAGCATTTCTGTGCCTATACCAAATTTTATCCAACAAGGCAAAACCAAAACTGCTCATCCACAATGATATGTACATTTAGCCCCAAAATTTAAAAGTCAATCATTTTATGTGTCGGTTCAGTCCAAAGTGGTTCCAATTTAGATATATAAGAATTTTCCTGTTTATCTCTCCTACCACAGATAATTCTGCTCAAACTGTCAGTACAAAGAGACAACCAAGTGTCTCTCTTTCGTTATACCCACACTCCATGCAGGGGCAAGGCAGGTAATTTCTTACAAGGTCTGTGAATCGTAGCTGTAAAAGCAGCAAGAGAATGAAAATGTCAGCCCAATCACCTCTAGGGTCTTTTATAAAAGAATAATAAAATGAGACAGTACAGAAAGAGAGTAGGCGAACAGATTTATAAGTTAGAGGTAGTTACACTGGGTGCCAGAGAACAACAATAAACATCTCCCTTGTATGTAATAATCCCCGTCTCCTCCAGGCTACTTGCATGGTATAGTTTCCATTTGGAGGAACATAGCAAGGAACTGTTTTAGTCTTATTCTTAATAACATAATTTTAGGCTTGATTTTATTTGTGACGATCAAAAAGAGAGTTGATTCACTGCAGCATTATTCAAAATAGCTGAGACATGGAAACAACCTAAGTGTCCATCAGTAGATGAATAAAAAAGATGTAATAATAAATTACCACTCAGCTATAAAAAAAGAATACAACCTTGCCATCTGCAACAATATGAATGGATCTTGAGGGTATTCTAAGTGAAAATAAGTCAGATGGAAAAAGACATAAACTATATGATTTCCCTCAGATGTAAAATCTAAACAAAACAAAACAAACAAAAGCAAACAAAAACAGATACAGAGAACAGATTGGTGGTTATCAGAGGGAAAGGGAGTTTGGAAACCAAATGGGTAAAGCAGGTAAAATGTATAATGATGGATGGAAACTAGACTTGGTGATGATCACTTTTTAGTGTATACAGATGTTGAATTACAGTGTTGTACACTTGAAATATATGTTATATAATGTTATATGTCAATACTGATATTAGATGTCAATATTACCTCAACTTAAAAAAAGAGCTAAATTGTGGTGAGTATGCAGGTTTTTCTTCAGCCCCAGAGTGGTAGTGATGACCTGGTTAGACTAGAGTCTCAGCATTTCTCTGAGGATCTTTGAAACCACCTGATCCACTTAAAAAAAAAAAGCCGAGGAGAAAATGAAGAGAGAGTCCATTTTATATTATTTATAGTCAATTCAGTGGTTATTATTCTCTTCCTCAGTGCTTTTTGATGATTTCCACCCTTCACATATCAGTGATGAAACCTCTTTAATCTATTGCTCTCTTTCCAAAGGAACGTTCCCAGCTCTGAGATCACTGCTAAGAAATTGGGGGGCATGTAATTCCTAGGAATAAAAATGCATACAGGGCATGCATGCATATTTAATAAAAATCTTATTTGTGGAGCTAAACATATAGCACTCTTCCTCTTTACCAAGTGCTGACAAGTTGAGGTTGCAGAGAATGGAAGCTATATAGCACAGCAAGTACATGAGGCTCTTGTGTCTTCTGTATAGAGTGTATACCAACTGCACTGATTAGTGCGTGGCCTTGATCAAATTTGCTTGACTTCTGTGTGCCTGTTTTTCCATCTGCAAAACAATAACTCCTCATAGGCTACTGTGAGGATTAATGAGCAATATACACAGAGAACCCAGACAGTGCCTGGCAGAGTGAGCTCTATGTGCCAGCTCTTATTCTATGTGTTCTCCTCTGCTATTTTCTATGAGTTAGTTTGACAAGGGCTACTGTGTAAAGTAGCTAATCACACGGGGGGTGAAATAAGAGTTACATACTTCAAGGTTTACTTGGTTTATTCCCTATTTTTATTTGAAGAAAAGACTTCCATAGAGAAGGGGGCTCTCTTGGTTTTAAATATCGACAGCCCCTTGTCATGGTATTTCAGCAGCATGGAAGGTGGTTGCCAGCTCTCCACAACAGAGCAAAGCCAGTAAGACTTTGGTTCTTACCTACAGCAGCCTGTTATTCCCCGTCTTCCCCATTTCCCCAGGTGCCCGGCACAGCCTGCTTCTCTGAGGTTTGAACTGCCCTGGAGCCACTTTCCCTGTAACATGTGTCCCAGTGTTACTGAGCCTCCCAATACCAAGTCCCCAAGAAAGGTGAAACCAGCTAAAAGGCAGGCAGGTTTGGAGTAATTCAGGTTAGCAAAATGGTGGTGGTGGGGGGAAATTTTATGGCTGGTCTCTCTCCAACATGATCTTTCTAATCCTGACTTAGTTCTAGAAAACAGGGAAACGAGAATCAATAAGCTGTTATCATTCTATTACAGTCGATATCAGCTATTCCTTGGTCACCAGGCTGAGCCCAGTCCAAGAAACCTACAATGGGTTAGCTTCTTAGAGATAAACTCTTTTCCTAAAGTCCCTGTTAGAGTTGACCTCATCACATTTTTAGGTTGGAGTTTTGAGTAGCTACCAAATGCCAAGAGGATTACTCTTTCTGGAATTCGCTTCCATAGTATTCCCGGCTTTATTAACCTTGAAAGAACATGAAAAATGAATGAAAACATTTAGGCCTTTGCCTGTAAAACAGCCCTGATTTTGTCATGTTTTTTTGAGGAAAACCCAAACCCACTGAGACCCTGAGTTCTCCTGCTACCCTTAGGTCGTTGCCTGGTAGCACAGGTCCTTAGTAATTGGGGGCCCTTACCTTTTTTAGCTGGGTTCACCTTTCTTGGGGGGTTGGCTTTGGTAGGCCTTGTAACACTGGAATGGCAGTAGCTTTGGAATCTCAGAGAAGCAGATCGTCCTGGGTAGAAGGGCCTGAGTTCTTCTGGTGACAGGGGCTACTTAATATAAAACAATTACTGAAGACCTACAGTTTCAGGCAAGGATCTAAAAGAAATCAGGCTACACTATGAAATAATAGTGATAAAGTGGAAGTAATCTTGATATTTCACAGAAGTACAGAATAAAGAACTCAACCAGTTAATAGGCACACCCGGGACAGTTTCATGCGATTAATGGATAATCACAACGAGCTGGGTAAGTACAGAAAAAATAGAGGTAAAGAGAACATAAGAGGCCAATAGAAATTCTAACTCAGTTGTAAGGATTTTTCTAGTGACTATCCTAGCATGGCCCCAAGAGAGTTTGTTCTGTAGTGAGACAGAACGGGGGCCCCACACTCCCTTCTACTGAAAGGTGTTCCAAAACTTCCCCTTTATACAAGGAGAGGCCTCTGAGAGGGGTGAGCCTTTTTCACGTTTTGTGAGTGCTCTAACTATACCAGTCTCAATGTTGGGAGGACAACGATAACATCTAAAGCAAGGGTGCAGTTAGCCTGCGCCAAGGTTTGGGTGTTGGCGGTGACTCAATCTCTTGCTCATTGTCTTTCTTGGAGGCCCATTAAAGTGCCTCGGAAATATTCAGAAAATGTTCATAAAGTATGCAAAGCTACGTAGAAGTTCACCCGCAGGAAGTAAAAGGGAGATGATGTTCACATGTCTGGCAAAACCCGGAAGTAATTGAAAGAGAGGCACATATACCTGGAGCCCCGCCTCTCTTCTCAGGTATATGGAAGGCGTTTATGCACAAAAGCCTATCCCCTCCAGAATATCAGAGGGGAAGAGACAAGGAGCAATTGTGAGAAAAGGGGTGTCAGCAGCTAACACACACAGTTGAAAATTATGGGCACTAATGAGAGAGGACACAGCAGCCCATGGCCTAATCTAGGCAGGGAATGCCAATTTGACTTTCTTTCCCCTTGTTTCCTTATGACTAATCTACTCGTTGGCACTTGCAGGGTGCCTGGCTGGATCTGAGTTGCAGGGTAAGGACTGGTTTTGGAGTCTTGATGAAGTTTTAGAGCTTTGTAAGAGGGACCGGAATTCGGAGAGGAAGGATTCTTCCTGAAATCCCCTGCCTGGCTGTTATATTTAAGAGTTGCACATGGGCTCTTTTGAAAGTGTATTTTTCTTCTATTCATACCTCAGGAGGACACTTGTGGGATCCGTGTCCTATATAGCACCATCCTGCCCTATTTTTCAGTATAAAAATAGAGTGGCCCATTTGCATCGTTGGTACTGTTTCCATGTCTTGTCTGCACCACAGGATCCCTCCTAGGGAGTATCTAAATTAGGGCAATCACTCGGGAATTTATGAGAAAAAAAGAGAATGGATTTCAAAAAGTTTCAGAAAGAAACTGAGACCCAAAGGGAATCCTCCAGGGTCTTTGGTATCTTTGCCACCATACTCCTTTAGATGCTTCAGCACACTGTTCTAAACAACAAAGGCTCTCCTCTCCTTTATTGCTGGGACATGGGAGGGCAACGGCAGCAAAGGTTTAAATTAGAAAGTTACATACATCTACCCTTCCTTATCGTTGATTCTTAGTCAACTTATTGTCACTTACTGCATCCCTCATATCCCAATTCTTTTTCTCCTAGCCTTTTGCAGGCACCTGGATATTGAGTGACTTCAGAGAGTGGGGAGCAATAGATTACAGACTTGGGGCGTGGGTGAGAATGAGTAGGCCAAGAGAGGTCACACGAACTCTCTATAGGGAGAGATTCTGAACCAGCAGTGCCCTAAGGACCAAAATGAAACGCATGATAGTGTTCAGGCAGAGCTGTGAGCTACGTAGGGGTGCGGGCCCTCTGACAGGGGCATCTGGTTATCCAGAATGCCAAGAGAACCCAGCACTCTGTTGCCATATTATTCTGTGGGGAAACCAAGTATTCCTCAAGTCCTGGGAGGGCCAGGAAGGATTTTTTAGCAACAGACACCCAAGTTCCTAGAGCCCAGGAGGAACACACTTGGCACTGAGTGCTCCCCCACCAAGGTGCCCTCTTTCGGCTCAATTCAGCATCAAAGCTTGGCTGTGCCCCTATGGCTGGCATGCTGACCCAGCACAGGAGGCCACAGCTGCAAGGGCATAGGCTCATCCCTCTAGACTTCAGTGTCCAAGCAGAACTGGATATCCTAGCTCAGCATCCAGGTCACAGCAAAGACGGCCCAGGAGGCACAGGAGGCACAGGAGAGACGTCAATCAGGGAACACAGAGCAAGAACCTTCAGTGTCACCAGAAGCAAGGTTACTGTACCTTAGGCAAAAGCCTCAAGGCAGAGGAGAGAAACAGAACTGCTCCCACTCCCCAAGGTAACCCTCTAATGTCAGAGACAGAGGAGGAAGGCCCCCCAGCTATGTGTCCCCATGGCAGGCATTGCTTAGTGTGGGACTTCAACCCCTCCATCTGTTCAAGCCCTCAGGCTTCTCACACTGGCTGAGCAAATGTGGGACACAGGTGACATCTTTCTTGCTCTTTTCTACCCACAGTTGCTACAAAGCAAAACATCTTCCACCTCCTGAACAGGGGCCTTGCCATTTATGGGAATCTATATTTCAGGTATAAACACCCTGCTCCCCATTTTAATACCTCTTCTTTCTCCCTGTCCAACCTCAACCCACAGTGGTTTTAAACCCACTCCGAGACCAGCCTGAGCTACCCCCTTTTCCCACCCCCCAGTCAGGAAAAAGGGAAGGAAAAGAAAAACTCAGAAACCTGAAGGTTGTTTGGAATTTATTCTCTTAAATAAAAATGGTAACATTTGTTTAAAAAAAATTAAAAGCACAACACCTTAGTTTCACAGTAACCGCAAAAACAAAGTTACACAATTAAATAAAAAGAAACTCACAAAGAAACACGCCCAAAACTCACAACAGCACAGGTTAAAAACAAGGGCAAAATAAAGGCCTCAGGGAAGGCCAGAGGTGGACAGAGGATGCATTCCTGGGCACAGCTTGTCCTCCCTGTTCCAGCTTCTTTGTATCACTGCTGTGGGAACCAGGCTTGCCGCCTGGCTCCTGCCCCCACCCTTCCCTCTAACTCCCAGCTGAATGCCCAGGAAAAAAGGTAACCCCTAATTCACCCGACGGGCTTTCAAGGCCACACTGGGGCCCCTTTTAGGAGGTTCCACTGTCCTACAGAGATACACTGAAAACCAAGAGACAGCAGCAAGTTGCAATAACTAGCCCAGTGGAACCAGAATACGAGCCTGAAAGTAAGATGGAGGCAAAGTGGGGTGTTTGGTTCTCTGTGGTATTCCACGAGCAACAGAACCCCTGCTTTCCTAGTTTGCTCTTCAATCAACTTTCTGAAATTGGAGTGTATACTGCCCATTTTCTGAGCTACCCACCCCTCAAGTCTCTACCTCCACAGGTATGGTGGCTGCTCTGTCCCCTCCCAGTCCTGACCAGAGCACTGAACCAGGCCAGTGGCGTGCCTCTCAAATGTACAATGCCTTGGTTTTCAGAACTAAGGAACAAGAAGCTTTAGAAACAGCTTCATTATTATTGTTATTATTATTTAGTCACGATATGTAAATATCTACTCATATGTATGAAATTAAACCTATATAAATAGATATGTTTATATAAATATCCACATATCATCATCCATAATGACTCTTGGGGTAAGACTGGGAAGTTAAGCTGGATTGCAAAATCTCTGCTCTACTAATAGGTTTTCCAGAAATGCCTCTAAGGGATTTATATGGGAAGCAGTGAGATTTCCTAACTTCCTCCTGCCAGATAAGAACCCCAGGATACACTGGAATCCCTTGTACAGGGTAGCCATTCCAGCTGGTGTGTGAAATACCTTCATTTACTAATGCCCATTCAGCATCCAAACTATGGAAGCTAATGGTGATCACGCAAAGGGTGTCTGGGGACAGGGAGCAGGCATGTGTCATGTATTACTCTGCTAGGTAGCTTTTTAAATTAAGATCACCTTTTCCATAAGACAAGATGGAACACAAAAGTTTCTCCCATCCCATCTCTGTTGCCTATACTAGAAGAAAAGCTCTTCTGTTTTTGTTACGATACCCCATTGTCTTTATGTAACGGAGACAAGAAAAGGGATCTCCAAAACCTGCAATTCAGGGTCTTATATCCAAGAGGATAAGATCTCATTTGGGGTTTTTCTTTCTCTGCCTGTTGTTGTCCAAACTTTTCCTGAAGTCAGGGTGGAACTATGAGGCCCAGGTAAGAAAATCCGTCCCAGGTCCACTAATCTGTAGCAGTAAATATAAGAAGCTTAGAAACAAAGTATTTACAGATTTTGAGAAGAGAAAAGAGAGTTTGTATATTAAAAGCACATTCAAACAAAAATGCTGTAAACAATGTCCTCCAAACACTGAATTAGGCAGCAGTTACAGATTAGGTTACCAGACAACCAGACAACACTATAGAGCAGGCCTAGAGTCTTTTTAACTTGTGGGTTGTGTTTGATTTTTTTTTGGCAATAGCACTAATTTTGGCATATGGGGGAAAGAACAGAAAGAAGAAGAGGGAAATGCCACAGAATAAAGAGGAGGTGCAGAGCAAAAGCACAGCAAAGTGAAGTGCCAGCTACAGTCATAGCTTTACCAGCTCTGCCTCCTGAGGGATGGTTTATTTATACATAGCAGAATCAAGTTCATCATTTACAACTTTTTTTTTTGTCTAGAGTGCAGCAGAGAAGACGTACCATGGATCTGGGTTAATGACTATTATCTACGACACACATTCAAGAGCGCTGTCAAACACCTGAGTTTTTCTGAAGCTTTCAAAAGGAAATTCTAGTTAATCAATCAAAGCTTTAGTTTGGGATTTAAAGAAGGAAATCCCTATAGAAGGAGAAAAAGCTATTTCATGCCAACGATAAAATACCACCTATAATTCTGTTCCTTTTCTACAGAGGCTAGCAAAAATTAGATACTTCACAGGAAAAGTGCTGGTACTTAGGAGCGTGTTCAGGCTCACAGCTGTCATTTCCAAAAGTTTAAGTGACAAGAGGTGGATACAGACTGAATCTCATTGGCCCTAAGCCCTGGCCTTCCTGCTGCCTAGAAGGTTACTTAAACTGGGGGACAGTGCCTGTCCCGTTCACCTAGGGGTTCGAGTGGTGTGTGACACATTTGGGATGCCACATCTTGTACCCCTTGTGTGATCACAGGCGAGTCATCTTCAGAATCAAGAACCATGGGGACAGATACATCTTCAGGGCCTTTTTTTTTTTTTAAATTCTTTAAGGACATTGACAACTCTCAACACTCTCTGCTTTGTAGAGTGTTCTTCTCCTTCTCCATGGAATGCTTAATTCTCTACAATTCATAAAAACCCGAAATCCATTATGCTTTCAAATCAGACGATAAGAATGGCAACCAGATGGGAAAGTGAACAAGCCCAGGTTTCTCAAGAACAACCTGAAGTTCATTGTGTTTAATTCTTTTTAAAGAATGTTCTGTACTCTATTCCTAAAAAGAATTTCATTTCTTTGAGCTGTTTTACCGAGTAGCCAAATTCCTTGGGAAATCCCTCTCGTATGGAAAAAAGCCCAAACTTGATAAGGTGGTACTCTCACCTGAATGCAGAGCCCAAGCCTCTGTCTAGATCCCTTTGAGTTCTCTCCGGCAGCGGTTCCCCCAGTGCTCTGCAAAGGGCTTTTATTACTTCATGAGAGACAGATTATAAAGGGTTTCGAGGCTATAGATGGTTCCAGTCATTCATGGCTTAAACATTATAACAAAATGTTGGTACAACCTGCAGGGCACTTAAAAAAGAGCTTCCTCAGATTATAAGGGTACACACAGTAGAGGAGACTAATCCAGCTGGGGTTTCACTGCACCCCGGGGGTACTACTCAGCTTCTGGCATGTTCTCCCTCTGTCAGAATGCACACCATGAGATTCATATTAGTTCTTAAGCACGGGGAAAGGGCAACTCTGGGAACTTTTCATCTGAAGGCCAAGTGGGTAATAATTCTCTTTTCCCATGATGGAAATTCTAACACCAACTCCTCCTCCATAGTTTCTGGCATAAGCCAATAATCTTTAGTTTTTACATGGTAATTTTTATGAGTTTGTAAATGGTTGCTTTAGATATATTTGCTTTGAATGAGAGGAAATGTGTAATAGACAGAAACATGGCCCTGTTGACTTCCTCTTTCACCAGACAGCGACCCTGGGTGGTGAACAATGTGGGCTGCACTGAGGGCATCAGGACTACTAAGCAATTTGTGGACCTGTCTCACAGGCTAGTTTAACATGGAACAGAGAGAAAGGCAATTTTAAGGAAAAAAAAAAATCCATAATTCTTCACAACAAGCTTAGTGTCCATGAACCCTTCCTAAGCCCTGCCCTGCTAAGATGAGAATACATGTGTTTTTAGAGGTAGAAATGGTGTCATTCACCTCCTGACACAAAGAAATGGTTAGTGAAAATGGGACAAATTAGGGCTTCATCCCAAAGTGATCAGGACAGGGCATGTCCTTTTGTGGTTATAGGTCAAAGAGAAGAGAAGGGTCAGTTCACTTAGACACCTATAATAGGGAATGAGATGCAAGAATTTCAAGTTCAGGTAAATAAATGCAAATGTAGATCATGGGGCCTTATCACAATTCCATGCTCTGTTAAGAGTCCCAAACTAGAACTACAGGTAGGCTCTGTAACTCTGAATTCTCACCTGGGTCAGTGATAAAAGCAGCATGCTCTGAATTCCTGATTACCTAGACAGAGCCTAGACCATCCACCCCCATGTGTTTGATGGAGGTGGGCAGGCCCCAAGGCTATAGCAATATTTTGATACAGAGTAGACATTACTGATGCCCGGGTGATAACGCTTACCAGAAGGTGCCCCTACTGGCTCACAGTCTGCCAGTGAAACTCCCCTCTTATTTGTACCAGCACCTCCGACAGGCCATAGAGAAAGGGGACTCCGAATGCAAGCAGCTGGCACATGAAAAAGGAGTCCAAGGGGTTTTGGGCCACTTGATGCCCAATTGAAGAAATGTTGCTTTGGAGGTGCTGGCTCATCCCCCTGGCCTTGTCACACAGGCCGAGCGAGTGACGCGCCACCCAGCCAAACAAGGAAGTGAGGCTACCTGGAGTTCTCTCAGCAGGGTTGGTGATGGTGCTGGCCCGTCCATTTGCATCTGCAGTAGGGCCATCCTGCAGGGGTCCTCTGGCCTCCTAGGAAAGTTGGCAAGAAAAAGAAGAGTGACTAACTGAAACACTCAAATTTCAGGAGGCAATGATACCTGCCTGGCTAACTTGCTGCTTTCACCAATCAACCCAGAGATGTATTCCTCACAAGTAAGTCTTTCTTTTAAAACAAACAAACAAACAACAACAACAACAACAACAAAAACAGAACATATTTCATGTGGAAGTCACCAAAAGTTAAAATCTAGCTCGACTCTAGTATACCTTTTTCTACAAATCCCTCTGTAGTCAACAGGAGACCTCCCAAAGAAGGTCTCGCCCTGTTAAGGTGACATCACAGAGTAAAGAGAATTCCCACTTTGCCTTGACAAGGGCAAAGGATGGAGCAAGTTATTCTCATTAAAAGAGAGAGAGAGACAGAGAGAGAAAGAAAAAGATTCTTAGATCTAAGTAGTTCACACAATAAAGAGTGAAATCAATTGTCAGGCAGAGCCAAGTTTACAGCCAAGTTCCTTTTCAGGGTGTCCTTTCTCAGAGAGATGCTTCTTTACAAAGGCAGAAGTCTTCCTCTACACAGAGTGAGCAAAAGGGAGAGTCTGACAGTCTCTCAAATCCAACTCAGGTGGTGGATGGAAAATACCTTAGTGAAATGCAGCATTAGATTATGCTTGAGAAGTTGGTTCTCTCCCCATCAACTGCGACCATCTCTCAGGCCCTTCCCACCCACAAGAGAGGAAATTCGGTGGCCAATCAGCAGGCCCTGCCGGCCACATCCAGACCTGTCACAACACTGAAATGGTGCCTGCTGCTTCTCCCCTATTTAGAGATGGGTCACCATTACCTTTCCAGACAGAGGAGTCACTGCTGGTCTCTTCCTCTGTGTGGAGCCAGAGAGTCGGTAACAGTAGTGTGGTTTGCAGTAGAATTTACCTGCAGGTAGCAAGAGGCAGGGGAAAAGGGAGTGAGCGAAACTCTGTAATTTTGAACTTGACTCCCTGGTCTTCATACACTTTTCTCCATCTCCTCTGGCCTCAGGGAACCATCACTACCACTCAGGCCTTTCCCAGGCCCAGGCTTCTCATCCAGGGAGGCCACACCCTCCCTATACACTTTGAACAGCCTTCCTCTCCCCTTTGCCTGAAAGGGAGGGGGTTCCTTTGGATATGTGAAGGCCATTGAGCCATCATTGCCCAATCAGTGCCCAGAGCAAAGATGTAGGGCTTACATGGCAGGGCCAGCAAACAAAGTGGCAGTGTATGCAGAACAAAGATATAGTCACATGAAAAGCTGGGAGTAGCATTTCTAGGGAAACCAAGAATGAATACAAGTGCAGAGTGGAGGCGTGAAGGCTACAGGGTCGGGTAGCATTGAACATTGACTCTGACAGAACCCCTCTGCTGCTCCCTTCTCCTGTAGCCACCACAAGCTAGTGCTGGTCAAACTGCAGCTCATGACCCCTTAGTGGGTCAAGATCAGCATTCAGATACAACACAAAACAAAACCAAAAAATCCTGCAATGGACTATGAATAGAATGAAAGAGAATAAAATAGAATAAAAAGCATTAGAGTACACAGTACATAAGTGGAGTTTGTTTCTTACAACCTCTGTCTATATGTGTCCCATACTGGGTCCTAATATGATATGTATTTCCTACTGCAGGTATGGTAAAAAGTTTGTAAAACATTGATCTTGGCTTTTCCTATGACACTGATATTGGGATCCAGTCACAAAGGTCATTTTTTTCTGACTCATCATTACTCCCACTTAAAAAGTCAATGCTTTAGAAATTAAAGGATAGACCCTATTATAGAAACTGTTGAAACAGGAGACAACTGATATCACAGAAACAAAAGGCCACCAAAAAGGAAAGGACAAAAAGGAGGGAAGCCCAGAAGAGTAAAGGGGAGGGGACACACAACTGATTACGACTGATATCATAGAAACAGAAAGGATCATGAAAAATTACTATGAACAGTTATACGCCAACAAGCTGGATAACCTAGAAGAAATGAATAAATTTCTAGAAACATACAACCTACTACACCAAGACTAAGTCATAAAGAAATAGAAAATCTGAATAGACCAATATCGAGTAAGGATGTTAGGTAGCTAGTCAGAAGTGAGTGACAAGGGGAACAAAGGAAGAGGGGCCTAGAGACTGCCCAAAGAACACCCCAATGGTAGTAGAATTCTGGGTAAGCACATGTGCACTAGCACTAGGCAAAGTTATATAGCAGCCAGGTGTCAATCAAAATGACCTCACTTGCCAATCACCTAGGAATGCCTTTGGAACCACCCATCATGGCCCAAATATAAGGCAGATATTCTCATTTCTGGGCCCTTTTTGCCCTTCTGGGTTCTCTCCCTTCTTGGTGGACTTTTTGTCCTTTTGTAGCAATTTTGGCCCCTTTGTGTTGGTTACAGCACTGGGACATACTCTGTCTTTCTCTACGTGCCTCCTTGGGGTATTGTCTTTCTAAAAAATATTTTTATTAAAACTATTAAATCTCAATGACCTGTGATTCTTCATTGCCGTCATTTAAGGAAGAACCAAGGAAAAATGCTAACTATGGGTCTGCACTGTCATCATCTCTCTCCTTCCTGGCCTGACGTTTGGAGGGCACCAAACTCTGATTGGCCCCAACAGTGACAAGGAGATTGAATCAGTAAACAAAACCTTCCCCAAGCAGAAAAGCCCAGGACTAGATGGTTTCACTGGTGAATTCTAACAAACATTTAAAGAAGAATTAACAGCGAGCCTTCTCACTTTTCCAAAACAAATGAACAGGAGGGTACACTTCCAAACTCATTTTACTGAACCAAGACTATACTGATACCAAAGCCAGGTAAGAAAACTACAAGAAAAGAACATTACAGACTAATATCCCTGATGACTATAGATGCAAAAATTCTCAACAAAATATTAGCAAACAGAATTTAACAGTACATTAAAAGGATCATTCACCATAATAAACTGCGGTTTATCCCTGGGATGCAAGGATGATTCGACATAAGCAAATCAATAAATGTGATACACTACATTAATAGAATGAAAGATAAAAATCATATCATCATCTCATTAGATGCAGAAAAAGCATTTAACAAAGTACAACATCCTTTCATGATAAAAATGCTCAACAAATTGGGTAAAGAAGTAATGTACCTCAACATAATAAAGGCCATATATGACAAATCCACAGTGAACATCATACTCAATGATGAAAGGTTGAAAGGTTTACCTCTAAGATCAGGAATAAGAAAAGGGTGCTCGCTTTCACCACTCCTATTCAACATAGTACTAGAAGTCTTAGCCAGAGCAATTGGATAAGAAAAAGAGGCATCCAAATAGAAAAGGAAGAAGTAATACTGTCTTTGTTTGCAGATGATATGATATTATATATAGAAAACCCTAAGGACTCCACCAAAAATCTTCTAGAACTAATCAACAAATTCAGTAAGTTGCAGGATATAAAATCAACATACATAAAACAGTTGTGTTTCTACACACTAACAAAATATGTGAAAAAGAAATAAAGAAAACAATCCCATTCATAGTAGTATCAAAAACAATAAAATACTTAGGAATAAATCTAACCAAGAAGGTGAAACAACCGTATACTGAAAAATACAAGACATTGAAGGAAGAAATTGAAGAAGACACAAATAAATGGAAAGATATCCCAAGTTCATGGAATGGAAGAATGAATGTTATTAAAATGTCCATATAACCCAAAGCCATCTATAGATTCAATTCGATCCCTATTACAAAATGAAAAAACAATCCTAAAATTTACATGGAACCACAAAAAATTCCTGAATAGCCAAAGCAATCCTGAGAAAGAACAACAAAGCCGGAGCCATCATATTCCTGGCTATAGGAATCAAAACAGTATGATACTGGCATAAAAACAAACACATAAATCAATGGAATAGAAAGCCCAGAAATAAATCCACACGTATACAATCAACTAATATTTGACAAAGGAGCCAAGAATACTCAATGAGGAAAAGAGAGTCTCTTCAATAAATGGTGCTTATTTTTCTACAAGGGAAGTTGAGTCGTGGGTTATTTTTTTGATCTTGGATACAATCTCCTTTTACAATCTATAATAAACTATTTCAATTTTAATTCTGGCCAAGATAAAATATAATCAGGGAAAGATAAAATGTATTAGTGCTTGGATCATATACTACCTTCTTATCTGTTCTGCATCTTTTTAATTTTTTTAATTTTTAAAATTTTTAATTAGTTTCAAGTATAAAGTACATTGGTTAGACATCTATATAGTTTATAAAATGGTCCCCCTCAATTGCTTCCTCTCACCCCTGACCCTCCGCCTAGCCAACGTATTCATTCAAATTGCATTCCTTATGCTGCACTCCCCATCCCCATGTCCATCCATCAGCTACTAATTTGTACTTCTTTAACCCTTCACCCCATTCTCCCAGGTCCCCCAAACTCCCTCCTCTCTGTCCATTACCAAACTGTCCATTATATTTGTGAGTCTGTTTTGATAGTTTGTTCTTTATATTCCTTAGATTCCACATATAAGTGAAATCATATAATGTTTACCTTTCTCTGACTTCTAGGTCCATCAAAGCAATATCTTTTTCCATCCCCTTCCTTTTAGTCTGTGTCTTTTAATCTGAAGTGAGTCTCTTATAGGCAACATGTAGGGGTCTTGTTTTCCTTTCCATTCATCCCCTCTATCTTTTAGTTGGAGCACTTAATTCTTTTCCATTTGAGGTACTTATTGATAGGAATGTAGTTGTTACCATTCTTTATTCCTGTTTTTGATACATGCTTTTTCTTCTTAAAGAAGTCCCTTCAACATTTCCTGTAATACTAGCTTGGTGGTAATAAATTCCTTTCGCTATTTTTGTCTGGGAAGCTCTTTATCTGTCCTTCAACTCTAAATGATAGCTTTGCTGGATAAATTATTCTTGGTGTATATCCTGGGTCTTCATCCCGTCAAATATTTTTTGCTAAGCCCCTCTGTCCTGCATAGTTTCTTTTGAGAAATCAGCTGCCAGTCTTATGGGTGTTCCCTTATGTGTAATTAGTTCCCTTATGTGTAATTATTTTTTTTTTCTCTTGCTTTTAATAATCTTTCTTTGTATTTAACCTTTGGCATTTTAATTATGATGTGTCTTAGTGTTAGCCTCTTTGGATCCCTGATTTTTGGAATTCTTTGAGCTTCCTGGGGTTTTATGTCTGTTTCCTTCACCAGGTTAGGGAAGTTTTCCATCATTATATCTTCAAATAGCTGTTCAACATCTTGATTTTCTTCAGTCACTATATGCTGATCAGACGAATATTTGGAGCCTTAATAGTGTCTCATATTCTCCTTAAATTATTTTTATAGTCTTGGCATCTTTTTTCTTGCCATTCTGAGTGTCCTGATTGACTTTTCTGTCCTCTAGATAGGGCATTTGATCTTTATTGACTTTGTTAATTCTTTTGTTTATTCCATTTAATATACTTCTCATCTCAGATAATGTGTTCTTCATTTCAGGCTGGTTCCCTTTTATAATTCCCATTTCCATTTTTATGTTTTTTTTATCTCTTTGTTGAAGTTCTCACTCAATTTATCTACACTTCCCAAAAGTTTATTGAGCATCTTTATAATCAGTGTTTTGAACTCTGCATCTGTTAGATTACTTGACTCTATATCTGAACCTGCTCTCTTCTCTCACTTGGTGTCTGCTTCTTTGTCTTCCCATTTTGCCTGCCTTTCTGTGTCTGTTTCTATGTACTAAGCAAAGCTCCTAAGTCTCCCAGTCTTATTAGTGTGGATTTGTGAAGTAGGTGTCTACTGGCACAGTCTTGAGAGGGGTTCAGCTGCAGGCCAAACTTAGCCCAAGCCTCTACCCTGCTGGGGCCACCTGTTAAGATTCAGGTCTGTCACCACGAAAATCCGTTCATGGATGGGGCCCTTATAAGAGGCTTCTGCTGCTGCCGCTGCCGCAGCCTCCATCTCACTGAGCCGCTCGGGACCAGGCAGCCCCGCGTCCAGGTCCTGTCCTACCTTCTGCTGTTGCAGGGTGCTTTCTTGGATTTCTCCTTAGCTGTATGGCTTGTTCATCAAGATCCCAGGTGATTTTTCCTTGCTACTGCTCCTTGTTTCCATCACGACTTTGATTTGGTCACCAGAGGGATGAACAGAGCCTCTATCATCTATGCCATTTTGGTTCTGCCCTCTGCATCTCCTTTCAAGGAACACTCTGCTCTCCTCCACATGATTCTAAATATGTGGCCTGACATTATCCACCACAGAAGTGAACGCGTCACCCAGACTGGTCAGTCAGAACATTCTCTTTCTCTCCAGCCCACCCCAAGATGTAAAGCTCTAGGAACTGGTATGTGGCTGAGATAGGCTAACCAGAGCCATTCTGGGAGTTCAAATGGATGGTGAGAGAGAAAGGCAGCCTTTCTCTGAGGCTGCTATCTGGAAGGAAGATGTAAATCTAATGCTTCAACTTCAATCTGACTTGGGTTTCTATTATTTGTAATTGCTTATTATAGTACCAGAAAAACACAATCTGTTATAGTTACTTTCATTCCTTTCTTATTTTTTTTCCTGCATCATTGTGCTTTTTTCTACTAAAGTAGAATCCTAGATTTTAAAATACAACTCAATATAGGCTAACCTACCAAGGAATCCTCATTTAATTCTACTAATAAAGAAAAGAGGGTTAGGTTTTAAAAACAAGTCCTACAAGCCTAAGCAAAAGTTGATTTTTAAAAAAATTCCAGAAACTTCTTTTTCCTAGGAATACAGTCAACATGATAGAAGGAACCGGGGCATTGAAATCAAATCTGTTTAAATACTACCTTAACTATTTAATAGCTATGTGAACTATTTAGCATCTTGAAACATGTTTTCTCACATAGAATATGAAGATAGTACTCATCTCCTGGACTGAGATAGTCAATGAGATATCACACGTTACATGTTATAGGTACTCAATTAACATATCTTCTCGTTCCCTCTCCCAAAATCAACTTGGTGGTACTTTTCGCATCTTAGATGAATAACTATGATGCCTGTCTCAGTTAGAAAATACAGCCATGCTAATTATAGCTGATTCAGTCAAGTCACTGGTTTTAAATGGTCTAAATAAATGAAGGAATGCTGGTAATTAAATATGGGAGTGACTGGAAGAGGGAACTGGAGAAAACAAAGGGCTAAAGGGCAAACATAAGGTAAACTGGGTCATGTATTCATTCATTCAACAACCTACTTAATGCTATTATATGACAGGCACTAATCTAAACACTGAGAACGTTCTAGTCAGGAAGATGGACTAGTCTTTGCTCGGATGGAGCAGGTGATGTATGAATAAGTATTAAGCAGTGGTGAATATTGTAGTGAGGAGGGAATATGTAAGTAGGGATGTGAATCAAGAAGCCCACCCTGAGATTAGGGGAAGTGCATTCCAGGAGAGGAGATAGCTAGTGCGCTAGCCTTATCTGAGGTGCTTCAGTTAGAGTTCTGAATCACATAGTAACTTGGCTGGAGACTATGCTAAAACTTTGGCACCCCTAAAATTCCATTCTTTTCTCTAGTTCACCTGCCCGTTGTGGAGGGGCTGAGCTGATGAAAAGTTTATCTGGGTTAAAGTTTGGGGAGCTGGTTTAGACCCACTGTCCTCCCTGATTCAGTGTCAACAGCAATGCATTCACCACAGGGGTCTGTCTCATCCTGTCCCAACATCACGGTCATTCCCACAGAGGTCCTGTCATCTTTTGCCTGGTATGCCATCTCTTCCCTCTACTTTTCTCTCAGGGTTGAGCAGCCTAAAGTCAGTTCAATCATTCCGAACAGCTACTGAAGTTCATTGATTTCTTCCTCCTCTGAACTTCCACAAAGTTATAATCTGCACTACACAACGTCGCCCTTAATCAAGTACTTTTACATTGTCTGTTGTTTCACTGCTCATGTCTTATCATTCCAATCATAATGTAAGTTCCTTGAGGCACATTTTACATTCTATGTCCTTAAGAGAATAAGGCAACAGTGAGCACACAATCTATGGGCAAAAATACCTGTGGATCAATTTGCTGGAGGTTAAGGGTTCTTTCCAGGCAGATTTTGCAGTAAAACATTAAAACAATCCAAGCTTAAGTACAATTAAACAATGCTGGGTGGACTCCATCCGCCAAACCCTATTCTTGGAGAGCAAAGGGGTTTTTCAAAGAGCAGGTGTGTGAGAATAGTGGAACAGAAATATGATACCTAACAACATACTTTCCTTATCTAGACAACTGTCTTAATTCTTCCTTCACTGGGTGGTGCTTTTTACTAATTTAACAAGAGGACCAGATGCCTAATGGATAGTTAGCTTTTCTCAGTTGACCACTTTGGCTCCTTTCTGGCTACTTCTGACAGTTTGACAGCCTGTTTATATACTACCAGGAGAGCCTGGATGACTGAAGTGACTATTTCTCAATCGCAGGATGTCCCTCTCCTGTGCCCTGTAACTCCTGAAACCACCTATCTATGTAATGGACTTAATACCAACTCTACAAGGATAAACTTCACTCTCCAATTAATCTAGGTCTTTTCATCCCTTTTGAATCATAAGACTGCCTCTCATTAAGTTCCTTCAGCATCCTGCAGGAATGGGTGTAGGAATCACCACTGTCTTTGGTGACCTTTTTCAATTAACTTTAAAGACTCTTCAGATGTCAGGCATTGTTATCTGTATCTATCAGAGTTTGTTATCTGTTTGCACAATTCTCTACCTTCTGCCCTATAAAGGTCTTTCCGCTATCACAAAAGGCCAGGACTTGAACACCACAGTAAATGAGGTTTTACCCTGTGCCATGAGCTCTCAATTCACCAGAGAGATGCTGAGGCTACAGAGAAGTGGGAACACTGGAATTCCATCATCTTCAGGAGGCAAAAGTCTGAGAACCCAGGGGTAGGGAATTTGGTTTCAATTTGTTGTCATTGACCTAGGCAAGATATGTAACTTCTATAGGCCTGTGATTCCCCTTCTCAAAAGTAAAGACAAAAAAGACGTATCCTCATGTATCCCTTTTATCTTAAGATCCCACCATGAGGAAAGAAAGCAAGTGTCTGTGAAACTGAGGAATTGACTTAGGTAAATGCATGTCATTTTCATTACCATTATCACTGAGTAATGCTATGATGCAGCCTGGTGACTCTGGGGAAATATTTATAAGAGCCTTAGTGAAAAAAAAAACCAAAAAACAAAGAATAGAGGGAGATGGATGAAAGGCAGAATGAAAAAAATATAAAAGAACATGGCAAGGGGCCCTAAAATCTGCTCAAATGGAAAAAAGTGCCCTAAGCTCAGTTTCAAGTAAAATAGACTCACCGTCCTCAATGTCATAGGCGTAGGCTGAGAGGCGCAAGGTGGTGGCACAGTACTCGCATTTGAAGCAGCTCCGATGGAAAAACTTGCCCTCGGCACTCAGCCTCTCCATCACGTAGACTCTCTTCTGGCAAAAATAGCACGTGTCGCTGCCTCCCAAGTTCTGCGGAAACTCCTTCTTTATTGAGCCCTGTGGCGGGTGGGGGGGTGCGGAGATGGACACATCAAGACAACGTCTCTCAGGCTCACCTTCAAGAGGTGCACGGCCCTCTCTGTAAGTGAAACTGATCCTAAGCGATTTTGTTATGAAGCAGACTAAGCTGCTCACTTTACTTCTGGCTCTCTCAAAGAGCAGTGGCACTATTGTAGTGACTGTCACGTGCCCCACACAGCACTCAGTACCAGGTGGGTTCTGAATCAACAGCCAAGAGGAAACCCAATTACAGAATTTCATAACAATCAAACCAAATTATTTTGACAGAATTGTTTTTAAAGGTAACATACTATATATTCAGTATTCATGTGGTTCTAAATGGATATGGGTCCCCTGGACACTAGGGCAATCACTTTTAGAGATACTAAGTATGCTTTCCCATACAACATCCCAAATAACTAGTTCTAGAAATTCAATTACAAAATTTAGACAACGTTGAAAAAAATGACATGGCACATATTGGCACTATGTGTCACTAGGCTACTTAGAACAAACTAGGTTCGTTTACCATAGCTGTGTTATTTCTAGAGAGACAGAGCCCTTAGTATATCTCTTACCAGTTCCTTCTTGTCTAGTAGGGTTTTGGGCTGTTCTTTCCTTTGAAGCTGATTGGCTATCTGCTCAGCCAATGAGCTCACTCCGCCCGTGTACATCTTTATATACTTCTTGGAGATTATAAAATGACCAGAATAAAGGGAAATGAGAGGGAAAAAAATGAATAAATTAAGATAGGAAAAAACCTCTTTGAAAGGATAAAATGAATATAATGTGCAGAAAACAAACCATGCCAACACAGTGTCCACAAGCAGGGAGATTCGTGGTAAGAAAAACAGGTGTCAGTGTTCACACAGAGGTATCAGCATAGGCAGGAATAATTAAATTCAGTATGGGAGAATTTAGTCTTTCATGTCTTTTTGGAAGATACGGTGCCAAGGGAGGTAGGAAGACAAGATGGATGAAAATACAGAAGAGTAAGAAGTACCTGTATCCTAGTGACTCAAATTACATATTGAGAATTTGAGAGGAACTACTCCCATCCATATAGTGGATGCCAGACTGACAGCATTACTCAAGGGTTGGGAAGGCTGGGGAAGTTATTTCTTCATTTAGAAAGCTCACTCTTGCAAAGGCTGACTCTCTACTTGGGTAACTAACGGATGCCAACAGTTTAGTATTACTTGTTATGATCTCCTTTCTCATTATTAATGCTTCACTCATAACCCCTGTCATATACATCAAATATTCCTGAGCTTTATCCGGAAGAACCCTTCTCAGCCCATTCACTCTGTTGATATTTATGTGTTCTACCCAGGCTCTAAGGCCAAGGCCTTCCAGACTGGGCTAGGTATCTCACACATAACTGCAGGAGGCTAAGACCTTCAGCATGTAGATAGATTGCTCAGTTTTGTCTTGGGAAGTCAGGATATTTCTGTTCCAGAAGAGATTATTGTTTAATAGGTTGAAAAAAGATAAAAGAAAAAGTCCAACCAACTCAATCTTCCTTCTAGCAATGTTGAAGAAGTAACAGGAGGAAACTATCAAATTTCAATTGTATACCTTCCTGCTATGGAGCCCAGCTCTGAGCCTGTCTCCAGGGAATGAGGTCAAAGTCTTGCTGGCAATCCTTTAGAGACTCCACATCCAGGTCACCCTTCCATGTAGAGATGGCCAAGACACCTAGTGTATGTGTCACTCCTCTCATGAACTATATAGAATAAGGGTGCTGCCTGCAAAGTTTGAGGAGCCTGACTCTAATTCCTACTGAGAACACACCAGAAGCAGTTGTCTTGGGGATGCCAACAATCCTGGATAGGAAGTGGTTTGAATGGACAAGTATATAAGCCACATGTGGAAGAATCACTGACCTGGACTGGCAGGGACAAATGAGAAGCACTCTAGGAGGAAACTCTACGTAAACATGAGAAAACAGAAACATAAATGGGCAAACAATTCTCTAAGGTTCAGTTGGAACTGAGGAGTCGATTATATTTTCTATTTAAAAATAAGGAGATTGCCAAGGATTGGTGCCATTTGCTCATTAACTTTACAGCTTATACCCATTAGTGGTTGAGAAAAACAAGTGGCTCTTTAAGCTAAACCTTCTTTAGATTAAGAACATTAGGAGAGCTTTGGCCTGGAATAGACAGATACCAGGCAGAGCTGAGCGGATCATTTAATAGCTGACACCAAGGGAGCAGAAAATTTCACTTCTTTCATTGTGCAATAGATAAGTGAAAGCATGGACCAGATGTCAAATATGAGGCTGGGACACTGAGTAAGCCTTGGGTCCTGACTGTTCCAAGCCCTTCTCTCCCACCAGAAATTGGCATCCTCATTACATCTGTAATCAGCAATTATAGCCCAGGGCTGTCTGCGTGCAAAGGCATTTGTCATACTCAGTTTTCAGTGATGTGATAATATTGACAAGCATCCCCCAAAGAGAGGTTCTATTTGTTTCTGGCCTGAAAAGCAGATGGTTTCTTTTTCCCCCCACTCTTAAGAAATAGTAGCAATGTAGCAATTGTTGGATTTATACTATTGCCAGAACACATACACATGTTTCCACACACATACTCCATGGTTTGCTACTAGCTCAAGAACAGGAAACATAAACAGGAAGGTCAAAAAGACCCTCTTATCTCTATAAACTACTCTATAGCTGGATCAGTTCCACTGTAAAAAAATGGTCGGGTTCATTCTTTAAATGACAATTCAAGAGCATCCAAGATACTGCATCTTCGTCACTCCATTTGTTTACACCATGGTTCATACTTTGTAACACGTATTAACATAAAGACATCTGGAGTTTAAAAAGATAATGGCTAAAATATGTTTATTATTATTTCATTTAGTTGAAATATAATGAAAGTGGGTTTACTGCAACAGAATTTGATACAACAAAGGCTAATAGCCTCTCTTAGGTGTATGCTTATAGCCCTCACACAGACAGATGGACACACACACACACACACACACACACACACACACACACACACACTCTGACTTCCTACAGGAGACAGGCCAAAGTAAAGAACTCTGCAAATTCCCTGGGGCTAGATGGCATTTGTGTAGGTGAAGTGAGCAGAGGCTGAAGAGGAAACACAGCTTTGCCCAGTTCCAGGCCCACTACCTGTCGGAGGGAGTCAGAGGAGGGAGAGGCGGGGTGGCTGGAGGAGCGGAGACTAAGAGAAAGCTCCCACTGGTCTACAAAAAATCGACGAGAAGGTTCAGGCTCTGGCTATAAAATACAAGATGGAGAAAAGAATTAAAAGTTATACACTGACTAGGAATAAGGAATTTGGCAGTTTTAGACCCTTTTACTTTAGACCGTTAACTAAATAATGAATGTAGTAAAGAAATACTTAGAATTTCTTTCTTGAGTGGCTCATTCAAGGCTTGCATGCTGCTTTTAGCTTGTCCTTCCCACCTGCTTCTAGGGATGCTCCTACTTGAACATGGTCATCATACCTAAGAGCATTCTGAAAGCCTGTCTTCCTTTGCCTGGTGCTCTTATCTTACTTCGTCTGCTCTGCATGGATAACGCTGCCAGCCATGAGGCAGCAGAATGCAGAGGTGATGCTCACACATATACTCTGTGCTCGGCAGAGCCCCTCACTGCCCTGGGCTTAGATTTCTCCTGGGCAGGAAGAAAATTCTACTACCCTCTCACTCCACTAGGCTTACAAATAGTGAACAATAGAGACAGCCAATCAAGAGTGAAGCTTGCTCCTTCTACAGAAAGGCTAGTAATGTGGCTTTTCCTCCTCCTATTGCTATTGCTCAGAGAAACTCTGCTCACCAAGGAGCCAGCCAAATCCTAGCAATGATCAGGAGAAAAGACTTGAGGCCCCAAGTCCTCTGCAGACTGCATGCAGCATATGCACAAAAGTGGGCCAGGGTCTTCCTCAGTGATGGGCCCATACAGTCCCTAGAGAGTGAGAAAGTGACAGAGGGCTTTTGCAAACAATAACTGCTTAGTTTTCCTACCAAGTTCTGGGTGAAGGACTTGCAGGGTGGAGAGAAGAAGTACTGTCATGGTAAGGAGAAACCCTCTGCCCCTCCCGCTCCAAGTAGACCTATTATATCCCCTACATCAGTCCACACTAACTTCACAGCTATGAGAGGTGACTATGTGAAGTGTCACCAGCCTCTGCTACAGGTGCTCAACTGGCTTAAGAGCCCTTAGCTCAGCACTCACAGGCCCGATGAGGTCCTGGGGGAGATCTCTGTAGAGGAGTGCGACCCACCAGAAAGAAACAAGAGAGAAGACTGAGTGCCCCCAAGGGGTAGAAGAGCAGTGGAAGCTAATGGGGTGGGGAGGAGTGCGGGAGACAGTGAGGCAGAGAGCTGGTGAGTACACAGGTATGATTATGGGATAGTGAAAAGTATTGTAAAATAACATAAGAGTGACCCTTAAAAGCATCTAGACAAGAGCTCTGCACTGAAGAATCTGGAAACCAGCCCTTTGGGAAAATGAAAGAAAACTCCCTGCAAATTTTACTGCTATCTTCTCTCTTGTGCACTGCCGTCCTAGACGTCTAATAGTTTCCTCCTGCCAACCTCTCCTTTTAGTCAACATACTTCCCTCCATTCTTTTTCGTTTAGATACTATTTCAGTAAAAATCATCAGGATTTCATTACATATGTATTCCCCAAAATGCAGAGCATCGCCTCGCTATGAAAATACCTAGTTTTCTTTCTGAGAGGAATACAGCCTGGGAAGAAGGAAGACAGAAGCTGAGCACACACAGAGCTCATGGGAGGAAGCAGCCCCAAGAGTGAACAAAAGCAGCGCTGGGCCAGGTGAGGAGATGAAAAGGACCCTAACCTGCACCTCAGGTTGGTCTCCTCTCACTGCCCCCATGTGCCCTTGGCAGCACAGACTGCCTACTTCTAGCTTGGTGGTAGCACAGGAAGACAACCCTATGACTAGCTTCCCAATGGATCAGAGAAGTAACTGGATTTACTGCTGAGCCATAAATATGTTTCTCAGAGAGCAAAGGCCAAAGAGAAGGTAAAATTTTTTCAAAAGATCCATGTGAAATTAGCAGCTAGAGATGATTTTTCACTCTAGTTGCACAGATATATCCACTCACGAGTCATCTTTAAGGGTAACAATAACAACCAAAAAACTTTCATAAAATAAGCAGGCTTTTTAAAATGGGTATCTCTGCTATTCATCAAATTATACGATGGCCTGATGTCATCTGTAATTAGCCCCTTTTGTTTTTCAGAAAAGACTAGCTAAAGCATTTCATATGCGCTCCCATCTTGCCATATCTTCCTTCTCCATCCTCTTCGTACTTGAGAAATCCCCACACTGGTAAGAGCTTTGGCTCTCTCAGTATTTCTACCTCAAGGTCTCTCACTTTCAAAAGAGCTAAGCAAATGTCACTTGCTTATTGATCTAGACCCTTGCCCTAAGAAGTTATACCTGATACTTAAATGCTATTCCACATTGGCACATATTTTGGAATGGGAAAGGTGGCAGACATGAGAAGTCATTAGACTTTTTATAACAACACAGACTCTCAGGATCCGTATCTGATCTGAATGCTGGATGGATGAATGCTCTACTGTGAATACTACTTCCAAGGTCAGCACTGTTAGCAAAAAGAAATCTGGCTCTTGGCTGGGTGACAAGAGTGAGCAAAAAGCAAGAGGAGAGGGGACCATCCCCACTTTCCCTCTGTTCCCCACCCAACACAGCGTGCCCAATCTGTGTGGCTCTCAGCATCCCATGCCACTATTCATGCTCTTTTACCCTCTCATGGTGGGGACTCTGCTTGCCACGGATGTCAGCATCAAGATCCCTGTACGTCTGTTGGCAACAAAGTAGAAATTTAAGCTCCATCTAAATGCTCTATTTGGACCTACTAAGTGACAGTGCCAGAAATTCAGAGTTCATTTCAATACAAATCCCCTGTCCCCTACTGAGCCCCACCCCAAGGAACCACAATCCCATCTATATCAAATCCCATGACCCAAGGACAACTTCTTGCACAGCCATTCTGCCCACCTGGCCTCTAATGAGGTCAGTTACACAGATAAATAAAGAACTACAGTTAGTACAAAGGTGGAACAAACATATTTCTTTCAAATGTGGCACAAGATTAAAGGCATTAAGAGGGAGGTTTAAAAGGAGCGGTAGGTTAGAAGGGCGAAGCTTTTCACAAGATATTGGAAAGGAAAGGTGGGGAGATGGAAACTAGCTGAAATATATGACCATTACAACAGTCCAGAGGGAACTGTAGGGTGGGAAGTGGTCCCTTCATAGGAACATGGGACAAAAGCATAATTTACTAAAGGGAGAAGTGCACAAAGACTGGAAATGTTTTCAGTAAACAGATAGGAATATCTGTTTGGGAGAGTGGGAATCTATAAGATGGGCACATGATATCTCTGTTGACCTGAAGAAACCATTAACACAACAATCATAATCAAAGGAGCAGGAAAGGCCACTCTTATCAGTCTTTAGATAACTGAGGATTCACCTTATGGCCTTGTACTGGTGGAAACTGATCCAAAGCTATCACTGTGGCTACTCTTGTCCAGAGCCCACAGGCATACTGTCTCCACAGGCAGGATGAGGCCAACGCTTAGGCTCCAGAATCACATCACTAAGATTCAGTTCCTGGATCCATCTGTATGACTTTGTATAAGTCACCTCCCTACCCTATGCCTCAGTCCCCTCATCTGTAAAATGGAGATGATAACAGCATCCGATTCGTAGGATTATTGTGAGAATTGATTGAGATCACACTTGAAAAGAACCTGCAGTACCTGGGTCACAATAAAATGCTTCTAAATGTTAGCTCTTATGACGAGACAAGGCATAGGGTAGTACTACACCTACAGTGGCCCAGGGGCACAGGCTGAGCCTTTAAAAATCAGACATATTTTAAGGATTCGCTTTTTAAATAGGCCGCCTTAGTTGAAGAAATGCCTTTCCGTAGATCTTACTTTTAAAATTAGTATTTTATTTTATAGGGATAGACTACAAAGGTCAACAAAGTCATTCTATAAATGTTTTATGTGTGTGTATGTGTGTGTGTGTGTGTGTGTGTGTGTGCGTGCTTGTCAAAAATGTACGCTTGTTGTCCTAGTTAACATGTTTGTTTTTGAATGATCTGCCAGGAGTGTGAGTGGGGTGGATAGGAAGGGTTGGTGTTTGCTGGCAGAAGTTGGATAAGTAAGAGGCAGGACTCTCAAAATTAGAAGGAAGCAAACTCATAGTGAAGCCCTATAAAAAGCTTCCAAAAGTTCATATGAACTCAGCCTCCTTGGGCAGCAAGGTAAAAATGGCTGCTTTAAATGAGGTTACATAAAAATATGTTGCTCTCCAGGGCTTTTGGACCTTTCAACCTAGTTTGTGATTGCACAGTTGTATTCCTATGACTAGATTAAACCACAGGGTTTGAATGTAATATGCATGATACTGAGGTCCAATTAGGAATTTGCTCATTTGTAGCAATAAAGGTTGCTTCTGCTACAAATGGTCTATTTTTTTAATAGTGATCATTGAAAAGAGAGAATCCTGATTTGGTCTCTACCCCAGCCATCTACACAGGCAGGCAGGAAGACATAAACAGGACAACAGAGCATGCAGAGAAGGTCACCTGCTGGCCGCCAGGCACCCGACAGGGAGGTGGAGCAGGGGGAGGAGAGAGTGTGATCACTTTTTTGGGGCAGGTCCGAGAACGCTCCTTTTCCCGTCGCTTTTATACCAATAGACACAAACAGAGAGAACACTGGTGAAACAATGGCCACATTTAGGCTGGTTCTGGAAGGACCAAGGGGCATTTGCCGAAAGCATCCCAGAGGCCCCCTTTCCTGCCTCCATCCTCAACAGCAAGTCACTGTATGGTCAGGGAAGGTGGTGTGTCGCAGCCTGTTGTTGGCCTCCAGGTTGGACTTACACTGTTTATTAGATGCAGCTGGTCTTGGGGTCAGACTTGCAGTATAGTACTTCCAAAATGCCAGGGATTAGGGTATTCTGCTCAGTTGGTTATATCAGAGAAGTTGGGAGACAGAAGAAATGGGCTTGGTTATAAGTGGAGAGAGAAAGGACACACAGGGTGCCATCGCGAAGGGGACATGGAGACTCTCTCAATGGCTCACCACCTGTATACCCAACAGCAGCAGAGCAGCACTCTCCCTCAGGGCTACCTATGAGAACACTCTGCCATTGCATCCCTCTGCTCAGTCTCCTAACTCGACACTCAAAAGGTTCTAGAAAACTACCAAGGAAATACAAGAAAGTGCAGGAAATAGGATATAAAAATTAAACATCTTCACCACCTGAACACCAAACCTATGTCCGTGGATTGCCTCCCCATCCTGCCCCTCTCCATTGCAATCCCTTCCTTGCGAGTCTGTCTATGGTTTAAAGAACCCTGCAGTACTTAGGAAACAATCGCATATTCCTAGTCAGAGGAATCCTCACTTCCTCGTGCCCAGATGACCATGTGGGGCAGCACACAGGTAAAGCCTGGGAGGAGAAACAGTTCTAGAAGTTGCGGGGTCAGGGAAGCAGCTTCCCTGTCTGCTCCCACCTCACATGACAACCTACTTCCAAACAAAGGCTGGATAATGTGCAGTTTGCCTGTAGGATGCACTTCTGAGATCAAAAGGCAAAAGGGTGGGGAGGGAAGAGTCAAAGTGTTTACACAGGAAAGTAAAAAAGAGAAGTCACTGGCAAGCAGTGGTGTTATTCACTTCCTCTTCATACTATGACCTAAGTTAAAACTAGTCCTGGCGCCAACTCCGCCATCACTGTTGTGCTTGCCACACCCTCCTGCCTTGATCTGAACTACTTCACAAGAAACACAAAGTGAGTCATGATAAGGTGCCGCCAGTCAGCCCCTCATTCCTAAAGGGAGATAAAGGGGACCAGCAGTCAAGATGAGTCAGAAGTAGGCTCCAATGCACCACTGGAGCCCCTCTATCCCTAAGTTTCTGTAGCATCTGGCATTACCCTCCAATGTTCTATCTTTTAGGAGATAAATTTACAAGGCCAAGATTAATGAAACCATCCCTGCTTTAGTGATGAGAAAAAATTATATGTGAAGATAATGCATTTCACATGGATGTAAGAACTGTGAGTGATCGTTCTTTCACATCCAAGTAAATTTACAATTCCCAACTCTACACAACATGAAGCATACAACCATCTAACAGGATTTTCATTGCTCATAGTTTCTCATTTATCTACCTAGCTACTCTGTCATTTCAGTGCCCACTCCATAAAACTCAGGTTTGAGTTTAATGGCTCTATTCTGCTGCCTGTATGGCCTAGAATATTCTACTTCATTGACTATGGTCATTTATTATCCAGGTGACAAGCCAGCTGTACGTCTCCCATGTAGCACCCCACACAAGGTTGGAGGTGAGCAGATGCTTCATAAACAGGAGAAAGACAACCAGGCCCATAAACACTAAGCTCCTGACATCCCTTCAGTACAGCCCCATCAGGCGAGGGGCTGATTTGGCAGTCTTCATGAGGACAGGGGCCTCCTTGGGTGGCCCAGGGTCCTCGGGTCGCCCTTTCTGCTCCTAAGACTTCCTGGGGGCAAGCCTACCCACAGCTGTCCAGGAACATGTCACTGATGGTCATCTGTTCACTCACCTACATGTATTACAACTGACCTCCCTTCCTCTTTGTTCCTCCTATCTTAGGGTACCTTTGTAAGTATTGTAAGAATATAGTTTGGGGGAATCTTAGTTTAGAGTTGACTTTCCCAATGAGCAGATACTCAACTAAAGATTACCTTTCAAAATATACCTTCCACCTAGACTTAAAGGAAAAGAGTAAGAAAATAAAATGGAAGTGAATTTCCAGTGACCAACTCCCCCTCTCTTCCCCACAGAGAAACAGGCAGCTTGGCTTCTGTTATGAGTTTGGACATTGTTCCCAAGCTTCCAACTCAGCCTCATGGGCCTTGCCTTTGATGTGGCATATTATTAAAAGAAAGGTTATAAAGGAACATTTTGCCTTGAATATAATTCAAATAAAACCCAACTCGCCAGCACCTCCCAGCAACTGCTGTCACTCTATGGCACAAAAGGGAATTGAGAGTCAGCTCCCTTGGCTAAGAGTCTTAGCCCTCTCAGAGTCTTAGCCCTAAATGATACCAAACCATGTAACAGCAAGTCTAGCTGCACTCAATAGAGCAGGAAGATGTCAGCGTGAAGTGGGCGAAGTACAGTAGAGGCCTTCAGTCCCTCTGATGGTTTCCTAACCAAGTGCCATTCCCCCTCTTTCTGTCCCATTCTGTATTGCTTAGGAGAAGCAGCTTTCCAGGAGATCCTGCAACTACTTTAGTGACAAGTTCCAAAATTAAATGTAGACAAACATCAAGAAAATACCTATGATCATCTATATTCAGGGTCTGAAAAAAATAGAAATAATAGTTCAAAATGATTTCCTGGATAACAGTTTCCTACTTAACATGGAAGGCTCCACTGCCCCAATTCTCAGGCTTGCCGAATTCAGGGTTCTCTTTCCAACAGTCATGAGGACACATGTCAGCAAAATGTCAACTTGAGACAAAGGTTATAATAGTATAACCCTAAAGGCTAGGGTACCTGAACGATTTATCACACAGCTTTAGTTAGTTCAACACCAAATTAAGAGCCCAACCTTCTAAATGGTTTCTCAATTCTCAAGGAGTTAAACAAATCATGCAATAAATCAGTATTATTTGTTAAAACTTTTCCCTAGAGTCACAACTCAAATGAGCACAGAGACGCCCTGCCTTTGTGAGCTAGGGTTCTAAAGCACAGGCCTCAACCCTGGCTGGCTTAAGAGGAAGAGCAGGGTGGGAAGGCCCAGGGAGGCAGCACCCATTCTGGTTCCTGGGCGTTTCCTTTACCTGTTTCCACTGAGGGGTGGGAGCAGGGCAATCCTGCTCAGGTAGGCAGCAGGACGGCTGGCTGACCCCACGCTCTTGTGTCGGCTGTGACACACAGGTCAGGTATGGATGGGGGAAAGGACATGGAGACAAAAGAAAATAAAATACATTAAGGTAGAAGACATAAAAAAGGTACTCGTGGAGGACAGACACAAATCTATGAACTGGAGTGATGGCGGTGGAGCCATAAAATTAATTCTTAGAAAGTTACACTTATAAAGGAAACGAAATACTCCATCCCCCAAATCAAAAGCAAATGCAAACAACAACAACAAAATAAAACAGAAGCTGTAATTCTCATCATTCTTTTCCCCAGCTCAATGCTCTGAGCCTAAAATGTTAATTCTTTTCACTCAAAATGAAAGCAACCATCTCAAAGAGAACTTTCTGTAATGGAAAGCATTCCAGCCTTCCTGAAGTGGGTAGGACCTGAGGCTGTAGGAGCTGTCAGGTAACCTCAAATGTTTGCCAACAATACTATCATCTTCTCTGTGAGCCATAACCAAAGACTAGATGTGAGAAGTTAATTATGGCCAGACTCCAAGCAAAGTCAGTGAGTCAGTGCCCCTTTTACCCTGTGCATAGGAACAATGACTGATGCATATGGAGAAGATGAAGAGAGAGAAAAAGAATGCAGAGGATGGGCTCCCTTTTTTCTGGACTCGCTCTCAGGCCATCAGGGAGTTTTATAAGAAACTTTCAGTGTGAATTTTGAAATCTCAGCACCTCCTCTTGCAAGAAGTCTTAGTGACTTTTAGACATACAGGAGGAGAGATGAGATCAAACAAGGACATCGCTTCAGACTCCTATCTAGCACTCTGAGGCATGACTTAGGATGCAAGCAAGTTAGTATCCATGAAGAATCTTTAAAATGAAGATAGCCTGGGAAAATTATCTGCAACACACAAAAGAAGCTTTATAATAAGGATGTTTATTACCTCTGTACTTTATCATGAAAGATGAGAAACAACTGAAACATCCAACAATAGAGGAAGAGTTAAGAAAAGCATGGTGTATACACACGCACACTGGACGATGCTTGCAAAAATTTTGGAACAACATGGGAATACAACCAAAGTTATATGAGAAAAGCAGAATAGAAAAGTGTATATTAAGAATGGCCTCAACTACAAAAACAAGAATGCACTAAAAAAAGACTGAAAAGAACTGTAACAAAATATTAATAGAATTAGAGGTGTCTTAATTACCTTTATTATACTTCTCAGCACTTTTCTCAATAAGCATGTACTTCTTTTATAATTTAAATGTGAACATATGCATATGAATAGGTATATTGACATAAAATTTAAAATTCCTCTGCTAATTTTTGTCACAGACACCTCAGACATGAACGGTGAGTATAAAGCAGTGCAGAAAACATGAGGAGCCTCTGAAATGCTCTTGTCTGCCACACTCACATAGGGGAAATAGCAGACACCAATCTAGAGCCCGTGAATTCTTGGGTCTGTGACATACCCCGTGTGTCATTCAATTGAAAAGATCTTTCCTTCCTATGTGGCCAGACCAAATGTGGATGGAAGGTGTAAGATGGGGTTTACCTGTCTCCTCAGGCCAGTGGACTGTGGAGGCGCATTCTCTTCAAATTTGGCCAGCAGCTGGGTTGCCATGTACTTCACTTTGTTCTGGTTGCCAAGAGCCACATCCATCCTCCTGTCCGTCAGAGTGCTCACCAGCGTGGGCCTTCCTCCTCTGCAGACCCGGGGCGCTTCCTCCTGATGAATATTGACACCCCCAAACCAGCCTCTGTTAGAGAAGCCCTCAAATGCCCTTCCCTCAAAGAAAAAGTACAGCCAGGGCCTGACATAGTGGCTGGTATTTCTGACTTAGGTTGAGCTCAACAACTCTTCAAAGTTCTAATCTCAGGATGGAGTATAAAAAGGTACTCGAACTTTTGTTGGTGGTGTCATATCCCGGGAGAGCCACTGCCCTTTGCCAGATGTGTTATTCCAAAGCGACAGGAAAGTCCTGGTGCACATGTGTGCGTTTGTTCCCTTGGATGCTCTCCAAAAAATTAAACAAAGGCAAAAGCATCTGCCCATAAAAATTCTCATAAAAGATGAATATGAAAAGATCTAACAAAACTAATTAGGAAATTAAAGATTTCGGACAAAAAGAGCAATTCAGTATAATCTTCCAGCAAATCCCAGAGAATTCTCACCTCTTCCGATTGACTGGTTTTTCTCCTTTTTCCAGCACCATCCAAGTCCTTTTCTTTTTTATCCTATACCAAGAGAGGAGAGAAACTGCATTATTCTAGTTACTATGCCTTGCCATTAGGTTTGCAGCTGGTTAAGAAAAATAACCACTCTTCTATTCACCTTGGGAGAACGCTTCCGAGAGATGGTCTGCCCAAGTTTGCTTAGGAAGGAGATGGGGGATTTCGTGCTGGCTATCAAGACTACTTTCTCCTCAGCATTCAGGTCCAAGGCATCTGTGAACAGAAAGTAATGTTCAAGGACAGCGTTGGAAGGGGCCTCAATGTAGTGACCAGAACTACCCTCCTTGCGATGTCTCCTAGAACCTCACAAAACTTTAAAGGTTCATGTGCTCTGACAAAAGCATGAGGAACTGAGAAGGAAATTTCACAAAGAAAACGCCTACTTAGGTTTGGATATTGAGCCTTCTCTTTCCCATCCACATAAATAACACCAACTCTTTCCCAATCCAATTCAGTCACAAAAACCACCACTTTTGCTTTTCAAAAGCTGAAATCCATCTGTGATTGTTAGTTATAGCCGAGTGCTGAAGCCCTCATCCTTATGATAAGAAAATTTCAGGGCAGAGGGAGGTCGTGTAGCTTCAAGTCATTGGTTTTGGTGTATGCAGACGCCATGCACATAGCTGCACACTAATGGGAGCGCTCCCTGAATGTGTATGTTAATGTAGAGTTATGGATTTCTGTTGTTAAAACTGTATATCTAATCAAAAAAAGCCACGGACATCTATGAGAGTACACAGGCTGAAAGACACTGAAGAATCACAAACTGTGGATGCCAATGTTTTATTAGTAACAATAGTCATTTTAAAAATAATAATTGAAACTAACAATATATTGTTAACATTTAGTATGTGCTTCCATTTGACATTATTCTTAGCATATCATAATCTAATTATATATATATAATTAGATTATAATTTTACATATATGTATATATATATATATATATATATATATATATATATATATATATATATATATATATATATATATATATATAATTGGGAATCTGAGGCACAGGAAGATTGAGTAACTAGCTTAAGGTCGAACAGGTGGAAGTACCGGGACATAAACCCAGGTTGGGCACCATGGTTAACACTCTTAAGCATTATGCTATATTTACTCTAAGAGAAACATTTTTTTTGGTAGCACATTGACAGGCTGAGAGTCAAGGAAAGACTTTTGGAAAATGTTAAAAGGTAGGAAAGAAAGAGAACCCAGAGAAGGAAGAGATATAAAAGAAAGAGAATGAGGCCAGTCCAGTGCAAGATCACAGAAGCCAAGGAGAAGGGTCTTTCAAGAAAAACGACATCATTCCATAGTGCTGAATAATGCAAAAAGCCAAGTGCAAAAGAGATGAGAAACGATTGAAGAACGTGGATTTGGTGATTCTAAATGACTGTGGAGAACAATCTGGCAGAGCAGTAATGACAGAAGCCTGATTGCAAAGTGTTACAAAGTTCAGGCAGTGAGGAAGTAGCGCATAAATCACTTTTTCCAAAAAGGTTGGTTCTGAGAGAAAGGGTATGAGAAGGTGGTGGAGTTAAGGAAAAAATTTTGGATAGGAATAATTTTTGCACATTTATAGATAGTTAGAAAGATCTGAGAAAGAATGAGTGTTTGAGAACACAACAATAGAGAAGGGAAAAATAATGGGGCAAAGTTCCAGGGACTTACCCTGATAGCTGACCAGTAAAAACAGAGTAAGCACACTTGCTTTTGGGGGTACTGATGAAAGACATGTTCAGAAGGAAAGAAAGAAAAACCAGGTAACAGCAGAGGACACAGAGGACTACCACACCAGCCCCTGCAGCCCTTACCGCTGGAAGGGAGTGAGTCCTTGAACATCTCGTAGAACTGGGTCAGGTACATCACCATGGACAGCTTGTCAGGCTCCCCGACCGAGGCCATCTCTTTGCCTGTCATGATGGGAGAAATGCCCAGTTCCTTCTCGGCAATATCAAAGGCCAGTTGGTTATTCTTCTCCACGTTTTGCTCATCCAAAGAATCAAAATCTCTGAGAAACAGGATGAGGAAAACATATCAAGATGGGTTGCTTGTCCCCACACCAGAAAACACAGTATCATGGAGTCACCATTTTTTCTTGGTCATTCAGCTAAAATCCTGTGGGCAGTGCCTCACTGAAATCTGAGGGCAAAACTGAAATGTAAATCACCCTCAAGAAGAAAGAATGATTAAGATCTACCCATTAAGGAAAAAAGAGGAGGAAAGTTAAAAAAACTACCTTCATTTTTCTAAGAACATAAATTTCTTATTAAAATGTAAGCTCAACGTCAGGAACTACCTTTAATACGTATTCTCTTGCATCTTGTGTGTAACCTGTACGTATTAAGCTAATGTTCAATAATGATAAAAATTCTATTTGGATCAGACTGCTTCTAAAGGCCTGGGACTACTACTCACAGTATCCTTCGGATCTCACAAGCTGTTGATGTACTAAATCAGCTATGATAAATCTTGCTCAGCCTTCTACTTGGAAAGGAAATTCCAAAACTTTCCTCAGAAGATTTTTCGATTACTAAATTTCTTTAGTTTTCCCAAGTATTTAGATTAACAAACATTTCTGAATGGGTTTCAAGTTTCTTGCTATTCAATTAAGTAAAGACTGAGAGCATTCTTCTTTAGGTGATTTAAGATTAACTGGACAGGCCTTACTTTGTGTTAACTACTGACTCCACAGCAGTTTTTCATTTGTTTAAATTTCCTCTCTCTGTAGATTAAGGAGGCCTCATCCCGAACGAAGTCACTATAGTCTAAACAGTACCAATACTGTGTACTGCTCTGCGTTGTTCCTAGAAAATCTCCTAGACCTTTTCCAGGCAGCCTTCAGTCCATTCTAACAGAGCTGTGTTTCCTTGCTCCATAATCACCTCTCCACCCCACCTGCTGGGTTCTCTTCAGTTACTTCTGCCTTCATCTTTTTTTTCCCTGCCTTTCCTTGGGAATAGAAATGAGTCACCCGGCCCTTCTTCTAAAGCACTTCTATGCCATTTCTCACAATCTTTCTCAAGCTGCTCTCTCATCATCCCCAGCCCCTTTTTTGGTGGGGTGAGTCGACGCTACTGTCACTTACTTTTCACCAACTAAGCATGAACTGAGGGAGAAGAGCATGGGGATCACTTACCTTTAGCCAGGCAAATCAGAAATCCCCATTCCTAAACCACACTATACAAGGCTGTTATTATAGCTCTTGCCTCATTAACTTATAACCTAATATAAATAAGAACAGTCTTTTAGGATTCCTTAAGTGATCATTAAAACAAAACAAACCCACAAAAATTGGGCCCTTAAGTGGACCTAATGATAAAAGGACAAACAGCCAAAATAATTCAACATGCTCTGCTTCTGTTTCCAAATATTCTTGTTGGGCTCCACAGTAACAAATGCCCAAGGGAGAAATTTGAGAGCACTGGCCACTGCAGTTGACCTGGGGTCACCCTTTTGTACTGATTCTGCACTTAGGTGAGTAAAGAATGACCAAAAGAGATGTTTACTGGTATAGGTGAGTGAGGCGACCTGAGTTTTGTGGGCTTGACAGAGTATATTTGCAGAAAGCAGAGTCTTAACAAAGAGGTAACACCAATCAACCATCATAAATTGGGTAAGTATTCACTGTTTTCTGTTATGTTGGTAGTGACATCTGCCTTCAGCCAGCCAAATGTGCTCGCCAAGTTTTCCTTATGACCAATGCATTTGAGAGATAGTTGGCTGAAAGAGTTCAACCTGCAGCCAATAAACAGTTTTCCTTTGTGTGAAGTTAACAGGCCCCAGGTGAGTGTTAAAACGAGTTTTTGACCTTCAGAATGCTCTGATTTTAAAAACTCAGCTAATCATTTTTGGCTTATCTATATAATGCTCGACATTCAGACCCTAGACCAGAATATAACTAAATCAAAATATAACTAAATCAAAATTAATCACTGCTTTCTAGAGAATCTTACTATTCTCATTCTACTATTCTCATTCTAGGAAAAAAGAACAAAATTTAGCTACTTGATAGCAGGGTTCTCTGAGCTCCTTAGGGAATATAAAATAAAACACGTTTGGTCACGACTCACATCAGATCAGGACGGTATCTATGGATGATCGCACACAGGGCCAGGCCACTTTTCCAAGACATAGTGAGATCTGTCACATTGACCCCTGCGTAGCCATCTGTTTGCCTTTGGCACCAACCCAGCAGTTTGCTTGAACGAGCTACAGACTCTAAAACAACAAAATAATTATTAATGGAAGTATGGTCACCTATAGGATTAATATGGGATACTCTTTGTAGTACACATACCCAGTTTGAAAAGTTACTGAAAGTAGGGATAACTGGTTTTCAGTGCAATTTTAGGTAGATGAGAAGCTACCAATTTACCCAGACTCTGAGGTCAGTGGCTATCCTCCCAACAGAATGATAACTCACGGTGGGGGTGATCTGGACCTACTCCTGCTCCTGCCCTTCGTCCCTGCAGCATTCCTGAATACTGCCTAAGATGGGAGAGCGCCATCTACTGAGCTGTCGCCTCACTGGCCACAGTTCTATTTCCCTGGAGAGTTGCTAGGCAGCTAGCTAGCTGAGGAAGCTCCTTCCCTTCAAAGTTAACATTGGGAGGATTAAAGTAGAAAAGGTTCCATTCTATCTAGCAGCATATTAAAATAAACCAATAGTACATGAAGCCTTGTTCTTACACTTTCCAAGGTACAAGCAATTTGCAGGATTACACTGGCAAGGCCAAGGACCCTAGACCAGAATGATTCCTCAGGCCAGGCTTGGCGCTCTGTATTATAAATGATCACATCTTGAAAACTGAATATGTAAACACATACACTTGAAAATTTCCTAGTTCATATGTTGTCCAAAACATAAAGAACCTTTAAAAAGAAATCTGTTGTTCTTAATTGTATTAGAAGACCTCTGATATGGAGCATTTAGAAGAATTTGTAAACTCTTGTGTCCAAGAAAGTCTGTTCTTTACTATATAGAGCTGAAAATATCTAACTTTATACTAAATTATATAGTGATTTGTAAACATAATGAGATAAAAATCACATATAAAAATCCTGTTTCCTTTAAGTCTTTCGATCCAGTATGTATTGAGTGACTTCAATATTCCAAGCTCTAAGATAATAGTGAACAATGATAAACTCTCTGCTTTCGAGATGACACCCAGTGGATGAAGATGAAATGTTTCCAATGCCTGATGGCTGTCACATCCACCTTGATATCCCAATAGCATGTCAAATTCAAAATGTCCAAAACAGAACTCAAACCTTCTCGCCTTCCCATTTCCTTGTTCGGATTGATGGCAGCACCATCCACAACTAACTCTTGACCCCATAGTGCAACCAAACTGCCAATGCTCATGGACCCTGCCTCCTTAATATTCTCTCTTACACATAATTAATCATGGAATGACAAAATGGCTACCATTTTGACCACCCACTATATGCCAGGTGTCGTGATAGACAAGCAATGCATGTCACAGAATCTTCGTGACCATAATCTGAGGTAGGTGTTTGTTACCCCTATTTCATAGACAAGGAACCAAAGTTCAGAGATGCTAGATAACCTTTTCAAGTCCAGTCACTTTACAAATGGCAAATCTTTGACTGGGACCCAGTGATGCCTGGCCCCAAAGTCAAAGTTCTTCTAATTATGTTCCACTGTCTTCTCTCTTCTCCATCCTCAACATCAATACCAGATTTAGGCCTTTACAATTGTTAGCTTGACTATTGCAATGGCATTCCCCTTCTTCATCCCATCTTACAAATATAGGTATACTCATGTCATACTCCTTTAAAACAAATCTTCAGGGGCCCTTCAATATCCCAAGAATATGGAATGGCCTTTATCTTTATCACTGCATCCTAGCAATATCATAAGACTCAGCTAAAATGCTACTGCTTCTTCCATAAAGTCTTCTCCCAAAACCTAGCTGGCATGTGTGTGCCGAAATGTTTTCATTCCCTCTTTCTTTTTCTCTCCCAACAGCATCTGTACCTGGTTTCTCAACCTCAACATTATTGGTTATTTTTGGCTGGAAGCTGATTTGTGCACTGTAGGAGGTTTAGAAGCATCCCTGCATGCCAGTAGCACCCTCCCCCAGTCATGACAATCAAAAATGTCTCCAGACACTACCAAATGACCTCTGGGGGGCAAAATCATGTCTGGCTGAGAACCACTGCCTTACACAGTATTGTACACACTAACAGCTCAATGAATAATTAAGACTTCTCTAAACAGGTTACCTGCATCTCAAAAGGCCATCACCAGAACTCACCATTGCGAGTCAACTTTGGGGTAGTTCGGGAATTTACCAGGTTCTCCATTTCCAAATGAATATCTTTTGTTTCTCCAGTATCATATAAATGGCGCACCTGGAAGAAAGTTAAAAAGCCATAAAGAAGGAAAATCAAACACCAAGTAACAAATTCTCACCTAAGAGCAGAATGAGTGAAATGAAAGGCTGGGAAAGCAGGTTGGACAAAGTTTAGATAGAAGTTATGATGATAACCTTTAAATCCTTTCTGGAATGTGGTAGGGTTACATAAAAACATACATATTAACAATAAGAATTTATGCTAAAAATTAGCTACTCAGCCACAGAAGTTCCTCTGATAGTCTCTGTTGGACCTTTTTTAAAAAGAAGTTTACTTTTTTAATGACAATAGATATAGTAAAGTTTAATCCATTTTTATAAATGAATGTACCCATATAACTACAACCGAGATCACACTTTAGAACATTCCTAGTCTCAAAGTCAGTATCTTGTTCCCAAAGGTGACCACTATTCTGATTTCTATCACCAAGGATTAGTTTTGCTTGTTGTTTGAACTCTATGTAAATGAAATTATACAGTACATATACTTTTGTGAGTGGTTTCTTTTACACATTTTTAATGTCTCTGAGATTCATCCATGTTGTGGAATGTAGCAATAGTTCAGTCTTTAATATTCTACGATTAATTTATTAATTCTACTGATGATGGATATTTGCCTGTTATGAATAAAGCTTCATGAATATCATTTTATGTTGTTTGGTACTCATATGCACTTGTGTTGTTGGTATGTTGGACCACTAATGCAACTAACAGCTGGTTTCATGACTACTTTATGAACTTATCACACACAAATACGGAAGGCCTACAGGTGTCAACTTTGGGTAGAAAGCGAATAAAAAATTACACTAGAACGCAGGCAAATATTTGAATGGGCTGCTTTCTAAAAACTAGTGGGCTCTTTGGGATGACTATGCTTTGTAAAATGTCATTCTCAATATACTAATAAGGCTTTAGACAGCCTGAGAAATAACTCAGTACAAGAAAATGACCAACAATATATTTTACTTGTAGTGTCTTAGGTAGAGAGTGAGCCTCTCTGTAGGTAGCAGGGATGATTACCTTCATTTTACAGAAGAAGAAACTGAGGTTCAGAGAAAGTGAAATGACCTGTTCAAGACACAAGTAAGTGACTTGTAGTGATAATGCAAGTGGAAGTCACATTTCTTGACTAGGGAACAAGTGCTCTTTCCCTACGACATGTAATTTGAATTAGAAGCATGGGATAAAGTCCTGGATCCATCATTTTTGTCACGTTTGATCTTCTTGACAAGTCTTCAACAACTCTCTGCTTTAGCTGCTCAATCTGTTGATGGAAAATAGTATCTACTTCAGCCAATTCAGAGAGACATCTACTTGGATCTACTTAAAAGAAGTGCTGTGTATATGTTTTGTATTAATAGACACATTTTAATATTTCAGAGGTCTGATCAATCCCAGAAAGGATACAGATGTAGATCACTGACTAGAAGGCTCTTACCTGGCTTGGTCGGAGGAAGCTGACGTTAATATTGGGATATCTGGTGACAGGGTCTATGCTGTATTGACTGAAGTTTTTACTCACATTCTCAGGGGTGGTCTGAGGCAGCAATCTATAAATGCTTTCTCTGCAATAACATATAGCAAGGTACTCAGAACAGTGACAAGTACCATGAACATCTCCTTCTCCTTTGAGAATATTTCTATTTTTTGACAGTCCCCAAATTATCTGAAGGATATGACAAATCCTCATCCTTGACGAGTTTCCTCCAGTCCCACATCAGCTCTTGTTTCCCATTCTTACCAGCTCAATGATTCTACAGACACTGGCCTGGTTAAGGGCCAACAAGAACAGCAGGTACATTGCTATGGGCAGGGATAAAAAGCCTGATGCTAATTTAAAAGGCAACTAATTTACTGTTCTGTTTTATTTTTTAAAGTATGCTAATATTTACTTTTTAAGAGAATTGCAAATGAAAAAAGAACTTCCCACCACATTTATCCAAGGTACCTTAAGTAACACACTTAAAAGGATATCAACCAACAATTTTATCCAGGAAATCCTGTTTATCTAGTTTTTCTGGTCAAGGCATTTGGTCTTTATCAGAAAGCAAATCCTAGGATTCTTAACTCATTTGCTATAATCTGCTTCAAAATATCTTACAATTGAAAGTTTGAGAAATGTTTATAAGTAGTTTGGTGTTTTCCTTTGAATTCAAAGTCACTTTTCATTTCTTCTCTTATTTTAGTTTGTCTCTTATTATCACACTGATTTCATTAGTATAAGTCTTTCTAGTTTAAGGACAATGTATTGTTTTTATGCACTTGTTTCTGTGCCGGTCATAAAGGAATCAGATACCATCCATCAGCAATAAATTTAATTGGAAAGGGATTAAAAAAAAGCACTTAAGAGTAGATAATCTAAGTTTCTATGATATCTTGAATAAATATCTTGACTTTCCTCTCTTAAATATGAAAACATCTTTAATTAAGAAATGGAGAGAGAGAAAAAAAGAACCTATGCTCTGCCTGAAGAGCAAACCACTCGTCACAGAAAGGACCCCCGGCTATTTCCCATTACCTCTCTGCCAGGACTTCCAAGGGGCTTGTTCCTAGAGACCAACTTCGTACCATCCAGGCAGAGTCCATAGCAGCTAGAAAGCCTCGGGCAATTCCTGTTCCCATTGGCCAAAAAGGCTATCAAGGAGATATAAAACAAAGAATTAAAACAAATTATCTTTTAAAAGAGGAAAACTATACTAAAGAACTAAGAAAGTATTTGCTGTTGAAAGTTTTTGGCAACTGTTCAGATACTGGACTTCTCTGCTTCACAAACTGGTAGAGGGGAAAGTCACAAAAGCTACTGCACTTTCATCCTTAACTTAGCAAGTCTGGGATCCCCGTGGCCTGTAATCATTTCCTACTTCCTGATATAACACCTATAGGAAGTTCACCTATGCTGTACAACGTTGTAAGACACTCACTCTACAACTCGGGTGCCCAGATTTGTTCCCAATTACTATTAAGTGCTGCCATCCTTAACACTCACCTCTAGGAGGCTGTCCCCAACAAGAGCCACTAGTAACTGGTGTCCATTCTGCTCTCGCACCAAGGCGGCATTTTCGGAGGCGTACATACAAGTGAAGTCAAACATGGCCACGTCAGGTTGCCCATAATGATTGATGGCAAAATCCAGAGATGGCAGTTGCTGTTGGGTGGAGAAGTCTGCTGCCTCCCTGGCATAGTTCAGCAGAGCCTCTTGATCCACATTCTCCCGGGAAAGCAAGAGCTCTGTGTCAGCGTAGTCCTATCTCCAGAAAGGGAAGAGGCTCGATGAAAAAGCCCAGGTACAAGCCTAGCCAGCCAGACCCACAGTACACAGAGCAGACATAACCAAGTTTTTCATGGCCTTTCCCTTCCCCTTAAATTGATTTCATTTTCTAAAATAACTCTTTTACACAAATTAAAAAAAAGGGGGTGGGCTATTTTGAAAAGAACACAGGCTTTGCTGCCTAAAAATAGTTCTGGCTTTCCCATTTACATGGAGCGAGTCACTACTTCTTTGATCCGGTCCAATCTACTTCACAGAGTTGCTCTGAATAGTAAGTTAAATAATTTATGGGATGGTAGATGGTAAACTAAAAAAAAGCATTTTATAGTTTATGTTATTATCAGCAATCATTATCTTTTGGATAGCAAATAACTTTTAGAGACCTTATGAAACACTCGGACTTGCATAACTCAACAAAACCAAAGGAAGAACCCAAAGCTTCAGTGCCAAAAAGATGTGGAGATGGGAGCAACAGTAGCCTAGGAGACTGGGAAGAAATATATTAAAAATGGAACAGAAGTTTTAAAAATAGTAAGATTCTGAAAGCCTCTATAGAACCCCATAAATGAAAAAATAATGAGAGAAAACGGGCCTTTCATATAAAAGAGTGAAGAACTTGATTTTTTTGTTTTAGAGGTTCCTGGCATAATAGCCAAGACTTTATCCTTCTAAAGTGGGGCTTATGGTTTCCAAGTGTCCCTGATCGTACTTTCAGCTACCACTACAAGATGTTAAAAGACAGAATACAAATACTCAAGTTGGTCCTCAAAACAGTGTTTGCTCAACATTAAGTGGCCATAATGGATTTAGTATTTAGCAACACACATGAAAGGCATGGCCCTTGCCCTCTGAAAAAAAAATAAATAAAAAGGAAAAGTAAATCTTGGCATTTCAGACTGTTCCTACATATTTTCAACTGATAACCATAGTCCTACCTAAGATGGTAGTCTTAACTCAGTCCCAAGGCATACCAACAGGCTCACTGGCTATTTCTTTTTGATAAAGCATCCAACCAAACACATCTTGCTTATGCTCTTGGCAGAAAGGGCTATACACACACTGCTGGGTCTTGTTTCTTCTTATAGACATAAAGGGCCACAAGGTTGAGAAACAAATACAAGGTAATGGGTGGAAAGGAGATTGTGCTGCAGATACACGCTCATCAGCGTGCCCCCAGTACTGCTCTCAGATAAAGCTACAGTGGATGCAATTCAGACTAAAGTGACTGGACTCATTATCATCCTGCAGAGACAAAGGATGTCCTGAAATTCAGCTATGAGTCTGGCGGGAACTGTGCAGGCCTGAATCAGCACATCTGGTGCCTCTTCTCTCCCTCTTACCTTGTGGGGACAGTAATTCTTGAGACCAAACGAGATTTAAGAAATTCTCCTTAAGGAACCCTCCCCTTAAGGAACCCTCTACCCTCTAGTTTTCTGATTTCATATTCAGATCATCATCTCAGAGAACATCATATAATTAGTCACCTAGAAAAAAAGGCTGAGCTGGACCTGGCTAAGGATGGACAAGAAGCCCTATTTGTTAGTTTATTCAGAGGTCTAAATACACACACCCTGGCCCAGTCAGTGTTTCCTGGACCTCTGACAGGAACATCTTCAATAAAACCAGAACCATTCTCAGGCTCTCATAAATACCAATTATTGCTTCTTGGTTAAACTCCCTTCCATCTAGGACCCCCTTCCAAAAGATGGCCTATTAATCAACCAATAATCAGTCATGTATGGAATTCTCCAGAATCACAAACCAAATAATCTAAAATTAAACTTATTTATTCATGAAATAATATCTGAGATTTGCTTTGGAATAATCCAATGACAGGAGTGAGAAATGGGTTGAGTACCAGTGAAACGATATTGTCCATATGTTGATAATTGTTAAAAGCTAGATAATGGTCACATGGGGATTCATTATACAATTCTCTCTACTTTTGTTCATATTTTAAAATTTCCATAATAATTTTTTTTAAGTTTAACTAAAAAACATTAGAGTACAGGTTACCAGGAGATGAGTTAGGGGTTCATTTTTATTCCCTTGCAGATAAAACTCATCAGACAATAAAATTCTTTCTCTTGGTGATCATACTAACCATTAAAACATAAAAAGAGGTTTGAAAGAAGTCCATCACTCACATGCAGTATCACCCCTTTGTCCAGCAGGCTCTGCTTTTTGGCTGTCATAACAAAATAGTGTGTGTCATCTTTATAGTAGACGATATTCTCCAAATCAATACCTGCAACCAGAAAACAAAAGTGTGCTTATAAGGGTTTACTGAGATGAAGATACATTAGGGAAGCCAGAAAGATTGTGTGTGGGTCCACAGAGACCAAGGTCGGAAAATTCTAGGCAGGGAAAAAGAGAATATAAAAGATATCCGACCCCAGATTCTTACTTCCTATGCATTCAGTTCATAAAAAGAAGGGAACTTTGTTTCTCCTTAAGCTGCTCTATAATTCACTTGACACTCTAAGTTATCCTACGAACAATGATCAGTAGTAAGCAGAAATATAAGGACAGGAAGAAATAGAAAGATTAACCTCTAGTAAGGCGGTCTGGGTTAGTTACCAGGTTAAGCTTCTTTTATAGTCATCAAGGTAACTGGAAGACTCTCCTAGAACAGAACAGACAACTGGATGCCTGGAAGCAGAGAGTGAACTATTGACTCTTTAATTCAATTAATCTAAAAAAAATAGAGAATTGGAATTTGTTACATCAAACATCTAAGTTAATCTATTCAAAAGCTATCATCTAACAGTCTCATTCCTATCTAGCACATGGTTTAACTCAAGACCAAACTGGAAATAATGAAGAAGACCACACACTCAATGCCTGAAGTCAGGTTCCCAATAAACCAGAGAACTACCAACCAACAGCTTACTACATCAAGCGCCCTCACTTAGAGCTATAGCATAGAGGAAAGGGTTTGAGAAGGCAGAATGAACACTTAAAAACAATCGGATAAATACAAACTGAACCCAGAGTAGCCCAGTCCCTGCGACGAGGATAAAGAACTCTAGAGAGTTGGAGACAGTGATATGGAAAGCACTACACTCAGAACAAAGCATGGCAGTGAAAAAAGAGCAGAGGGGTAAATAATGCAGCAGTAACATCAATGACCACCCACCATCCCACCAAACCGTCCAAGAGAAAAATCACAAGTGGTTATTTAAATTTCTATCCTTATTGCTTTCAAGGCATCGACACCAACCTGTGGCTTCTCTAAGCTCCTGGAAAAATTTTTGGTTGAATATAAAAGCCACGCCACTGATCTCTTCCACTTTGGCTTCTGCTGTTGTATTTCGGTTAATAAAATTTGCTGTAATGGCAATGGCCAGTTTGCCACGAAATTCTTTCCGACGAAATCCTGGAGGGAACAAGTTTTTCAGAGGTGGCTACAGCTGGCTAGAGAGGAAGACAGATCATTTCAAACAGGAGGGGGTGTTGATGACATTAGGGAATGTAGGGGATAGGAATCAATGGGAAAATTTTAGGGCATCTCTTCTCTATCCGAAAATAAGGTGTTTACCTAACAAAGAATATAACAATCCAGGAAAGAAGTTAAAGTCTCCCACGCACTAACAAACGATTTGAAATCTGACTGACCAGAATATTACTCAGTACTAGGGATTCTATTAAAAAAAAGGGGATCTATCTGTTTATTAAACTTAGGTTTAATCCTGCCGTACCAACTCATCGAAGTACAGCTTGTCTCTGAGTACCCTAACAAGAGTGCCCTGTAAGAAGTAACTCAAGTACCAGTTGGCTAGGGGAAGTCTGGGACCTACCATTCAATTAGAGTAGGTGACACACATATGCAGATTCTTAGGAATGTGGTCTCTGATGACACAAACTCTCACCCAGGTTCACTCTGCTATAAACCAGGCAAAGAGCCTTGACCAATACCTTCTAAGGTGTTCCTACGGCCATCTCCTCCAATGATCACTTCAAATTCATATTCTGATACAGGATGTGTTTTGGGGTGCACCAGTGCCCGCCAACCTATCCCTGTGGATCAAAGTCAAAATGAAGATCATCACCCATATCACCGTCATACATCTACGACATCTCTAGATACTCAGGTAAACAGCCTCCAAGCCAAAAATACTACATTTAAAAGCTTGGGGAACAAACCACAGAAAGAAAGAGGCTTTGACAAAGGCTCACAAAGAAACGTTCCCACCATATGATTTTCTGTAATGAATACAAGTGCCTGAAATGTCTACTACTATGTCAAAGGCTCCCTCATTAAGTCAAACATTTCTCAAAAGATACCGGCTGTACAAATAGAGAAGGCCCTTTTAACTAGTTCTAAAAACAACCTGTAGACTCATACTTTTCTGCCTTGATTTCATCTTTTCTCAACCATTCAATGCCCTTTTATCCCTCCTTCCTTTGTCCAATCCAACTCACGTTCATTTTCTTGGTCCTCAGGAGGGTGTACAAGTCCTTGGAATTCCACATTGACATGGATTTCAATGCCTAGGATCAAGGCTACTTTCAAGAGTATTAATTGAAGCTGACGGATACCTGGGTGAACAAAAAGATTACACTAGTGAGGGGACACTAAAGAGAGTTCCAGTCAGTGGTCACTGCTCAGGTTCCCATCTGTCCATCTACACCAAGTTTATTCAGATTCTCAAAGCTCCTGTAACAGGAGACATTTTCCAAGCCTTGTTCCACAGCTCTTTCTTTATAGAGAGCAAGAAATAATCTAGAGAAACCCACAAAGCCACTCCTACATCTTGGGTGAGGTGTTCAAAACAACCAAAAGCTCTGAGACAACATGAGATTATGGCCGACAAGATTCGGTCAGAGCCATAACTATATAGCAGAATCTACAATCTTTATAGGGCATGCTAATTACCAGAGGAGGCAGAAGATGTGCACCCACGGGTATGCTTTCCAGTTCGATCCAAAGGGGGCTGCACCACTTCCTCAGATTCCCACTGCATCTCTCCTTCATCTTATTACCTCACTGATCGTCACACATTCTTCTGAAGTGGGAAGGGGAAACCTCAATGCAAGCTTAGTAGCCTCTTACCATTGCCGCCTCCCACCACTGGTCTACAACTGTAGAAACTAAGACTCGAAATGACTGAAAATCTTGCTCATTATCACAGTGAAGTTTATTTATTTATTTACTGTTCCCCATTAGTACCTACTAGGTGCCAGACATGGAAGCGGTCCCAGGTATACTGACTTAAAACTCTAGTCCCTGATGTAGGACTGCCTTAGCTCCAAGACAAATTCTGCCACACATAAGGCAGACAAATCCACTGAATTAATGACTCTTGGTCCTCTCTTAAGACCAATCTTACCTACAGCCTGTGACTAATCTGCTAGGAATACATGCAAATCCTCCTCTAAGTCATTCAGTTATTTTTCCCAGCTTACCACAACCCGCACCCTTCTGAGTCACATGTGCAGACTCATTAAATCCCATGCTAGCACATATTTTTTATTTGCAGACAACTGGGTTCCAAGATGCTTTATACAATACAGTCCAACAGATGGGCAGGGTACAACTCCTCTGCCAGTGGAATGTGGCAGCTGTGCTCAGTGTTCAGTAAACTGGCACGGCCACTTCAAATAGCAAAAAGTTCAGTAGTTAAATGTATTTACAGAGCACATCTAGAGGAGCTCAGAACTAAAGTTCCCTGATTAGCTTCCCTGGAATCATTAATGATGATCAATAAACAAGAATTCAACTTCATAATGTAGACACTATTTTCCTGAACATACACAGTCATGAAACAAAATCACTGCATTGACTTGTATTTACTCTACTGGATCTCAGAAAAGCATAGGCCCAAGCTGAGCTTGGAGATGACAAGAGTATAGCAAGAGCTTCCTAAGCTGTAGACCTCGTGCGAATCGCCTAATCAAAGGGACTGCATTATCGACTTGCCAGTCAGAGAACAAGGAGTCTGCTTCTGTAACTGTGGTTTCCCTAGAATTATGTCCCCACATTTTGTTTTTATGTTAGTAGAGCGTCTTTCAAATCACATCACAAAGAGCTGCATGCCTTGTGCTTCCTTCACTGGACTAGGAACCATCAGAGGGTCAAGGCCCACACTGGTCATCTGTTTCCTAGCCTGGCCCCAATGCCTATCCCACCATGGCCAAGTGCTGAGAGATGGTCCAAGACCTAACTTAGAAATCCCTAAGCTAAATTCCTGTAGTTAAGAGCCCTAGGCTACAGAACCACTGCATGGTAGGTATTTTGACTCCAAGCAAAGCATGTTTTCTAAACAAAAGATACTAGTGATATCAGAACAAACTGGGCTGTCCAGTATGAATTCCTCAGATAGCCTGCCTATCTCTTTTACTGAATAAGTTGGAAGGTTATGAGGGCAGGATCCTGCAGGAGAACTGGTTTTACTTACTAATATGGTCAATGGCTCCAGCACAGAACTTGCCATAGAACTTCTTGGCACCCAGACCTCGTAGATCATGTATGGTGAATGGCCAGAGATGCAAGACATTGTTGCGGGAGAAGGCATCTCGTTTCTCAATAACGACCACCTTAGCTCCCAGTAAGGATAAGTCGATGGCTGTCCGAAGACCACAGGGGCCAGCTCCAATGATGAGACACTGAAAAATATAGCTGCTTTCAGAGCAAAGACAGCGCCTTTTGAGAAAGCTCACATTTCTGTAAAAGTTTCATGGTCTCATAATCATCATTCCCTAAAGCCCCCAAATAGGGCTATTCTCCCCACTACCAAGAAAATTTCAAACCCATCTGGGTCATAGTGGAGCACCTGCAATGACATGACAGAAAAGCTGGTGGCTGCTATGGAGAGAGAAGACTTTTAATTGTCAGTGCTGACAGAAACCTAGCGCGTGTTCACCTCATAGATCTGCAACATATTTAAATGGTTTATCATTTCAACAAACGATTTAAAAATCACATTTCATCTTTCATCAATAGGAGAGGACCTTTTGGAAGGTTTCTAAGTCAAGGAGATTTCTGTCTGAGGAGATGTAGATTATTAAATACAGAGTCCAGGCAACCTTAGAATCTTGGAACGGGTCTTCCACTCAAATGATTCCTAAGAGACAACTTTGAAAGGCCAAAGTTTTATGTGCTGAAAAGAGCTCTAAAATCACATCTTTAGACTGAAAGTCCAGGAAAATTATCTTGAAAATCCATTTTCCAGAGAAGTACTCAAAGTGAGATGGGGCACCTTAATTAGTTTGCATTGCATGTGCAGAAGAAAAAGAAGACATGCAATGGTTTTTGGCTTTGAATTCCTTTTATTCTTAATAAAACTCCAGCACTACTCATAAAAGTCACGCCTTTGAATTTTGCTGATAAGAATTACCTAACCAAACTCAACTCCACCCGTGATGGGTCTCTAGGCATCCACACCAGGGCAAATTAAAACTCATAAAAGAACATTAGTAACATAGTCATGAAGTCATTCACAACTTTGTTTCCCTCTAGCTTTTTCTCCCAGAAGGTGTGTTCTTATATAAGGAGGAAAGCAGGAAATGTATTGTTCTCTTTCCACTTCTTCACACCTATCCCTGCACACAGGTGACTGAACGTCTCAGGTCTTTGCCCAGGCCTACCCGTTTCATGGAAACACTGTTTCTATAGATTGTGAAAAAGAAAACAAAATAAATAATTTGGTTATCAAAACGGATCTTTGGACTATGGATGAAAAGAGGTCTAAAGCCTGTGGCGAATCCCCAAGTTGGCAAATACTATCTATACCTTACCAGTTACCGATTCCAGAAGGAAGACAAGCACCATGAAGCCATGTTCATATAGAGTGCTAACGGGGCCTGGCTACTTCTTTGCTAAGTGGCCTGCATCCTCCTAACAGTGTGAGATTCCAAACAGCCTAAGCAAAACAAAAAAAGTCGCTATACCACTTGACTTCAGTTGCTCTTAAATAGTTGAAACCCTGAATGTCAATATGTATTCACATGAAATAAGAATAAGGTCTGACAGATGAGATAGTCAAATGAACATAAGTAATGGATCCACAAACCTTCAATAAGGTATAAACATGACTTCATATACTAGAGCATGGCTTGACTTGTTCTACTTTTCAATCAGTCTACAGCTAGTCAATCTTTTTTTCTTGGCCTACTTCTACTCAAAATCTTTTCTTTTTTGGTTAAGTCCATAGGTCAGTGACATTAGGGCCTGAGGGCAGCCAAAGCCTTACCTTGGTGTTGGTGCATGCTTTTCCCTTTTTGTAGTCTTTGTGGCTGCCTCGTTTGTCCAGCTTTGCCCAGAGGGCTTTGGCTTTCCAGTAGTTGAGCTTGGACTTGAGCTTGTGATAAAAAGAGCGGTAGTCCTTAGGCTTCAGTTCTAGGTGGTCGCACAGCTCTTGGAAGGCCTTGAGGGTTCCCTTGCAGGTGGTGGCCTGCACAAACCGGTCAAAGAGGGCATGCGCTCGATTCATTGTCTCATTCTTACTCTCCTCCATGCTTCCCCACTCTCAGTGCCTCCCTGACAAAGGGGGCAGTGGGATGGCTGTTGGTCCACCTGACACTGTCACATTAATCTAAAAAAAAAAAAAAAAAAGAATGGTTAGCAAATCCAAATTTGCATCTATAAACATTTTCTAGGAAACATAACTCTTTTTCAAAGTGGAGTTCATAAGTGTTCTAGTCATTCATTTAACAAATGTATATTGCATACCTTCTATACTCTAGGCAGCGAAACACTGGGAGTGGAAAGATGAGTTTTTACTTTCAAGGATCTTGCAGTTATGTTATAAACTGCAAGATCCTTGAAAGTAAAAACTCATCATAAACAGAATGTTAGTACCTAAGTCATAGGGACAGGGGTGTCCTCGTTGAAGATGAATCTCTGAGAGATGACAGCTGACTCTCTCAGGATAAGTAAGAGTTAGCAGGCAGGGAAGAAGGGTAGGACATGGGAAAGGAAGTAAAACAGGAAGGCTTTTGAGTGACTCTTACAGGTGAAAGAGAATGTATGATCCCCAGGTTTCCAGTTTAGGCCACTAAACTGAGTAAACAGTGACACCAGACCAATGGACTGAAAACAGAAGAACTCATTTGTGAGGGTGGAGTTCCCTTTTGGACCCGTTACACTTGTGCCACCTTAGAGGAGGTGTTCACTACATAGGCAGGTATGATCTGAAGCTTGGTGGAGTGGCTAGGGAGCCTGCCCCAGATTTAGGTGTCATTAGCATATGGGTGGTAGCGGAACCTATGACAGCTGGTAAGATCACACAAGGAAGTCTGTGGAAAGAGAAGGGCCATGGGCTTTGGATGAGATCTGGGACTCAGACACTTGTAAAGAGCTGGCAGAGAAAGACGAGCTCTCTAAAAAGATTATGAGGAATAGTGGAGAGAGGTCTGAAGAGAAACAAAGGGCAGTAGCGTAGTAGTCTCAAAAGCACAAAGCTCAGACGTGTCAAGGTCAGGAGGGATTTAAAGGACTAAAAACATCCTGCCACTGCACATGTGGGAAGACTTTATAGCCATTCCACTTTGCCATAGGCATATTTGACAATAATGATGTCTATACCTTCCACTTATCAAAAACATTCACACACTCACCATCCTGTATTTGCTGGTCAGCAGCTTTAAGATGGGAGATGGTATCTTATGTGCTCCTTATCCACTCACTCCCCTGGGTGTGTTTCATCACTTTTGTGCCACATTTTATTTATCATCACTACTTAAAACTACTATTGGGAAGTAGGAGGCAACGGTCCAAAGACCAAAACTAAGCCACAGGAAGAACAGAGAGGTAGGGCAGGGCAGTGCGACGAGCTTTCTCACTGCTCTCAGACCATACCATGCCTGCCAGGTACAGACTGCAGGACCCTGAATAAGTCACTTTGCCTCACCAGGCCTAAATTTTTGCTTGTGTTGAGACGAGGAGGTTAAATTGGATGATCTCTAAAACTCTCCTCCAATTCTGAAGTTCTCTGAGTTTAGTGCTAAGAAAATCTTAATGGTTACAGTACTCATTCCTGGTACTCTAGTCGTGATGGTCCATCACAGGTGCATCACCAATTCACCACTAGTGTGACAAACAGGACTGCATTGAACTTTGTTTTAAAGAGGATTTACTGTTGGAGATGGGAGCAGATGGAGGAAAGGTATAGAAGCTGTGTTCAGGTGTAGAAACAAGAAGTAACCCACTATTTACTGAACCAACCCAAGGGTAGTAGGAGCCTGCAAAACGTATGTGCTACTGAAATTATTTCTCAGAAGACAGGCATCAAGTTCTAGACTGAGAACATGGGAAAAGACCCATGTTCTGTCCTGAATGTCTTACACTGGGTAGGCCACTGAGCAAAAGAACCCCCCTCTCCCACCCCTGTGAAGCAGAATAGCATTCTGCTTCTCTCCGCACCTCACCATGATATTATAAGGTGAAACCAAATCAACTGGAGATGGGTTTTAAGTTTCATGAAAGAAATAACTAAATACAAGAGACTGACATTTTCTGTTTTCTAGGTCAACAGACACACTCTCTTCGTGTACTATGGAGCCCAAGTCAAAGATGGTAAAGTGTCTTTACCCAAAAGACACTGTCTCAGCTTTTCCTTCCAAATATATGACTTACTCAACAACCCCTCCTGGCTTCGGATATGAAAACTACACTACTAAGAAACACAGCTTGTCCCAATATCTGCCATGGCCAAGAGTCCAGGAAGAAATTATATTGAACTAATCTTCAATTTCCCCTAAATAAAAGTTTATTCTAGGTAGCAGTAGGTAGCAGGAGAAATATTTGAAAGTTCCTAAAAAGAGTCCATTCTTTTTCTTACAAGCTAAGGCTCATCTCTTAGAAATAGTAGATAGTCAAGAGATGGCTGTAGGGCAGAAAAAACCAGATGTGTTTATCCAGAGGCAGAAGAAAGGGTTAATAAGTCACAACCAAAAAGTAGAAACAAAAGTCACAAAGTGTTTGCTCCAGGAGGGGCCCTCTCTGTGGGGATTTCTGTAGCTTTTATTTACTGTTTTGGCAAGCAGACAGGTCTCTGTGATCCTGACCCCGTATACTCTACCTGTGTTTATCATCAACTTTATAACTTCACCAAGAGTCACAATACTTGGAAAGCTTTGAATATACCTGGTCTGATCTTTTGGCCTCATGTCAAGAAAGGAAATGATTTTTCTTTGTTTGTAAATAGCAGCCACCTTCCACTCCTCGCCAGGATTTGGGGCACCCAGTACTTTAATTTTCTTGCTAAAACCGACACATTAAAGATCCTGCGACATGTATTTCTCAAAGCCTTTCCCCTAGCATAACGCCTGCCTTTTGCTCCTACTTCCTTAAAAGAGTCTCAGGCTTTTGTTTCAGAGGATTCTTCTACTGGGTAGGCTAATACCTGCTTGGATGGTTGCAGCCCACTCTGTTTGAAGTAAACATTCACTTCCAAAGAGCTGCTAACCACCACAGAGAATTTTCAAATCATACCCCACTGCCGATGAACATCTTCATTAATAACTGGCCCCTACCCCTTCTGGCGATATAAAATACTTTCAAATTAACAAGTTTTGGCTATAGCTCTTAGACAGTTGCACAAGGCCTGCTTCCAAGTGGCAGGCAAGTATTAAGTGCCCAGTTGAACGGATTTTGACCTGCAGGTCACTAATGACAACAGATAAATAGAGGTAAGTTGGTTTCTGGAACAATGCAACAGGCACCCAAGGTAAGACTACACAAGATTAATTCCCCTGGGTTGCCTCACTTTTCTTACTTTGCAAGCCAAATGACCACAGCAGGAAGACACCCCGAGAGTGCTCCAGCATTATCCTGTAGCTCTGCCAGACTCTGGATGGTCTCATTTAGCAAGGTGACTTATCAGGCACTCTGATTCACTCAGAGCAGCTGGAGTGAATCGCAGAAGGGCCATTCCTGTTACGGCTCTCATTTCCCTCATTCTTGAAGGTCAAAAAACTCCGATCATGCCCCTTTTGGACCACCCTTGTGTACTTGACTTTCCAGTACCTTGGGAAAATAAAATCACAGGAACCTAGAGACCAGGAAACCTGGCCGGAAGGTGCCAGAATCCTGGGGACTGAAAAGCCAAGGTGTGGAAGGAAGGGATAAGGGAAGTGAGGAGACTGAGGGAAGAGGAGGTGATGCCAAGCTCCCAGGGCATCAGTGCAATTCCTGCCAGTTGACAACATCCTGCATGTTCTGTCCCGTGGCAGCTGATGGCTGACTCAGAAGCCCTGCACATCCCTTGGCTGTGGAGTAAAGTGCTGGAGAGACTGCCTATGGAGTACATGCAGGAGCAGAGTTTATGTTTCTATTTACAACAAGAGCAAAAAGTCTCTTGTCATTGACTCGTGGTTGGTTATAAGAATACTCAACCTCTAGCTCTTAGTATAGGTAGGTGGTTATTCAAGGGATAGAGAAATAGCTTTAAAAACAGAAAAAGGTAAGAGAAACAAAACAACAAAATAATAATTATTCTTCAAGAGTATGAAACCAGAGTTGAGTTTAGTTAATTTTCTCCCTAGCCACTGCACCATTAATATACTGGCAGACGTGCAAATCTCTAAATCTTATAAAGAAATCTATGAAATACTCCTTTCCTAGCTCATTCAGTCAGAGGTGTGACTTGTCTAAGTAGATCTTAGAAGTAGGCATATAGGAAGCGTATTATGGAATGTCACTGGGAGGAAACCTAGATGAAAAATGCCTTCAGATCATAGAGATTCCTTTGTGTTTTGCCTCAGAAACAAGGCCTGCTCAGGCTACTGTCTTCTGTGGATAGGGAAACTGAGGCCCTTGCTTGGTTGGGGTGGAGGGGCCGGGGGGAGGGCAATGAGCTGACTGAATCAGACCATCTGGGAATGAGACTCCTTGTTGCCTCGAACTGCTTTCCCAGCTCCTGGACCAATAGTTTCTTTTCTCTGTCTCTCACAGACATTAGATAAGGTTCTCTGGGTACCCAGGAACAAGCTCAAACTACAGTAAGGAAAGCAGTTTTTCTTATGTATTTTTGGTTCTACAGGTATCCCATTCTCGGCTCTTTCTGATTTTCCATCCTATTTAGCATCAAAGTGACACTCAGCAGGATGCCAAGGAAATAGGAAACCAGCCCCACCCTCATCTCCATGCCCTTGCCCAGTCTGTGGAGCTGCTCTTCCGTCACATGGCACGACTCCTCATCTGTCTCTGCCATTCCTCCAGGACTGGCAGCGTCCTTAGGGGTACGAGATCTTTGTAGCTACAGCCTGACCTGTAGTGGAAATGTCCTCTTCCTGTGGACTTCCTGTGGATGAGAACAGAATCCCCTCATGGGATTCTGTATGGGAGCTCAACAGCTCCATACTGGAAGGACCAGTTCTGGGGAGAAGCATTAGCCTTGGCCTGTGTGGCTGAGGAGGTGGAAGAGAATGGGATAGATGTTACAGAGATTTCTAATGTCTACCCAAAACGGTATCAGTGATATGGTCAGCCTGCGCAGGGAGTGATATTTTAAGAGCAACTAGCAATAATGTAGCACTTTTAAGAATTCTCACACCACCTTACTTTTGGGGCTGTGGAATGGCCCACTCTAGGGGTTTCTGAGAAGAGCCTGGACCAGATCAGCCCCCGTGTCTCTTCCAAGTCTCCAATTCTGAAAGACACTGATGTGGCCCTAACCCCTATGTTATACCTTCTCTAACTTTTTATTTTACTCTCTTTGCTAACTACTTACATATTTCTTTAGGAAAAGCCAGTTAAGAATACCTACACAATGGAGAAATGAAGTGAATCAGAAATGAAGTGACCTCTGCCTTGTGGTCATCACCCAAATAAATACTAAAAAGTCCAAGTAAGAACCAAACACCCAGTAAATGCAATGCTGATGCCCCAGACAACTGAGAAACAAGGAGTCAAAAAGAGCAATGTCGAGGCCTATGTCTTACAGTTTCCTCATCTGTGTAATGAAGTAATAGCCACCGAATTGCAGGCTTTGCAAGAATTGAGGTAATGAATGTAAACTGTTTAGCAGTGCCAGGCACATAGTGAGACCCAATAGACCCAATAAATGGTAATATTGTTATTACTACTCTGTTTATGATTACCGCAACAAAAGGTTATACTCTAAATAAATAAATGGCAATTTATATAAGATTGAAAGAGCTCAGAAGTTTTGGTTTTTGAAAGAAAAATGCTTCAAAACTTTCTTTGTTCTATAGTTACTCTTAACCCTCCCCATTCCATCTGTTCTAGAAGGTGTGATAATGGCACTGGGTGGGAGGGGCTAAAGGAATAAAATTTATGTTAACAAGTTCCTGCCAAACTGAGATGTTAAAACAAGAAAGATGTAAGGACTTCAACTAATAACAGCAAAAACAGCTAACATACTGAGAAGTTACTAGCTGTAAGATCCATACTTTATCTCAATTTAATCTTTATCACAATTAATTTAATCTTTATCACAATTCCATAAGGTAAAAATCTGTTATCTCCATTTTGCAGATGAGGAAACTGCAGCTAAAGAAGTTGAAAAGTCACACAGGAAGAAAGCAGTGCAGCCATGTTTTTTTATATCCATATCTGTCTACTTGAGAGCCTAAGGCCTTAACCATTATGAAAACCACCTGGGAATACAATGTGAGAAATTAAAGCTTATCAGAATGCATGCTCCAGGCCCTTGCTCCCTGAGAGCCAGAGCTGGCAGGTCTACAGAGACCACAGACAGATCCTGTCTGCTAGGAAGATAGCAGTCCAGTTATCAATGGATATGCAGTTTCAAGTAAATTTAGCAAGGACACACAATACAGGATTCTTTTTCTTCTCACAATTTATCGCTGTATCTGCTCCTTTGAAATGAAGCCCTTTCATAAATGGTAGTAAGGGTGGTCTGGTTGCACAGTAATTCTTCCTATTGGCTGCTGAAAAGCTAAGCAACTAAAATAGTACTAACAGTAGTTATCAGTCTGCATTCTTCAGCAGGCTCTAGTACCCTAGCCATCAGCAACACCTTCAAGGAGTCAATCACAAAGCATTTCAGAATCACCTAATCCTACAGCATTTACTGTAGGAGGTCAGGGCAGGATAGGAAGTGAACCCCAACCTAACCACTATCAAGAGTACATAGCTGAGTTACAAAGAGACTAAAAGACCAACGCCTTCCTGCTCCACAAATCTGAGAGCATTGCTATGATCTCAGGGTGACAAAAGGGCCTCTAACTGGGAGAAAAGGCTCACTGAGGTTCTGTGAAAGTGCAGCCAAAAGCTGTCCTCCACCAGAACGGGCTCCCATTTACTTTACTCAGCACTCTGTACCCAGTTCCAGGCATATAATATGCGCCCCATGCGGTTTTGTTGACTAAAGGACTACTAAGCCACCTATACTTGTGCAGACTTAGGACGTGATCTGGCTGGCAGCTGTGCATGATGACCTCTAGGGCCACTGCAGAATGACCTCTACGGCCACTGCAGCACAAGGGCTCAGAGAACACCAAAGCTACAGCAGTCCAAAGGAATATCAGTATCATTATAAAGATGATTGTAGAGCTGCTGGGGAAAATGCAAGGTCCCATAAAGGTGCTCTGGAACAGCAGTCTCCAACCTTTTTGGCACCAAGGACCAGGGCTCCTATGAGAATCTAATGCCTGATGATCTGAGGTGGAGTTAAGGCGGTGATGCTAGCGCCTTACTGGTCTTTTTCTTCTCCCACTATCTTCTGAATTTACAACAATTAGGCTTCATCCCCACCACTCCATGGAAATGCCTCCTCAAGGACACGCATAATTTCCAAACAATAAAAGCCAAATTCTCAGTCTTAGTTTCCTCAACCTATCCACATGTAGTGCAAGTCACAGCTGATCACCCCTCTTCTTGGCCTCTAGGATACTACTCTCTTGCCTTGCTAGCCACTTCCCTGTGTCCTTTGCTGGTCCCTCACATATCCCCAACCTCTATATGTTGAAATGACTATGGGATCACTTAGTCTTTGGGTCTTCTTAATCTACATCCACTCCCTAAACATCAGTGGCTTTCAAACTGTTTAAATTGTACACACAGTTATCTCTCTCTATGTATATGTTTATATAATTGTAATTTTTAAAAACTTTCACAAGACAAAATTTACCCTTACTACTGAGATATTCTGTTCTATTTCATTTTTTAAATTGCTGGTCCCCACTGTATTGATTTCATGACCCATTCATGAGGCACAACTTACTTTGAAAAAGCTCTGCCCCGATGATCTCCTCCAGTCCCATGGCTTCAAATGGCATTAACAATAGAGATAGCAGCGCCTGAATATTTCTTTTTTTCCTTCTGAACTTTTATAACCAATTGCTTACTTGGAATTTGACAGGCACCTCAAACTAAACATACACAAAACGAAGCTCTTGATTCCCATTCCTATCCCCAGCCTGCTTCTCTCTAGTATTATGCATCTCAGCAATGGCACCACTATTTACCTAGCTGCTCAATCCAAATACCCTGGAATTATCCTAATTTGTTACATCCCATAGTCAATTCTTCAGTAACTCCTGTCTGTTCTATCTTCAAAAGACAGCCCAAATCCAATCACTTTTCACCATCTCTTTCTCTGCCACTCTTGTCAAAGTCACCATCATCACTACCATCACTGACTTACTGCAATAGCCTCTCCCTGCTTCCACTGTTCAAATCCCCCCACCCCAACCTCGAATATTTTCCACACAGCAGCTTGAACATTCATTTAAATGTTACTCACATCAGGTCATGCCTGTACTCAAATGCTCCAATGGCTTTCCATCTCAGTTAAATCCAATGTCCTTAAAATGACCTATGAGGCTCCGAGTGACCTGCCCCTGTCCCATCCCTTGCTCATGTCTTACCACCCTCCCTTATGTTCCTTAGGTGACAGCCAGACTGGCCTCCTTCTTGTTTATCAAGCACCCTTAGCAGGCTGCCCACTGAGGGTCTTTGACATTCCTAGTCTCTGCCTGATGCTCTCCACCCAGATGGCCATATGGCTTCTTCCTCACTGTCTTCAGGTCTTTGCTCAAATATCACCTTGCTAGAGAAAACTTTCCTGACCACTTATATGAAAGATCACCCACCTTCCATCACTCCTTACTCCCTTCATTTTGCTTTATTTTTCTTCTGGCATTTGTTACCACCTGACACAGTATATATGGATTTATTTGCTTATTGTCTACCTCTTTCAGTACTGTAAACTCCAAGGAAAAAGAAAAGAGCTTGACTGGAATGTGCCCCTAGTTGTTTACACACACCACATAGTACAAACGCCAAAGTCCTCTTATTACTAACGTGTTGCCTCTAAAATACGTCTCCCTCACTCTGTATTTATGTGCTTTGTTGTTTTCAAGACCTATAGGGACTTTTTAACTATCTTCACTAAATTTCATCTTGTTTGATTCAGCTAGAGCCATGGCTGTGGCTCCCATCTTAGCATAAAAACAAACATTTTAAAATGGCCTCCAAGGCCCAATAAGAGTGTTTCACAAAATTTTGGTGTCAGGATTTCTATATACCTTAAAAATACCAAGGACCTAAAGATCTATCAATATTTACTAATTCAAAGTTAAAACTGAGAAAAATTTCAGTATTTATTAATTTCTTTCAAAACAACAATCCATTACACAGTAACATAATTAACATATTTATGGAAAAAATATTTTCCGAAACAAATATTTAATGAGAAGTGTGACCTTGTTTTAAATTTTTGCAAATCTCCTTAATGTCTGGTTTAAGAAGACAGCTGGATTCTCATATCTGCTTTCTGCATTCCATCTGTTGCAACAGCACATATCATGTAGCCTCTAGAGAACTCCACTGTACACGTATAAGCACACAAACTTGGAAAAAGCAAATAACGTCACCTTAGTATCATTGTGAAAGTACTTTTGACCTCATGGACCACTAAAAAGGTCTTGGGGAGTCCCTGCAAGATCTGCACCCCATTCACACTCTACTTTTCTCACCTCCTCCTGCTGCTACACCTTTGCTCATAACCTAAGCCCTTGCTATTCCTCATACACACCAGACACATCTCTCCCACACTTCAGCCTCTGCACATGCTGCTCCTTTGTGTGAAATACTCTTCTCCCAGATCTACGCATGGATTCACAGATATTACTGATCATTTATTATGTGCCAAGTACTTTTCTAGCCTCTAATATAATGAACAGAGGAAAAAAACCTCTCTGCCTCCAAGGGCGCTAGCCTCCTAATGGAGCTGACATGTACATGACTTACTCTCTCACCACCCTTGGGTGTTTATTCAAATATTCAAATTCTCAGTGTGGCCTGCCCTGACCACACCATTTAAAATGGACTCCCCACATTGCTGATCCTCTTTCTCTGGTTTCCCTGAAGCACTTAACACGACCTGACATACTATAAATGTTATTTATTTATTGTGTCTTCCTCTACAGAATGTAAGCTCTATGAGGGTAAAGATTTTTGCCATTTTGTTCACTACCATATCATTGTGCCTAGAATAGTTCCTGGTCCACAGTAGGTACACAACAACTATCTCTTGAATGAATGAATGGATAGGAAGGTGAACTTCTCCAGCCTGCCAAGAAGTCACGCAGAATTCTGTTAGGATATGAGACAGAAGTCATATTAAATGAAAATGGGTTGAGTGTCTTCAGGCATGTGACAGCAGAGTGAAAGGAGAAGGAACACATACCTGGAAATCTAGGAATCTTACAAGGGGAATCCAGGTGGTTTCTGCCCTCTGGTCCTCTGGAGACCTGCTGCTTCTCATGATCACTACCTGCTCTGGACCCGCCTTACACAAGCTCTGCCTAGCGGACTCCTGCACTCAGCTTAGGACCTGTTCTTGTCAGCAGAAGAGAACAGGACAGGAGCCAAGACCTGGAGGCAGCTTTGTTTTTGACGGTCAAATAGTTTCAGAGTAACTGTCCTCTATAAAAAGAAACTGGTTTCTGGAAAAGAAGAGTGGTATCAGTGTCATGAAATGCTATACGACAGCCTCTAGCACACTTCCCCAGAGATAAGTGAGAGGCCCATAATATTTCCAAATCCAAGCTGTCTGTGTTTTTAAAATCTGCGGCAGAAAACCTCGGAGCTGTCATAGGTCCAGGGTGTCTGAAAAGGCAGCACTTCTTTATTCAAGGCAGGATGACAAAGGGGAGCGAAAGTGTTATTGTGCATTTCACTCTTCACCAGTTTCTGATAAGGTTGGCTGGAGATTAGGTGGAGAGCAAGGGAGGCAAATCGAGACAGATCCCTAGACATTTGAAACACCAACTTCAGAAGTGGAACAAGGATGAGACAAAAACAACTTTTCTGAACTGCTGGAGAAAAAAAAAAGTTAGCAGTGCCAGTTGACGTGGCTACATTACACCACCACCTCCAACCACAGGTGGGGCCTCAATACCGCCCAGTTATTCTTTTAAGGAACCTGTACTAGTTCCTGTAAACCTGGCTCTGTGTTCTCAGACCCCCTCTTCCAGTCTCAATGTCCTTGCCTCTCACATGGTCCAGCGGGGAGACAAGGATGCTCTCACAATTAAGAGTCCTTACCCTTCCCCTGCCTCAGAGAAGGGTTTCCCCAACTTCTAGGCTGTGCAGCCCATCCCCTTAACCACTTTCCAGTATACAGTTCAGTGGAATTAAGTACATTTACCTGTTGTACAAACATCACCACCATCTATCCATCATGCATTTTAAACTTCCTCACTATAGTTTATCCTTAGCCTACCAATATGCTGGAGTCTCTCCCATCTTTAAGCAATCCCACCCCACTCCCCGCCGCCCTGTTTCTCTCTCCCCCGTTAATGTGTATGCCCTTCAAGCTACTACTGGCTACCCCTCTTACTTTCCTAACTGAGCTTCCTGAAAGAGCTGTCTATTTTTGCTGTCACCACTTTATGATCTCCTAATGATTCCTTTCTGTTCATCTTTCATTCCTTCTCCAATCTGGCTTCTGTCTCCAACACTCTACTGAAGTTGACAATGGCTGGCTCAGATACTTTTCAATCCTCTTACTTGTCTCCTCTCTGTAGCTCTTTCCTCTCTCGGCTCTGACTCCTGCTTCTCCTACTACTGTTCTCACTGCTGCTCAGTTCTCTGAGATGGCTCCAATTTGTTCATTTGCTCCTCTCCTTCATAAAACTTAACAACTCCTAAACTTTTATCTTTTTCGACCTTGCTCCTGAGATCCAAATGCTACTAAACATCTTCATCTAGATATCCCACAGGTACCTCAACTGAGCAATCCAAAACGGAACATTTCTGTTCTTTTCTCCCAACTCACAGCCCCTCATATAGTTAAATGCCACCACTATCCACCCACCAAATGGAAATTTGGGGTCATCCCAGACCCTCTCTGTCTACACTCCTCAATCCAATCAACTAAATCAAAGTCCTGTTGACTCTAACTCTCTAGGACTTCTACTTTATAAAGTTCATCTTCCTACCATTATCTTGGTGGAAGCACCCATGATTTCTAACTTGAACTATTCAATAGCCTCTTAATCTTAACTCCTCCCAATCTATCCTCCACATGAGTGCTAGAGTGTTCTTTTTAAAGAACAAATGTGATCCCATCACAACTCTTCACTGTCTTTAGGAAATAATCCAAACCTTTAGCAAGGTTCAAAAGGCCCATAAAGATCTAGCAACAGCCTTATTCCCATGCTTCCAAATACAAACCATTTTCTTCAGCCATACTTGCAGTTTTGGAGATGTACCCCAGTCTTGGAAGCCTCCTCAACTTTGTTCCTGCTGTTCCCCTTTGTCTAACATGTCCTTCCTCTCTGTCCACTTGAGATTCCTACTACTCATTCCAGACTACGCTGAAATGACTCGATCTACCCCAACCCACAGACAAAGCTGAAATCATTCTCTCCTCTGTGCTTCTTCTCACCTTGCTATATACCTCCCCTTCAATACTTCCTACCTGTTTTTGGAATTACATCCATGTCCATCTACCCATCAGCTCATGTGGTGACAGCAGGAAGAGTAATTTCATTTTTATATTTGAAATTAGTACATATGCTAGCAGAAAAGCAGGTGCCAGGAAAGAAGGAAAAGATACATGAAAGGCTTGCTTGGGCCATAATAGCTAATGTCACAGAAGTACAGAAAAGGAGTAAAGGTGTTTATGTGATGATTAGTTCCTTATTAACTTGTTACCAATTTAGAGGCTAAGAGAAGAACAAGGAAGTGGGCAAAACTGAGCTCCCTAAGGCATCTCTGAAAAAGACTATTGCTTTCAATTCACATTCTAGGATGATATTCACCTTTTTCAGATACCAGAGGATCCCTAAGTCACTGGTATTGTGATTTCAAGGCTCCTAAGCTTTAGGAGAAGATTCATAAGATACCCCACAGGGTTCTTGGAGATGGAAATGAGGAAGGAAGGAGGAGATAAACCCAAGGAAAAATATGTCCTCTTCTAAGGAGACTGGCTGCAAAATAGGAATGGTTAAGCTGTTTCAGGAGGCTGGCAGCTAACAAAGGAAAAGTATTTTAATTTTCCAACAAGGTAGATGTGCCCCCTCTACTTCTACCCCAAGCATCAAGCAAACTGACTAGATCTGCCTTGGCTCCAGGCCACAGAAGGGAGTGTGGCTAGCTGGCACCAAGGCCTTGACTTTTTTCAACTATTTTCATAGAGAAAACCTCAATTGTCTCCAAAGCAGAAAGAAAACAAGAAGGCTAATCTTAAACCAGCTCTATAGAATATACTTTCCCTCCTAAATTAGCTTAAAAAGGTATGGTACTCAGGCATAATTTTCTCAACAAAACATAAGTTTTCCTTGGATCAAATGCTCCTCAAGGCCCACCCTCTACTGATTCCTGCTGAGCAGACACTGATGCTCACTCCTGAAGCTACATCCCCAACCCCTTCACATGGGAAAGAGTCCACTTGGTTAGAAATGAAACATCCAAAGAAAGGGAATAACAACAATCTTTTCTTTCTTATGCTTAAGGAATATTGCAAATTCTCCAAGCTATACCCTGGCAGGCTCATGAAAGTGTACAGTCCACAACTTCTACTTATGCCAGTCCATTACCCTAGGGATGACCTCCCACCCTGGCCAAGGGGGTGATGGGGTACAGCCAAAACTCTAGTTTCATTCTTCCCAAGACCAAATGCCCCAAATTAACTGCCATGAGACCTTTAGACTCCAAAATTCCCACTACTCTGGGCTCAAGGCCAACAACCTACCAAAGTTTTTCTACAGAAGACTAATTAATCTTTACTCAATTCAGCACCAAAAGGATTAGGTGGCATAGTCCCAAAAGGGCCTAAAGGCAATATTGCACATCTACCTTTATCCTACGATGGCAACACCTGATGGCCAAGAGGCCAGTGCCACCTTTAGGCATCCTTCTCTGGTCCAGCAGGAACAGAGTTTCAGGTTACAAGTTGTTCTTTGCCTACTACCTGATTTTTTAAACACTTGCCTAACTTATTACATGCAAGGGCTTCTGATGACTGACTGGCTGGCTACACTACACTACAGTGTGAGGGCAATAGGAATTCAATAACTATCCCAGTATGATATCAAAAAAGGTATCCTCTCATTGCTCTGCCTGCCTGCCTCCTGTGTGGCAATTTAACCCACTTGTTCATATTCAAACCTCAACCTCTGTTAATAACAGGTTTGTTTTTTAACAACCCAGTGTGTGACAAGCATTGACATACAATAGTGAAGGTGGATAAGATCTTTGCCATCATGAAGCTTGTAACTCCTGAAGAGAAAGTAATAATCACAGAGTGGACCAAACTTGTTTCACATTACTATAGTCCAACTGGATAGAGTGGCATTTGGGGAAAAGGCAGGAAAACTTTTCTGATCTCATTTTCAAAACCCAGATAGTTTTTGGGAAAAAAGCAGAAGAGGATGAAGAGGTTAGCAAATACAGAGACAACTGGAATCATTAATTAACCTCCTCTCCCAGTGAACCTTCAAATGGAACTTTTGAGAAATGGCCATACTTAGAGATTTTGTTTCCTGGAAGTTCTCTGTTTACCCTGTAACCTGGGTATTAACAGAGCAATAAAATGATCAAAAAGCAAGGGGGGAAAAAAAAGAGTCATGGGACCTGAATAAACCATAAAGTTTATTAAATGGGCCTCTGGGGCCTGGAGAACCTGAGCCTAAGCCTCCAAACAGAAATGGGCTTGCTTATTCCTGGTAGATATGCCAGTCAGGGTAGGTGCTAGATATCCTGGGCAGGGCAAATGGAAAGGAGCCAGGTGAGAGTCACAGGCTGTGCCAAAGTCCTGACATCAGAACTCTGCAAGACTTTGGCCAAGAACTGTTAGGACTTTGAGTAGGGCTTCTGGCTGCCCCCAAAGAGTAGCACACAGGCAGGAGAGATGGCACAGTGCTAAGAGCTGGAGGAGATGTAGAATTTATACACAATAATATTCATCTGTATTAAGTGCGCAATTCAATTATTGTTAGTAAGTTTACCAAGCTATGCAACCATCACCACAATCTAGTTTTAGAACATTTCCATCACTCTAGAGGGGTTTTTTGGTAACTCCAAACTCTGAGGACGAGTATGGTTTAGTCGGGTTTAAGAGGCTGATGGATACAAAGAAAGAAGGTAGCATCCATTTGATGTTGCTGCCAATTTGGCAACAGGAAGAATTCAGAGCAGAGCAGAGAATGAAGTCACAGCCATCTTGCCCCTGCATGAGAAGCGTGCAACTGGGCTTGGCTTGGGGATAGTGGAATCAGAAAATTAGCACAGATAGACAAAAGGTCTACAATTTTCCAATACACAGCTGAAATGCTTGGAAATGAATATCCTTCCCTGAGTTCATTTCATCTTACTCATCTCAGCACTCCAAGATGCCCGTGCCCTTCTAGAACAGCCTGGCTTGGAGAAGGAAAACCCCAAGAGAGAAGTTTGACTTCACTAAGAGCAACCAAAAGGCCAATTTGGCAAAGGACAAAGGATTATACAACTGAACTCCCTTCCTCTGGTTTCTCTCTAGCCGCTCCTCTGACTTCTGCCATACTGATAAATAATGGGGCTCCCAATCTTCTGTCCTTGGCTCTCTTTCTTTTTATTTCATTCTGGACCATTTCTGTAACTGTCTCCTGGACATATCCTACATGTAGATCCAACATGTAGGTTTTTTTTTAAATTTTTTTTTGTGGTTATATATATATATATATATATATATATATATATATATATATATATATATGATCGATAGATATACAGAATTTACCATTTTAACCAGTTTTAGGTGTACAATTCAGTAGCATTAAGTACATTCACAATGTTGTATAACAATCACCACGATCTCCAGAACTTTTTTTATCACCCTCAACAAAAACTCTGCACCCATTAAACAACAACTCTTCCATGTCCCCCTCCCCTCTATGTCCTGGTAACCACTATTCTACTCTCTGTTCCTATGAATTTGCCTATTCTAGGTACCTCATATAAGTGGAATCGTATAATATTTATCCCTCTTTATCTGGCCTGTTCCACTTAGCATAATGTTTTCAATGTTTATCAACATTGTAACATGTACTAGAACTTAATTCCTTTTTTTATGGCTGAGTAATATTCCACTGTCTGTATATATTCATCCATCAATGGACATATGGGCTGTTTCCATATTTTGGTCATTGTGAATAATGCTGCTATGAATATGGGTGTACAAGTCTATAGACTCTGACTCAAGTTGGAAATTTCAATTCATATACCATGTTTCTTCCAAAGTGATCTTTCTAAACAAATCTAATCATGCCACTCCCCTATTTATACACTTTGAAAGACATCATTTCACTGACGGACTAAACTCCTTGGCTGCCAGCCCATGCTGGCACCTGCTTCCCCTCCATTCTCATCACTCTCTACTTCCCGACGTGTACCCCTTGCTTCAGCCATTCGCATTTGCTTGCTGCTCCAGGACATGCCATGGTCTTTCCTATACATCTTGTCTTCAGACTAAAATATGCTTCCCCACCCATGCACACATATTCATCCTCCTTCAATCTTCTCTGTACTAAGGTAGGTGATGAATATGAACCTACTCATCCATCAGGGCTTTAGTTTCACATTTTCTCTGAACTCTTCTCTGAACAACTTTGCTCATCCCTTCTTCCTAGGTACAGACCTTTCCTCTGTTCCCCAAACACCTCTCACTAGACCATGCGCTCCTAGAGGACAGCATGTTTCTCTTAGTTAAGTTTCTATCCTTAGCATTTAGCAGTGTCAGACCCACAACCAACATTCAAATCTCCATGAATGAATTAAATTTTTGGCTTATGAGTATATACTTTGAGTGCTCAAGATAAACTGTATCTTTAAAAAGCAGTAGAAATACTTGTGGGTCCAATATTTTATTTTTAAAACCATGTATTAATTGGGTTGCTAACTTCCAATCGTACATTGTATTAATTCCCTGAAAAAGGAGCAATACGCAACTTCCGAAATCCCTATCTGTCCCCTGCTTTAGAAGGAACATACCTGCTTAAAAAGAAAGGGCTACTTGTAACCAGGAAAAGTCTCATATCTGGAATGTATAAAGGAGTCGTACAAACCAATTATGGGGGGAAAAAAAACCAGACACCCAATGAAAAATGGACGAAAGATATGACCAGGTACTTCACAAAAGAAGATATCTAAACTGCCAAAAAGCATCTATCTAAACAGGTGCCCAACATCATTAATCATCAGGAAAATGTCAACCAAAACCACGAAGAGATACCATCACACACCCATTAGAATGACAAAAATTCAAGACAGACAATATCGTGAGTAGGCAAGGATATGGAACAACTGGAACTGTCGAACACTTAGACTGTAAACTGGTACAACCACTTTGGAAAACTGTTTAGCAGTAGCTTTTGAAGCTGAATATATGTCTACCATAAAACTCAGCAATTTTATTCTTGGGGGAAAATCCAAAACAAATAGTGAATGTCTATGTTGACCAAAAGACAAAAACAAGAATATTTATAGCAGCTTTATTCATAATACTCCAAAAAAGGAAACTACTCAAATGACCAAAAATAGCAAAATGAGAAATAAGCTGCAGTTATAGGCATACAATGGCATACTATGCAGCAACGAAAAGGAATGAACTACTACTGTAACATGCGGCAACATAGATGAAACTCATAGAGCAACGTGAATGAAACTCATAGATCAATTCTGAGCAAAAGAAGGCAGATACAAAAAAAGAACACATTGCATGTATATAAAGAGCAAGAACAAACCAACTGCAGTGAGAAGTCAGTCAAAATAGTGATTGGGGATCGTGAGATGGTGTTACTATGTGAGAAGGGCCAAGAGTGAGCCTTTGGAACCCTGATCTGGAGGGTGGTTACACAGTATGCCAGACAGTGCTGTGTCAGCCTGGTTAAGCTGGGAACTAGGATTCCTAGAATTTCCAGTTAGAGTTTTAGGTTAGAATTAGCCAAAAGAAGACCTTCATGAGATTTGCAAGATGGAATTAAAGCGGTGGCCGTTACTTTCTGAAGGTCTCAGCAGTCAAATGTAGTGATGGACAGAGACAGAGGTGCCTGGCAAGTTCTTATTTTCTTCTACCCTGCTAACCAACAACAGCCCCAGGCCCAACACCAGATACTGGCTGTGGACCCAATCAGACAGAAGTTATCCAGAGGCAACACGTTCCCACAGGGCTCTCCAGAAGCTCCTTTTTGATGGCCCTGCTCGGGCAATGGATGTGCTTGGTTTTTCAGATTTCCCTATAAGCTTTGATTTGCCTACCCATGCCGACTTCAGGCTGACTGGTTAGTGACTCCTCTCTGGTTTCCAACACCCCTATCTGGACCTTCACTTCCTCAACTCCTCCCATAATTGTGTAAAGTCTAATTCCTATAATAAATCCCTTATCCCCACAATTTCATAGTGGCTCGACTCGTAACTGAATCCTGTCAGATATATATGGATGTTTATATATATACATAAATTCGAGTTGTAAACTTAAAATTCGTATACTTTAAAAACATATATTACACTACCATTTTTTTTAAAAGTGAAAAATAAACCAAAAAGGGCATCTTTTCAGGGTCCTGATAGAACGGTAATCTGAGGATTACCCAGCAGACACATGAATGGAATCTAGGCTCCACCTCACATACCCTGACACAGAGCTACTTGGCATAAGATCTGGCAGATAGATGCGAGCCCAATGGGCGCGGTCTTTGACCAGAGCTAGGGTGGTGCATTTTATAAATAGCACATAGGACACATGCTTCTTGCCTAGCAAGCTATCAACTCTCCAGAGTCCGGGGTGAGTTTTCCCTTTTTAGGGCACAGACTCACCACATTAAATGTATACCTGAATGCAAGTGAGTTTAGGGTCTCTTAAAGGACAGATAGAGCCACTTGGGCATAGGGTAGAGTTAAGTCATGAATCCATCCTGTGGCATTTAGAACCTGCAATCTGGTGATGCTTTAGCAGGGTCAGGTACGGACAATTCTCTGCATCTGGGTACCCACACAAGAAGAGAATATGTATCTGAATCTGTGCATCTCCAAAGTAGCTGTTTTCCAGACAGAAGACCAATGTGTCCTCACTGCTGCCTTTTACTTCATTCGGCAAATTATTTATTGAGTGTGTAGTATATGTCAGGCCCTTTGCTTGGCTTTTATTTTACAATGGTGAATGAAAACACAGTATCTGCCCTTTCTTGGGGAGCATATTCTCTGCTGAAGGATACAGACAATAAACAAGTAAGCAAACAAGCATATAATTACAAAATATGAGAGCCAGGAAGGTAATGCACAGATTACAGTGACTTAGAATGATATGTTGGTCATGGAAGCTTTTCTGAGCAGGTAACTAAGAGCAGAGGTCTGAAAGACAAGAGGGAACAGCATGTGCTCAGTCTTGAACTCTTTCACAGGTTTCTTAATGCTATCTTCCTCTATAAAGAGAGTGGGGAAATGTCTACCTACGTACTCTCAACTCCACCATTATGTAGACAGCACTTGATGCTTCCCAAAGCACTTTTCACATAAATGATCCTACTTACTCCTCACATTCTATGAGTATGGAAGACAGATGCTTATGTCCCCTCCTGACATATAAGGAAAACAGGAGTTGAGAGAGATGAAATAACTTATCCTGAGTCACACAATAAGCTATCAATGGCACCATGGTTACATGGTTAAACTCTCTCCATTACCTCCCTTTGCTTCCTTATGTCATTACTTCAAAGTAAGCCAAAGAAATACTCCCTAACTCTTTTACTCTAATTTCTTCCAAGGACCCATCAATCCTTCAAGAATTTTTTTTTAATTAAATAATGCCAAAGTCTAGCTTTCCCCCATCTACTTCAGTCCCATACTTACTGTAAAAAGATAAGTTCAGCCCAAAGCAGGAAAAAAGAGGATGATGCTATCAAAGATAGATTGCTTACTTTACCATATCCCTGAGTGACTTCTATCATGGCACCCATAAGGTTTGATTATACTCCAGTAACCAGTTTATATGACTGTCTCCCCAGAAGTGTAAGTTCCTAGGAGCAATAACCATGTCTTATCTTATTCTCATCATTAAAGCCAACAAGATATGAATGAACCAAACAAACCACCCTGAAAAAACATATTCTCTTCTCCCTCTTGTAAATGGTTATGGCACTCAGTTTTCAAGCTAAGTGTAAGACTTTATAAATGCTCCCTGCTTTGGAAGAGGAGGCCTAAAAAGTCTGTCAGTCATCTCTTGTTGAATATAATAACAATTACCATTTGAACTCCCCTATGTACCAAGCATTGTGCTGGCACTTCATAGAAATCTTTTCATTTGGTCCTCACGACAATCCTAGTAAGAACTCTTATGATTCTCACTGTGCAGACAAGAAAACTAAGGATCAGAGGGTAATTTACTTGCCCAGCTAATAAGCTGCAGATGACAATATTCAAGCCCAGGAGTGCCTCACTCTAAAGCCCCAATTATTCCCACCTCCTCCCAAAGAGCTCTAAAGTGTCAAAAATGGAAGACAAATTCATACCTCCATAAGGAGAGCAGAGTACCCAGTGAGAAAAGAAGTAGTTTTGAACCTCAGACACTCAGTATCTTGATTTATTATAAATCTGCCAAGATCAGCAGGGTTCAGCTATGAAAGGAGCCGCTCCACACATGTCTGAGGCACAGATCTGGGGTAGAGCGAAGAGTGGGTGGTCGGGGGGAGGGGTCTTCATCATGCCGCCCTTACCAACATTAAACTTGGCAGAAACTTGTGCTCTACTCTGGTGCCAAATGCAATTTTGGACAAAATTTGGGTGTCAAGATGAACTGGGAGTCCCTAGGTCAAAGACGATTCTTTGATAACTTTTTTGATCAGAGTCTGAAGTTGGGCGGAGGGTGAGACCAATTAAATGGAAGTTGGGCGGAGGGTGAGACCAATTCCCACTTTTAAAGTTAAGTGCACTACTCTCCCTACCAGTGTTCCTGGCTCTAGCTGAAATCTCAAGGACATTCAGCATTTGGAGCAAAAATCATTTGGGTAACAAGTAATAAAGGATAAACACACATCCACACAGGCATTAGAGCTCATGACCCTGAACAGATACCAGGTTCCCGCCCTGGCCACAATGTACAGCAGCATGAGCTCCCCAGGAAAAAGGGGTGGGGGAAGAACAAGGGCTGAAATCCAGCCTAGAACCCCATTCAGTACATCATATACTTGGGGAGAAGCAGTATCCACTCGGAAGAAGGGGTGCGTTTTCTTACTCCATATAAAGGCACTATAGGAGTGAGTGATGGCCATGCATCCCTGTCATCCCTCAGGGAGAACAAACACTGAGATCGGAGGACAGGAAGCCCATGAGAGAGGACTACAGACAATGAATTCAGCCAGGTGAAGGGGCTCTGACTCAACTTTTTTACCTTGTGAAGAACAGACCTAACTGCAGGCTATCTCTGCAACTCTGAAAGGTGGCATCGATCATTCCAAAGGAGCTAGACAAATACTTCCTTCCTTTCACACTCAATGAAACACCCTTCCTGACTGGGCAGATTTGGGAAATCAGACTCCTATCTTTACATTAAATTAGAGCAACTGCTCTCCACTAAAGCACAGAGTACCATCCACTACTGCTTATCTACTGCCAGAAAGTTACCTCACTCTAAGTACCAAGGAAACATTAAGACACCCATTCAAAAGACATCTGGGACCTTACCTATTACACACACGAATGATTTAAGCCCCTTGAAGCAGACATGGAGGATGTACTGTATTTACGAAGTACTAATACTCCTTCAAGTAGTCCTAGAAGTCATGTCATCACAACCAGCAGTCCTGTACTGCTTCTACACCAAAACATGCCTTCTAATCAATGGAGAAGGCCCCTGGACTTCATAACTCTGAGGCCAAGAAAAAAGTCTGAGCAAGGAAGTGTCAAGGTCTGTTTTGTCCCCCCCGATTTCTCAAACACACAGCACAGTTATTCTTCCTTATTACCAAAATGAAATAATCAAATTATGAATAATTTATTTGCTAAATCCTTTCAATATTTTCACCTTTGCCTTTCAATAAAGGTATACACATGTTCTATATTTTCAAAACAAAGGAAATATGTAATATTAATTTCATTACAAATTATAAGAAAACAAAAACCATAATGTTGGAACTGTGGTAACTGACTTGCTGTAGTTAGGTTGATCTGCCTAATTTATTTAATGAGAATAAAACATCATATTTCATGACTAACCAAAGATAATCTAAATTAAACACCTTATTTTGTAATACCAAAAAATGTCTAATCTTATCTGTATCTAATTAATAAGAGATTGTTAATAATGATGATCACTCAGCTTGCTGTGACTTGGTTTGAATAAAAGTGAAAAAAAATTAGCAACTATAAGGAGTAATAAGTGATCAAGATTACCACTAGGTTAATGCTCATTCTTCTCAAAGAAAACTGATACGAAATTTACCAAACCTCTTATCTTTATTTTCAATAGTCGCATCAAGTGTGTAAGCCCCCTGAACTCCATATATTACCATACTATTAGTCCCATAATGTTCTGAATTTCCTTATTCCTTCTCTTACCTTCAGTCCTCAAATCAAACCTTGTGCCTTCTATAAATAATCGTTTCATATCCACTAATTCCCTTCCATATTCAGCCTCATCTCCCAGAGCTTTATTTGTATCCTTACTTCAACTGAACTTGTCCCTAAGGTACATCCTCTAGAGTCTTTCCAAGCAAGGCCTTTTTATTACAAGCTGATGTGCTTGGTGTCCACTGATTCCCACTGTCTCTTCCAGACATTGCCTCTCCACCATCTCATATAATACCTGGACTTTTAAGGCCCAAGGTCTTATTTTTTTCAATGGATCAATCAGTTGCCATTTTAATGTCTGCTCTTTCGGGGCCAGTTAAACACAACATCTTATAGGTGAAAAGTATTTCTGAATAAATCTACAAAGTAGAGAACTTGTCTTGATGAAGGCTGTTAAATTCATACAATACAACTTTAGAATAGTCAAACTAAACCCAAAGATCAAAGGGAACAGGAAAAGACTAGTTTCATGAAATATGCAAGCTCATGATATACAGAATATATGGAAGAATATAACATACTTGGAAGTAAAAAAATAAAAAAAATTTGTGTATCCACCAAAAGTAACTCGAAATGGACTAAGGACCTAAATATAAAACCTGAAACAATAAAATGCATAGAAGAAAACATAGGAACTAAACTCAAGGACCTTGGACTTACAGAGGATTTTATGAATTTGACCTCAAAAGCAAGGGAAGTAAAAGCAAAAATAAATGAATGGGACTACCTCAAACTAAAAAGCTTCTGCTCAGCAAAAGAAATCATCAACAAGGTAAAGAGAAAACCATCTAAATGGGAAAATATATTTGCAAGCAACACCTCTGATAAGGGCCTAATATCCAAAATATACAAAGAACTCATACAACTCAATAACAACAACAACAATAATAATCCAGTCAAAAAATGGGCAGAGGACTTGAGCAGACACTTCTCCCTAGAGGACATACAAATGGCCAACAAATATATGAAAAGATGCTCAACAATGCCAGCTATTAGGGAAATGCAAATCAAAACCACAATGAGATACCATCTCACACCTGTTAGAATAGCTATAATCAACAGGACAAGTAATAACAAATGTTGAAAAGGATGTGGAGAAAAAGGAACCCTTATACACTGTTGGTGGGACTGCTAATTGGTACAGCCATTATGGAAAACACTATGGAGGTTCCTCAAAACACTAACAATTGATGTACCATATGATCCAGCAATCCCTCTACTGGGTATTTACCCCAAAGACTTGAAAACCCATATCCAAAAAGATATCTGCACACCAACGTTCATAGCAGCATTATTCACAGTGGCCAGGACATGGAAGCAACCGAAGTGTCCTACGATAGATGATTGGCTAAAGAAGCAGTAGTACATATATACAATAGAATATTACTCAGCCATAAGAAGGGATGAAATACTGCCATTTGCGACAACATGGATGGACCTCGAGATAATCATGCTAAGCAAAATAAGCCAGATTGAAAAAGTAGAAAACCACATGATATCACTTATATGTGGGATATAAACCTAAAAGCAACAAATGAGCAGGACAAACAAACAGAAACTCATGGATATGGACTATAGACTAGTGGTTACTAGTGGGGTGGGGAGGAGGGGAGAAGTAGATGGGGTAAAGGGGGTCAAATATAGGGTTTAGGGAGAGGGTGAAATGGGTAAAGAGGATCAAATATATGGTAGCTGAAGGAAACTGGACTTTAGGTGTTAAATACACAAAAGAATATACAGATGTCAAATGATAACGTACACCTGAAAATTATATAACTGTATTAACCAAAGTTACTCCAATAAACTTAATTAAAAATAAAACAAAACAAAACAAACAAACAAACAAACAAACTTGTGTATCATGCAGGAAAAAACAAAGGTAGCATAAACCCAAGGCTGTGTAAACACAAAAGCAATGGCGGCCTCAGAGGGTATCAGAAAAAGAAAATGGGCTGAGGAGGGGATAAGAATTAGGTAGAGAATACGCAGTTAAAGAACATTTTCAAGATCTATGCAATTCCTCAAAAGAAAATTCCTCAAAAGAAAAAGCTGTAAACTCTGCCTCTGACAGGCCAGTGTCAAATGTTCACAGAGAGTCAATTAGGATCTGATAAATTACACAAAACAAGCCCAAAGCCCTGTAAACTCTCTGAGATGTCAGAACCCTGGCAGAATGATGGGTCAATCCACTCCTTCCCTACCTGCCCACTAAAGATGTACAAGATATCCAGTTTTGCCCAGAGACACAGGACAAATGAACCAAGTAGAGCACTTCTTCCACCCACTTTATGACAGGCATAGCAGGTACTTGCTCAGCACTGACCATACCCCACAGTTCTCCTTGTTCTCTTAGATCTTTAATAAGTCTTTAATTTGGTTACTGGGGAGGAAATGAGGCTCAGAGCTGTTCCATACCATTTTTCTCTGGCCTGTCATTGCCCTAAGGGACTCAGAAAACTCCTGCCCAGAGAGATTCCATCATCAGAGAAGTGAACAAAAGCTCCAATGTCTACTGTCACCCAAGCTGAAAACCACTGCCATTCTTAGGCGTGGAAATGAAGCTTTTCACTCAGTGATACAGGTGACAGCAGGCCAAGGTCTTGAGCACCATAAGCACTTCCCCATTCTGTTTTTCTGGAGAAAAGTGCCTGGGGCTCAGAGAGAGGCCCAGTGGATTATGAAGGCCCTCAGTAAACTCTGCGACTGAATTCTTCCCAGAACACGAGGGGCTCCCTTGAAAAGATGAAAGTTAAAAGAGGGAAAGCAGAGACAAGTTGAGCTTCAAATGTCGCACCAGAATAATAATTATCATATTCACAAAATTCACACTATGGTAGTTCTCAATTTATGAAACATACTTTTATGATGGGAAAGAATGATCATGTGCTGCATATATGCCACTTTTGGGATGTATGAACTAAGAAAGGGAGAAAAAGGAAAAAATATTACATTTTACTATACTCTGAGATTAGCTATTTGTTCATTAGAATCATCAGGAAACTTAAAAAAATACATCAATGTTCATGCCTTATCCCAGATCAATCAAATCAGAATCTCTGTGGTGGCATGGGGTAGATGTATGTCACTCCCCACTCCCTCCCCCACCATAATTCTAACTTGCTACCGGGGCAGCACACATCTGGCTGAATAATCAGAGGTTCATTTACCTTCAAATGGGCCTTCTTCCCTACACAAGTCAACCACCTATTCAGCAAATCTCTACTATCATCAGCCTTAAAATAACAATACCAAAAGGAAACTGTCCAACAAAAGAATTGAGTAATATTCCATAGAACTCAAGGAAATGATGTGCCTAACCTCTGAGTGTGTATGTTTTGTTCAGGAAAATGTAAACCAGCTGTAATGTTCTGTCTCTCCTGGGATGAAATTACACCACAACATATCTAAAGATAGCTCAGTGATTGTACGTTTGTAAGGAAGCACAGAATTAAGCACAATCCAGCTGGGTGAAGGAAGACCGTACATGAGTGACTGTGGCTGCCAGGTCAGCTTTAGAGTTTCCTTTCACTCAACAAATCCAAGTCCTGGGTGCTCTGAGAAGGGTAAATATAGCCTTGCCTCACCAAGGACAGCTTTGTGGGTTGAGAGAGGCGCCTGTCCAGCCCTCTGTGCCACCAAGGATGCCTCCTGCCAGACATACTTCACCTCCTCCACTTTCCAGAGTGGTATGACTTTTTTTGGTCAAGCTTCATAGAAATGGTCATTAAGGCCAGTGCTAATTCAGGTATGACCATGAGTCTGAAGAAAGAAAGGTGGATTGAAAGAACTGTGTCCTGAGGTAACTTCTGGCTCCTTTAGCCACGATCATATATAAAATCTAAAGAGAAAGACTTTCAGATGATCAGAGACCTCACCAAGTCTAAAGGTAGTCACCAGTGGATCCCTGATGAAAAAGAGCTTCATTTAGGTGCTTCATTCATTGGCGCTATCTGCTGGGACTCTCCATTAGGCTTCCAGATGATATGAGCAGCTATAGATAGCAAGTGTCTAGTAATTCTAGTAATCCTGCTGGTCAGTACAAGGCAAGCCCAATCTATGATGTCAATCAAAGCAGTCCTGAAGGGTACTACCTTATGAGATTCACCAATGGCCCAACTGTTCTATCTGTACCACAGTAGGCCCAGGAAGGTCCCAGGTAAAAGCCAATCTCATGAAGCCCATTCAAGAGGAAACTTGCCAGTAACTTCTAATTTTTTTTCCATTCTTTTTAAATGAAAAATTCAATTACAGTTGACATTCAATATTATATTAGTTTTGGGTGTACAACATAACTTATATGACTTAGGAAGTGATCCCCTCAAGAAGTTTTGCACTCACTCATCGGGCACTATAATAGTTATTACAATATTATTAACTATATTCCCTATGGTGTACTTTACACATCCCTGTGACTGTTTTGTAACTACCAATTTGTACTTCTTACTCCATTCACCTTTTTCACTCAGCACCCCCAATCCTCTTCCCATCTGGCAAGCATCAATTTGTTCTCTGTATCTATGAGTCTGTTTGTTTTTTGTTTTGTTTTTCAGATTCCACATATAAGTGAAATCATATGGCATTTGTCTTTCTCTGTCTGATTTATTTCACTTAGCATAATACCCTCTAGGTCTATCTATGTTGTCGCAAATGGTAAGATTTCATTCTCTTTTATGGCCAAGTAATATTCCATTTTACTATGTACCACATCTTCTTTATCCATTTGTCTTTTGATGGGAGCATTTATTTACTCCATTTATATTTAAAATAATTATTGATAGGTGTGTAGTTATTGTCACTTTATTGTGTTCTGATGGTTTTTGTAGTTCTGTGTTCCTTTCTTATTCTCTTGCTGTCTTCTCTTGTATGTTGATGACTTTCTGTAGTGTTGTTTTTCGATTCCTTTCTATTTTTTGTATATTTCTTACAGATTTTTGGTTTGTGGTTACCATGTGCTTCATATACACCAAGATGTGTTTATAACAGTCTATTTTAAGTTGATGGTCTCTTAAGTTTGAACGCATTCTAAAATCACTACCATTTTTACTCATGCCCTCCACATTTATGTTTGTGTCATTATTTTTCAGTTCTTTTGTGTGTGTGTATATCCCCTAATTTACTGTTGTAATTACACATGCTCTTCCTTTTTTTTTTTGCCTTTTAACATTTTGTACTTTAGTGTTAGTTGATTCACTGCTTTTGTAATGGGTTTACCTTTGTCAGTGAGAATTTTTTGTCTTTGCAATATTTTCTTATTCCCCTTTTTTTATTTTTCCTGCTTTTTCTTAAACATTTCTTGTAATTCTGGTTTGGTGGTGATGAACTCTTTCAGCTTTTTCTTATCTGGGAACTCACCCGTAACTTCTGCTCCTTGAGCTCCTTAGAGAAGAGGCAATACCCTGAGGCTGCACCATTCCCTTAATCCACATATTAGAGCTGTCATTATATAGCTGAAGTTTACCTCTATGATGGAAGCATGCTGACAGCAAGCATTCCCAAGCTCTGCAAGAAACCAAGTGAAATTTTTCAAATTATTTATTTTCCTGGAATTAATCCTTCCTCCTACCCTTTCTTGGGCCAGTAGAACACGGTTTCTTTGAAAATACCTCTATTTTTCTCTTAGTAGACAAGATTAAAACAGAAAGACCAAATTCTCTTCAGTCAAAAAGTACTATGGGTTTTCATGAAAAACAAAGGTTCTTTCCACATGTGAGAGGTCCCTCTCTAGGTCTCTGAGACGGAGTTGTATGAATAAATTTAAGCGATTTGCAGCCAGGGTTCTGTTCTCACCTTTTTCCATCTTGTTTGAAAGCATGAACTGGAGAAAACAAAAGATCAAGAGCTCTGCTGTCTGTTTTTTGGGGCCTGTCCCACAGAGAAAACAATCAGTTTGAGTTTTATGCCATGACATCATCAGCCACCAATCAACACAGAGAAGGTGGAACAGGTTTTTGTCTATGAAACCAACCACTGCAATTGTCAAATTGCAAAAGGCAGTGGCAGATGTGAGGGAGGGTTTTCTTTTATCCTGTGTTTATGTTAAATCACAGAAGAAAGTGAGAAGGGAGGAGTAACATGGAAAAAAGAAAACCCAACAATTCCCTAAGGGTAAGGAACAGACCATCCAGGTCCCTACACCTGTGCCCCTGTCTCCCTGCCACCTCCCACTCCTGCCAAGGCTGACAGCAGAAGCCTCTGTTTTGTGGGGCACGGAATGGAACCTTCCTAGTCCTCCCTGTCAAGTTGTTTTATGTTAGCTGAGCGTGTGTGTGTGCACGCATGCAGATGCGTGTTCAAACAGGGTTCCAAAGCAGTAAACGGAGTGGAGGATAAAAGGAAAATACTTTGGTTATCCAGACATTAGTTAAAATCTCTACCTAGGAAATAGTTTACACTTGTGCGCCACAGCTTATTATTTTCAGTCCACCTTCTCCCCAGACAACACTGACCATCTTATGAATGAAGCTGTTTAGCTAAGGTTAGAATATGCAAGGAGAGAGGGGGTGGCAGTGGCAGAGGGCACAGGACTCCAGGGGAGTAGGGGGTGAAGAAGAAAACTCACAGAGCAAATATTGTTTACAACTGCAGAGCCCAGCTTAATGTGGTCTCTCCGCCTGTTCAAGCATATTATTACATTAAGTCCTGAACAATAAAGTCGGAGGCAGGGAGAACATGGCCGACCCGGCCCCCGCTCTGCTAATAGCACAAAGGCAACATTCCATGCAAAGTTCACCCTGGCAACGGTGTGTGCCAGCTCTCCTGGGAATGTATCAACTGAAACTGGGCATAGCCAGGCAGCAAGGAGGACAAGTACTCAGCTCTGATCAAAGGCAGAAGCAACTAGGTTTCAAGAGATGGGCACTACACAGTTCACCTACAGCTACATGAGGAAGCATGTAGGAGAAATGACATTTGTAAATGAAAATGATGCACCTGATTGTTAAGAGATGCCTAGGCTTTTGATGGTCTAATGCTGGATCTTCATACAGTCATCTGAGGATCGGGCACACCATGCTGGTGGGAGGTGGGACAGTTATTAAGAAATCACTGTGCTATTTACTTCTGATATCACTGCACCCTCTGAGCTCTTAAACCTTACTATAAATGATAAATATAGTATCAAATTAAATGTGAATTAAAAAATGAATATGAATTAAATACAAATGTCCTGCGCATGAACAGTGAAACTTTTTTTTAACAGTATGACTAGATGTAAAATTAAGATTAAGCCAATAAATATATGATCTAATATTAACTTTGGGCTTAATCTATCCCTTTAGGGCCATCTTCCATTTGACCTGTAGTGGAGTGAGAAGACTGCCAGCTGATAGCCTAAGTCTTAAAACCATCCAAGGGCTTGTGCTCCCTTTCTCTCAACCACTAATGTACATAAAAATCTAAATTCAGAGGACATCTTGGACATGGCTCACCCTGGCCTAGTCTGAAAGCAGGGTCCTTGACTAAGTCACTCTGCAGTATGAGTGCCAACATCTGCTGTGAGCCTTCTCAGCACCTACCCCACACTGGATCATGGGAGTAGGACAGTCACCCATTATAGGAAAAAGAAGAGCCAGAACAAAGGCATAAAGTAAGAAGATCCTCAGATTTCTTCAAATAAAACAACAGCAAGATTTGCAAGAGGAACTGCTTTCTTCTACCAGAAAAGCCATTCCTTGAGACTTGGATGTTAACAGGTAATGTGCCCCCCACTGCCCAGGGAGAGAGAGATAGGGGCTCTGTGACAGCAGTGTCCTCCCAAGTCTGCCAGCAACACCAGTGTGACCCAATTCCACTATGTGCTCTCCCACCCAACCAAGAATGCCTTTCTAGGCCAGCCCACTGCATCAGACCACAGACAAGGCTTCTCTTCTGCCCAGAGATCAGAGAAAGAAGGGGTGAGAGAAAGAAGAGCCTGTATTAAGCTAGCAGACCAAGATAAAAAGAATGAAATGAGTCATAAAGGCCAAGCACCACAAAGCACTCACTATCACTCAGTACCCTGGAAGAACCAGCCACGTGGGCAGCAGGGCAGATCAGGGCTCAGGGCAGTTTGCTGGGAGCACAGCTACTTTATCAGGTGACAGGAAAAGGCAGAAACAAGCCCAGAGGGATATAAAAGCAATAACCTTAGTAAGTTGTTCAAAATCTAGTTTCAAAGTCAGGACAGAACATCCTCCCTGACAAAAACAGGGTATTAAACATTAGGAGAGAATGCAGCAGGCAGGCATAAACGACCTAAAGCAGGTTGCATCTCAAGTACTTGGCTGTTTTCCTTGGCGTTCCTCTGTCCCAGGGAGTGTAAAGACTCTTACCAGCTTTAATCAGAGCAGTTCCTTTTGTATCTGCTTTATGGCCTGAGAAGCCTGAGAAGATTTCATTTTCCATGGTGGGGGGGAGAGGGGGGCTACTTTCTAAAAAGAAAAAGGGAATAAGAGGCAGCTTGTAGATCATGTTAGGATAGCTGGGACAGCTTACTTTTTGATCTCCTGCTCTGCAACTGGTCCACCTCCTGTGTGAAACAATGACCCAGGCTATACACTTACCGTACAAACAGGACCCAGGGAGTTTCTTCCATTTAGGGTAAGGAGAGTTGCCTTGTCAATGGGATATGTCTTTATATGTGCAAAGGCTCTCTCGGGAAAAGCTGCTGTAAGAATATCTACCCACCATCCCAGAATGTCACAGCACTTGATATTGAACATTCTTATTGCTACACATATGTGGACGCATACACACACACACATTCATAAATACATGCATACCCAGAATTACCAGAGAATACACATCCAAAACCACCAAATTCCTCTTATCTGAAACATAAAGTAAAAAGCCTGTATTTTGCAGTGATGTTTGTTTCTTCTTTTTAATGAGGGTTGATTTATTTTCTCCTCTTTGTTCCAAAAGCACACTATACTCAGAGCTCGGTAATCACAGGAGGACCACATCTGACTGAGAAAGCAGTAAGCAGGTTCTTATAAGCTGTCTATTTTTAGCCCCTGGTCCTTCCTGCCCTCCTCCCTTGGGAAGGCCCCTCCCTCTGCTCTCCCGCAAACTGCTCTGGAAAAAGCTCAGAATCCTAACACCAAGCAGAATGGTATTGCCTGATATTGCCTCTCTGCACTTCAGACTTTAAAGAGTAAAAGTGGGAAGAAATTTTTTAAATCACAAAGAAAGAAGGCGTGTGACTTCATAAGAGGAATATTATACATAAATTGTTGCCCATCTAAGTTTAGAGCAAAGCTGCTGTGCCACATGGCTGGACTGGCACACCTCCTCTTTGTTCTCTCGGGCAAGCCCACAGCTACTGCACACATTAATCTCGCAGCCTGTATTCCCGTAGTTTCCCCTTGGCTGAACCAGCCAAGACAGCCATTCGACCTTACGGACCAAGTTTGCCCACCAGCATAATCACAACTCCAGTGAGACTGCCAGCCTACTACCTTACAAAGCAGGTAAGTCAGAGAAAAGAGATCCTGTAAGGACAGAGGAAAACACCAGGATACCTGCCTCTCTCTAAACTCCCAGATGTGGCCCCTCATTTCACGAAACCTCACAGTATTAAACACATGCAGCTATTACAGAATCACCAACATGTATTGAAAAGTGGATTCTGTTAATTCTGGTTTTTTATTGACTTGACATTGTAAAATTGTAAGTATAAGAAGATGCCTCAATCTCCTCAAGAATTAAAAAATGTTAACATGACTTATAACAAGGTTCAGACATAGCAGGTGCAATAAATGCAATGCATAAAACAAGGCATACTCTCTACTTTATTTTAGATCAAGAGTGAAGGAAATGATGGTCCAGACTCGCAATGAAAGCTTTTTACTTTCTCTAAAGCCAGTGCCATAGTATTGGCTTCTGTGCGCATCAGGCAGCAAGCTCTTGCTCAGTAACATAAGTATAATGTTACCCCATTTTAGAGATCAGATAAATAAGGTTCGGGGAGGATAATCAACTCCCCCAGGTCACACAGACAGTAAGTGATGGAACTGAGATAATTTACCTACTGAAGGTTGGCTGGTTCCAGTGCCTATGTCCCTCTACAAACATTGCTTCACTTGGTAGATTCACATTTATTGGGTCCTCTCTTACTTTTTCTTGTCCTTTTATCAGCGAATTTTTATGAGCACACATGTCACACCTCTCATACAAGTCCCTACATGCTCTGACAAGTTTTTAAATAAATGGTGACTTCTAGTCAATCTACAGATATTGATTAGTGCCTGCTCTGTGTCAAGGTTGTGTCAAATATTAGAGATTTAAAAAAAATTTATAAAGGGCAGGAAGAAATAGTGAAACAGTTAATTAATAATAAAAGGTGATAAATAAATACATGAGACCTATAAGCAAATGTTTCTCCATGTACACAAATCACTAAATCACTGAGGAATCCTGTTACAAAGCAGATTCATATTCAGTAGGTCTGGGAGGGACCTGAGATGCTACATTTTTAACAATCTCCTATGCTGCTAATCAAGGAGCTAAAGTCTTTCTAAGGTCTACCTGGCTGGGGTGCTGTAGAAGAGGCAAAGAACTGAATCGGAAACAGAGCCCTTAGAGCAGCGGTCCCCAACATTTTTGGCACCAGGGACCGGTGCTCCTATGAGGAGCTAATGCCTGATGATCTGAGGTGGAGCTAAGGCGGTGATGCTAGCACTGGGGAGTGGCTGCAAATTCAGATGAAGCTTTGCTTGCTCGCTCACCGCTAACCTCCTGCTGTGCGGGCCAGTTCCTAACAGGCCACAGATCAGCACTGGTCTGCAGCCCAGCCTTTGGGGACCCCTGTCTTAGAGGACTGAGTAGAACTGGAGAAATTTAGGGTAGAGTGTTGGGAAGAGAGAAAACAGTATTTTAGAAAGAGGGGGAAAAAAATTCAGGCAAAGATGAAGCATGAACACACAGGTCATTCAGGGTATAGATGTCTATTTAATAAAACATAAAAATACTCTTTAACTGAAACGCTACTTGACTGCCAGGAATTACAAAATTGTTTAATTCTCTTTGAAAAGCCTTGAGTTTCTTACTGATTGGCCTGAGAATAAGTTTGAGGTAAGGAATAACTTTAGTTTGCTGATCTAGTAAAGGACAACACCCATGATGAACATCTTGCAGAAGGCAGCACCAACTACTCAGCTACATGAGTGATACTCAGTTTAAAGCCTTGAACTTTGGCATACATTCAGCCAGTAGCCAAACAATGTCTCATAAGACATATTTAAATCCTTACCATCCATAATGAGCAGGAAAGGAAATCCCACTGTCAGCTCCACCCTCTGTTGGCCCCTAACACAAGTCTTGCAGAAGGGCCGGAATAGTGGTCTCCCTACTTGTGCCATCTGGTGATGTGGCTTGATTTCCTGGCTGGGTCACTTCCTCCTCTGTCTCAGACAAAGTGGCACTGACCTTTCCCAAAAAGTTCCTCAGCAAACAGAAATGAATGCCCAGAAAGCAAGGAAAGATCACCCTGATGACCTTATAGTGTGGACATTGTCTATTCTGAAGAGGCAGGATGGTATGACAGGACTGTTATTTGATAAGCTACATAACCTCTCTAAATCCATTTTCACATATACAAAATGGAAATTACAATCCGAGCTCTATCTACCTTACTATTGTGGATCAAATTTGGCAGTGTGAAAACGTTTCATAAGATGTAAAATACTGTAAAAATATAATTCCTTACTCCTAAAGGGTCCGAGAAATAAGAAAGGCCCTTTATGATATTCTTCCTTTCATACCAGTACTCCATTGTACACATCTAGTATATATTATCGCTTTCATGAAAAGAAAAGCTCAAAGCACCAAGAAGAAACCGTCAAGGTCAAACATGACTTTTGAGGAATAAAATGACTGCTAAAGGTTGCCATGAAGTCAAACATTTTTCTGTTATGGGATTCACCTCTAAAGAATCAATATGTTAACATTCCGTGAAGGTGCCCTGCTGGAGTCAAATCACTTAGAACTCCACTTGCATTATCGGACATATGAAAACCCAAAGTGGAGTTGACCTGAAGAATGGGAACAAGATTCCTGCACTGACTCAATGGCTCATTAGACCAGCCAAACTTAGATACAACACTTGTTTGGGCAAGGATTCAGATTCTTTTTCCGTAAAAAGACAGGACTGGACTAGCTAAGTGATTTAACCTTTGGTTAGCAGCCAGTCAGTCCCCAACATCTAGAAGAGGTAAAAGCTACTCTGACTGAAATAGGGGTAGGTGTCCCCCTGCCTCCCCAGTATCCCATTTACTTTTCTCCAGACCCTTTCAACAATCTTATGTTTTTATTTCCTTAAGGCACTACCAAGGAAATACCAGCATCCAGATTACAAACCTCTGGAGTAAGTGATCAGTTCTGACACGCAAAGGCAGCACGCCTCCTCCTTAAATCTCCCACCACATTCCACTCTCCAGGCCTTTTGAAATTTGCCACAATTCTAGAGGTGAGGAGGCAGAACTAAGCCATTCTGGGTACATCTGGGATGAGGGAAGAGGAGTGAGAACAGAAAGAGGGAAAAATCAAACATAAAGAGCAGGCTCAACAACCACTCAATCACATACTGCAAAAAAATTTGAGCTTTTACGATTTGTTGTTAAGGTAAGGAAGCTGTGGAGAGAGACGTCCACATAGAAGCTGGCACATCCTAGAGAGGGCTGAGGAGTATGACCCAGGCACAGCACCTGGCACTATAGGATGTACCCGACGACCAGATGGCTATGTGTGAAGTCCTAGAAAAAGCACAAGGGTTTGGGGCCTAGGAGTTCTTAGTTCAACTCCAACTCTGTCCCTTCCCTATCCATGTGACTTTGGGGAGCTTCTTAACTTCTCAGTTTCCTTTTCTAGCACAAGAAGATAACACCTACCTCAGAGGAAGGCTGTAATATATGTAAAATGCTAACTATAGTGCCTGACACATAAGAGACACTCAGCCAAGGCTGGAGATAACAATGATGATGACGACAACAGGGACTCTGCCTTCCATCCCTAACATCAGAAAACTGATGACAACATTAAATTTGAAATCCTTTATTCAACAGATCTCATGAACATAAGATGAATATACTCACTCTAAGGCCTATTTAGTATTCTAGTGGAAAGTAGTCTCCTGACATCTTCCCTCCTCTTTCCGCTAAATCAAATAGAAGCTGTCTATTCCAGGCACCTGAATTTGATCTGAAGGCAGACAAAAACATTCAGCTAACCTTGCCTGAACCAGATGCCAGAGGAAAAAAAATAAACTGAATACAAGAACCTCTCTGAAACCAACCCTAAAGAAAGCTCACAACAAGAAACAACATTATCACTGATTTCTTGACCCGCACTCTTGCTCACGTCAAAAACAAATTCTGGGGAGAGAAGGGAGCCAATGCAACTTCACGTAAGCTAGGAATACCCTTCCCTGGGAAAGAAGGGAAATGACCTGACAGGCGAGGCCAGATCACAGGTATCGGTGAACTCAAGCCTCTCAGGCCTCTCGTAAGGCGTTCCATTTTAGCTACTCCATGACTGGTTATGATGATTGTGGGAGTAAGAGGTGTATTAAGGATCAATATCCCACTATCCAACAAATAAAAAACCCCTCATTTTAGCATCTGAAAAAAAGAAGAAATATTCTGGAGAAGAAGCGCAATATTTATATAAAATATAGGGTTAGAAAAATGTAATATAGTAAATGATCATGAACGAAGGTGGAAAATTACCCCTTGCTATAACGGAAGCTCCATGAGGGTAAGGATTTTTATCTGTTTGGCTCACTGCTATTATCTCCAGCACCTAGAACATTGTTTGCTTAGAACACAGTGGGCACTCAAACATTTATTGAATGAATGAAATAAAAAGGGAGAAGCAGACATCTGATATGAGTATAAGGGCACAGGCTTTGAGTCAAACAGAATTAGATTCAAATCCTGGTTTTGCTACTCATTAGCCATAGCTAATGAATTTGCTACTCATTAGGGACTTTAACTTTAATTAAATCACTCGATCTCTCTGAAACAATAAGATTCTTGTTAAAGATTAACTGACAATACATTTAGACATTTAAAATGCCTAGCACAAAGCAAGTACTCAATATATGCTGACTATTAGCTATTATCATCTCCTTTCCCCTCTCACTCTTTAAAACTCCCATGGTTTGGGATAGAAAAGAGGCAGGATCAGATTGGGAGTGGCAGTTACGGCCCTGTTCCAGCCTTATCCTAACTTAACCTAAACCTCAGATGTGTCTGCTGCACCCCCAACACTCCCTCTCTGCCTTGGTTCCTGTGAAATCCATGCCCACCCATTCCCCTCTCTACAGGGAACTTTCCTTCTGTCCTGATCGGGGAGAGGATGTGAATATCAGTACACTGAGGAATTAGCTGTGACTACTCACCCAAGGTAGATCCAGCACTGGAAGAAGTTCCGTGCAGCAGTCTGCATCTTGAAATGCTCCCAGCTGAGAACCAATTAAAATTTAAGAGCCAAGACAGTCTCCTACACTCACTCATGCACTTATTCCCACCACCACCATCCCATTGTACTTAATTTTTACAAATTCACACTTTTGAGTTGCTGCTGGGAACAACGTTTTCTAAGATGAACCCCACATTTCTCTTAACAGCTCTATTTGCTATGTATCTCAATGTGTCAGTGATAATTTCCTGGGCAACTTCCAGCCAGGCTGGGAGATGGAAATGGATCTCGTGCCTGAAAATCCCCAAGCTGACATCACAGAGTTGCTGAGGATTCAAATTGGAAAAGATCTAAGAGATGTCTAACTCACTGAGCTGAGTATAGGATCCAGGTTTCCTAAGGACTTGAGTCCAGAGAATTTAAGAATTTCAGATTTTTAGTCATAAACCAAAATCTTGGACCATTAAACAATGTTTGCGAAGGTGTATGTGCATGTGCAAAAAGGGAGAAAATGAGCAGAGAGAGGGACTCTTGAGACTGTGTCCTCTGTAATTCCTGATCTTTTAGGAGATATAGCTGCAGGACAGCAGCTGCCAAGAGGGACATAAACACACCTGTCAGTTTCTCATACTTAAGTCTGCACTGGCTTAATCCACCATGTTCAAAGGTGCTGTGTGCTCACCTAGCATCCACTCCTCCGAGGTCCTACAATGGTTAAGTCAAGCAATGAAGCTAAGAGGGTAGCACAGCAAGATCACAACTTCTAAACAAACTAGGATTCAGAGAGGGGAAAGGGAGGAAGAGCCCAGAGACATAAGAGCAGCAACCTCCCAAGTATGCCTAGGCCTGCGCTGCCACTGCTGTTGACTAAGATGTCACCCAGATACATGCACCCTCTTACCCACTGGGATTCCAACTGACTCCTACAATTGGATCATTATTTAACTCAAAGGAGAGATGCAAGGACAGCTAAAAAGTATCTGGAGAATCGCTGTGTTTATGTTCAGCTCCTCTCAATGTCCATGGAAGACAGGGCAGGAAGTAGACTTACATGAAGTAGAAAGTATTTATGCTAGACATACTAACTATAGCAAAAACTTCTTTCTTATAATAGAACTCCAGGGACAGCAATGTGCTTAGTTATAAAACCACATTTCCCAGGCTTCTTTGGAGCTAGCTGTGACCATGTTTCTAAGTGTTGGCTAATGAAATGTAAGCAGAAGTGTGTGAGCCCTCCAGAAAGACTCCTTTAAAGGAGTTGTATCACATGGGAGAGCAACTTTTTGTCTTTCTCTCCATTTCCTCCCTGTTGTGTTTTCCTTGGAAACAGAAATATGATGGCTGGAGCTCCAGAAGTCACATTTAACCACGAGGTAACCTAAAGGATGGAATCATGTGTCAGGGTAGCACAGTTAGGTCAAGTTAAACTCTCACCGGTCAATCTATGGAGTGGACCACATGCTATAGCTAGCTAGTAGGGCTAAAAATTCTCTAGAAGATAGAAGGAGCCAAAGTCCTGATGACCATGAAGCTGGCCATACTAGCTCTGGGCCTCCCAACTCCCGGATTCTTTTATATAAAGCAGAAAAATCTTCTTTCATGTTTAAACCACATTTTGCAATTTCCAACTAAAACTAATCCTAACTTATACACTCATCTTAATAGAAGCTTTTATTTACTAAGGAAAATGCTGAAGGAGATAAAATGGCACAGTCTTTATGGAGGAAGGGCAGATTCCACCATGGCAGCTTATCAACTGGTATAGCCTTATGGAACACAGCTAGAGCTAGAGTTTCTTCAATAGTAAGCAGCACTACTACTAATAAAAGAACCGAGCTTTTCCCAGGGAGTTAAAAAAGAAGGTTCATCCCCAAGAAACTAAATTATTTCACATTACTAAAATTTCAGGATAAATGGATCCAGTGAGGTGGTACAATGTGATCTCTTAAGTGAACCCTGCATGATATAAACATGCAGGTTTTCCCTAAAATAATGCAAACCCTGTTAAAATCAATTTCTAGCAGTTACCTCCTGCAGAAAAGCTGAACCAATACAAAGCTCAGCAAATCTCTGAACATTCAATCCACTAACTCACCATTAACTAAGACTCATTCTTACTAGGGTGACTTTAGTCCTCAGGTCAGATTTATTAACTGTGTCATGTTCCCCAGAACATAAATGCCTAACAGTCAGAGGCTAGGTGGAATGGACACTCCCCACAGAGAGGTTGACAAATGGCCGGAACAGGTACAGAGGAAAGAAAAGAAAGCCAAGCTACAGCATGACTTTGTCCTAGTTCCAAAGATGGCTCCTCTGCCAGCCTAAGACCACATCCTCATTCTCTTCTCCTGTTAAAGCTGGAAGAGATGCACTTCTCTACGCCCAAAGCCAAAGATATCCCTCAACAGGTCAGATGAACTGTCCACCTGTGGTGTGGACTGTGCCACCATCACGCTGCAGCTAGCAGGGCGAGGACTGACTACAAGAAGGAGGCTTAGATGGTGGTGGCCCTGGCCCTTGGGCCTGTTATAAAATGCAGCTGGCACCAGAGGTGATTTACAATGACTGCCTACCATTTGGAGAAGGCAGGAGGGGCAGGATCGTTTTTACTAGTAAAGTTTTACATAGGTTAAGGAAATACACTGCCCCCCGGTAGGGACGGAGTCTTTCTAGGACAGAAAAATAAAGATAAATAAAGGTGGAAAAACTGGAATGAGTACAGAAAAAAAAATAATTTAACTGGTTGGAAGATAGGCCTTATAAAGAAAGGTTAAAAGAAATGGATTCATTTGGCATGAAGATGAAAAAGCTCATGAAACCCTTCCTTCAAGATCTAGTAGTATTATGGTGCCTAGAAGTAGACTTTGCAAAAAAAAAAAACCAAAAAAACATTTAATATTTGCTGACTGACTGATTAGGAAAAGAAAGCTGATAATTCTCTCTTAGCCTCATGAAAAAGATGAAGAGAAGATGTGCACAAAGAACAGAACTGTTTTAGGTAAGTCACCCTTACCTTCGAGGCTGAGATAGTCTGTGCTGGCTCCCCGGCCCCACCCTCTCCCCCAGTGAGGTCAGTTGCTTCTGTACCTCCACAGAAGTTTCTTCATCTCCTTCAGTACTGCTCCCACTGTAAGGTCATTACTTCACTATTTGCTCCTCCCTAAGCAGTGAGCTCAATGGGTGGAGGTGGGGAGGCCCGGGCAGGAATTCAAGCCTTATTTCCTGTGTGTGTGCACATGCAAGGTTCTTTGTACATAACAGATGCAGAATAAATGAATTGAGGTCAACAGATATTTACTGTTCACCCACTATGTGTCAGATGTCAGACACTAGAGCTAGAACAGTGAACAAAACAAAACTTTCTGTCCTCGTGGAGCTTTCATTCTAGAGGGCGAGAGAGACAACACGCAAGTGAACTCTAGCATGTTTGAAGGAAATACATGCTATGGAGGAAAAACGGTGTGGCAGGGGAACAGGAAGTGCTGCAGTGGTCAAGATCTGACCGTGAGGGCATCTATCTCCAGATCTAGCCTCTCAACTCCCACTCTGCTTCTACACTCTCAGCCCCATGATCTTTCTCTAAGTGGAAGAGCACACAGTCTCACACCCACAGGATCTACTCCTGGAGCTCCTTATCAATCCTCGGCAGGCCCAGAACAGCTCAACAGGGCTCCTGATAAAGCGAAAACCCACATTCTTAGCACATACACCAACTCTTAGAGTTTCCTCCTCACACTTTATGCTACTAGAATAGGCAATATCTTCAACATGGCAGGAGACTGGTCAGACTTGGGAGTGGAAGTGAAAAGACAGGAGATACAAAAGGGAAGGCCAGAGAGGCGGGAGGGTCTGCACCCCATACCTACCCTCAGTCTATGCCTGCCCTCAGCCATTCTAAAGCAGCTCCTGTTCAGAGGAAGGCCACCACGCCATACCTGCTGCGACCACTACCACCGCCACATTGCACCTAACTACAGATACTCCTCTCCTCTCCCACCTCACCTTCCAAAGAGCAGAGGGTTCTTTTGTATTACCATGAGATTAAGCTTTAAGAACATACTGTTTGGAGTTTCTTTTCCTAGCCAAATCTATATAACCTATGTCCTGAACATTTAGCCTGAGAGGCAATGAGACCTACAGAAAAAGAATTCAAAATGGGGCGAGGGTAGGAAAGTGCTTCTTACTCAATATTTTCTAGGCCAATGACTGTAAGAGAGTGATCTGCCTGTCAATCAAGGGTTTGCTAACTGTTCACAATGTGACCAATGTACGGTGACTGCTGAAAGAAACCCAGAAAAGAAGGCAATATGCCAACCTCAAGAAACTTACAATCCCCCCCACCCCCAAATCATGCAGGTAATACAGCAAGCAAGTAAACAACTCCTAAACTGTATGTCCAGGCTGTTGGAGAAAGAATGGTTAGGACTTGATAAGCAGGGAAGATAGGCTAATCAGGTACAGAGAAGGCATAGTGAGGCAAGACTGAGGAGAGCACACGCAGGGGACCGGGAGCAGGGTGAAAATGGTGCTGGGCGGGCAGGCAGTGCGTGTGGGCTTTCAAAGCCAGGCAGGAGAGCTGACTAGGGACAGGGATAGAAGTAGCTCAGCCTTCAAAGCAGAATGACCTCGCAACAGCCAACAGGGTGATACCAAGGAAGGTGGAATTATAGCGAGGCAGTGTGCAGGAGGCCTGCACACTGTGTGTGTGTACATGCCAAAGGGATTTGAACTCACAATCTAATCTGATTGTGGCCCAGATTAGAGTTGTGGCAATAGGAACAGGAATTTTAAAAGGAAAAATCATTTAACAAATACTGAGCTGCAATTCTGGCAGGTGTAGTTTTAGCTGCTGGGGATAAGCAATTTCCAAAGACACTTTGAAGAAGGAAATAATAGAGCAGATTAGATACAGAGAGTATACAAACCAAATGTTGTCTTTATTTACTTATTATTTGCATCCTGTTCAGGGATAGGAAGGCTGACAAATACTTCTATATTCCAATCAATGGCTTAACATTATCCACAACTTTCCTAGACACAGAATATTTAAAGGAAAACTGTTAGGGACATGTATGCATGAGATGAAATGAAAGACACCTCTGTTCCTTCATGGCAATTATTTTGCTCCTGTTTTACATAAATATAGGAGAAGAACTGAAAATTCCTAACTACCTCCTGAGCAGTAAGGCAAGCAGCTGTTAACATATGATGGACCACTTCCTCCTTCTCTATCCTGCCATGGCCATGTAATGGGGGAAAAGGGTTGGGGCTTGAGAAGCCTCTGACATCCCTTGGCATTGAGGAAGACTTCACTCATCTGAGCCCCCTTCCACCCTCAAAGTGCCCCCATAAGACTAGAAGTCACTACAAACCTGGCAAGTCAGGCTCCATTGAAGACATAGCCACATGCACTGAGGGAGCCATCTCTAAACCTAACCCACACCCAAATAAAATGCCACAGACTGAATATCGGCCTTTTAAGGTAAGACACTCCTGCCTTCAGATAAGTAGTCTCCTTATTCATTGGGCAGCAAGGTCAGATATGTGCAGGTCCTAGGGATATACTTTAAGGACATGGTCCCCATCCTTACTGCATTTATAATATATGACAAAGTCTGAGCCCCTCAAAGATTTTTAAATGCAATGGCAATAACAACCAAGGTACTAATAGAGAGTCTTTCTTCTAAGTCTTTCCCAAAGGCAGATGGAGTTATGTTTGCTTTCTAACCCCAATTCACAGGACATTATAAATGAAGTACTCAACATGGACTATTATTAAAAGTCAGTCAGTCAGATAACTACTGGAGATGGAATTCTGTGTTTAACAAGAATGAAGAATGGAACGGCTCGTTACCCCCCCCAAAATCAGTCTTTCCAACTCAGCTCTAGTGAGAAATCCAAGAAAAGCAATGCTGGAGAAAGGCCAGCTTGTTGCTACCATTCTGTCACTCTGTGTTCTTCAGTAGCCCCCAACAGGCTGTCTCCCTTTCATGTCCTTTTTACTGCATTTTTATCTTGCATAGTTGAGGCCAAATATGCAGAGCCCCGTCTTTGGGCCATATACAAAGTAACTACTAACTGAAGACATGCTACACTCTCCATGTAGGACACACAGCCAATGCCAGAGGCCCCCAAATGATGAGGCTTTATTTCTGTTTGATTGTCTGCCCATACAGCTAATGTGTGCATGTGAGTTTTGTTCACTATCTCTGCATACAGCACGTGTCCACACACACTACCAATCATAATGGGGGGGGAGGGGTGAAAGAGATGAGCTCCACAAGACTTTGACCCTATGAGACATTAAAATCTTAAAACCAAACTCATGCACCTCTGCCATGTGTCACCCACCTCAACACTATCAAAGTCTACAACAGAACCCTACAGACAACAAGGTTCTATGCATAGGGAATTTGGTCCACAAACAACCTGTCCCTTTAAAGATCTGTAGCAATTTAAAAGCAGCTGGTTTCTGGTATGAACCAGTCCTCAGAAAGCAACTCTCACTTCATCTACAAAAGACAAGGTCTAATGACTGAGTTTTGTTTTAAAAAAAAAAAAAAAAAAGGGAGTGGGGGTGCGGGGAAGAATTGCTCCACACAGATAAATTCAAGACTCAGACACAACTGCCTGTGGAAGAACAAGGGTTGGGGGCTTTTAGAGGCAGCCTGAAGGCACTGGCCTTTGCTGCTGAATGTACCTGCACTGCTATAGCTGACCATGGCCTGGGATGAGGGAGGGGAAAGGAAACATTACTAAACAGAAATGCTATAACTAAAGGGGCACGAAGCAGGCACAGAGCTCACCATGGGGGTCTCGGTGCCACTTAGTCCCAGCAGGGCTGACCTTGCCCCATGCAGGCAGGTGATTCCCTCTCACTGTGGTAGGAAGTCCTCTGACAGAGACAGAAAACTGTGGCTGAAGGAAATATAGGCATTCTTCTCTTTTCCCTCCCTCCCCCTTTTCATTTAAAAAAGGAGGGAACATTTCTAGGCCTAAGAAAAGTTATGATTCCAAGAGTCCTTCTATATCAGAAAACAATGACTGACTTTTATAAGGATTTCAGTAATACCTGGAATCTCAAAAAGATTCTGAAATTGATATTTTCAGTGCTTAAGAGAAGCACTGAAGTCACATCATTTCCACAGTAATTAGAGGCAGTTTCTTACCATATATTTGGAAGGATTTATTTGGTCTCCTGCCTTAAAGAAAGCACCTACTCCATACCAAGTACTGTGATGGTGGTGGTGGTGATGATGATGATGATGACTACATGATACTCCTAATAATAGTGGCTATAATTTATAAATCACATGTGCCAGGCATTGTTTGAGAGTTATCTATCTTTCCTCATTTAACTCTCATTGAGATGTAGGTACAATTACAGTATCAGCCTGATTCTACAGATAAGAAAAGGGAGTCACAGAGAGATAAGGTAACTTGCCCAAAGTCACACAGTAAGCAATATAGCTGGCACTTGACCCTAGGAAGTCTGGAACCACTAGACTGAGCAGCCTCTGTATTTAATATCTGCTAGCATTTTAATTCTGAAACAATCCTGTGAGTTGAAACTACTATCTGCAAATTATAGGTGTGGGGGTAGGGGGAGAATGAAGAAAGGTTAGATGACCTGTGCAGCTAGTAAACTACAGGGCCAGGGGTCAAATCCAAGTCTCTGACTTCCATTCTGTATTTTTTCACTTCCCCACACCCCATGGTGGTTTGATTCATGGACTGCTGTACAAATGGTTGTTCCTGGGACCAGAAGAGGTGACACTAGGTCCCAAGGGCACACAGGGAGAAAAAAAATAAAAAATAAGAACTAGATAGGAGAGTCTGAAGGCAACCATTATGCCATAAGGAATTTGCCACCTGTTGCCAACCTCAGGGCTCTTAAACAGAAAATTCATCCTGTCACATTCTGCTCAAAACCATACAGACTTGCTTATTAGCCCTCTTCCCGTCTCCCGTATGAGTTCAAATCCCTTTGGCTTTAGTTACCCAATCTCATCTCTCACTTTCTCTGAGATTCTCTGCCCCTCAATCTGCCCACCCCACTCCCATGCTCACCCCCACTGCCCACAAGCACTTCCTTCTCCCTTAGGCCTTGGTTCATGCTGTTCCCAACAACTGAACTCTCTTTCCCATTTCTACCTAGCCATATTTCAGCGCTCTGCAGAAGACTGACTCCTTCACAAAGCCTCCTCACCTCCTCTTGTCTTTCCTGAGTTCCTCTGCCTCTAAGCTTCTTCGAATTCCAAACAATTTAGTACTTATTCATATCCAAGCAGTACTATACACCATTGTTTCTGGTTCCCCAGTGGAAAATTCCTTAGGGAAATGAACAACCAAGCAAGATCCTCAGGTGCAGACACCAGAAGGCTTCTGGGCATAGGCCTGTGAGTCATACTAAGACTGAATCCTGCCCGCCACACTCACCTGTCCAATTCCCATATAACCCACCTGTAAAACAGAAGTAAAACAGTACCTGATTCACAAGGTGTCTCTAGGAAGTAAATGAGAGAATGCAGTTCTAAAACATTTTCCACAATGCCTGGCAAAAATGCTCAATAAATAATTATTTAAATAATAACATTATCTGCCCACAGTCTAGTTTATTGCTTGAATGTACAATTGGAGCTTAGCAAGAAGTCTCAATTCACTGATGGGAAATAACTGGAGGTTAGAATTTAAAAAAAAAAAAAAACTATACAAAGAAAGAAAAGCATGAGTGAGCTCAAGAAAGTAAAATATTAGAGTGGAACAGATAGTAAAGTAGGCAAAATAGGATCTAAGGACTAAATCAAATCTGTAACTACTTCCTGGGTACTAAGTGCAAGCTCTCCAAGGGACATAAAGGGCATGTAGGACAAAGGTTCCATACTTGCAGGGCTCACTATCTAGCTAAGCAGTTTAGACAGCACAAAATAACTAAAAATACAAATAGCACATAAATGCCAAATGAATGGTATAGCCATTGGTTCCCAGGTTTGATGTTTGTTTGTTTTTGGCATGATACTCATTTTTACCATCAACTATTTTTTTTTGATCATTACAGGATATATAGGTTATTCCATACAACCTGTTGGTTGAAAAAATGCCTATCAATATAAAAGCTATGAATTCAACAGCATTTTCCAGTGAATTTCCACATACACTGCAAAAAAAGTAGAATGTATATGTTTGAAATATTAACTAAAGCTAACTCAAGTTTGATGACTCTACTCTGAATCAGCAAGCATGGCTACTGGCCGGTACACACACACTCAAATATTCATTAACCACAGCATGGGGATCACTGGCATACCCTCCTACTAACAGCAGCAGTTCAGAAGCAAGGAAGAGATGAGGTGACAAACTTATAACAGATTCAATTCAACAAACATTTAACTATTATAAAGAAAAACAATGCTTATAAAAATTGGTAAACAGATCCAGGCAAGTTTCACAGAAGAAAAGTTGGATTTGAGGAGATCCTGAAGGACAAGTAAAATGAAGATGCGTAGAGAGAATCAGAAAGGAAAGAATATGAGAGAATAAGGATGAGCAAAGGAGAAAACCAAAGTACTGAAGCCTGTACAGTAGCAAACCAAAGTAGTGAAGCCTGTCCTCGTGGGAATGTTGAGGTAAAAGGGAGGAAGGGATAGTGAACTTAGCACAAAGTTTAGACATGCAATACTGAAGCAACACAGCTTCTCAAAAGATGAGTAGTAGAGATGCCAGGAGCTACTGTGGAAAGAGCTATAGGCTCCAGAGCGCCACAGATCCAAACACTTACTAGACCCTAGGTTAGTTGAGGCTTCCCAAGCCTATATGTCCCCCCACTGTAAGACAGAAATCTAATACCATTTACCTCAGAAGGATATAATGATTTTGAGATGAGGCTCAAAATAAGTAACTATTCTGAAGTGCTTAGGACAGTATCCAACACAATAGAACTTAGTGATCACCATAACTACTCACAGTCCGCAAGGTACAGTAGGTCTTGGAACAGTCCTTTTGTTCAACCTTGTTTCATTCTAATGCTGATGAGAAAAATAAATCAATTCCCAGTTGGGGCCAGTGTGTGGAGTTTGCACATTCTTCCTATGGCTGCATTTTCCTCCAACATCCCAAAGATGTGCATGTTAGGTTAACTGGTGTATCTATATGGTACTAGTCTGAGTGAGAGTGAGTGTGTGCATGTGTGCGCACGCCCTGCGGCAGACAGGTATCCTGTCCAGGGTGGGTCCCTGCCTTGTGCCCTGAGCTGCCAGGAAAGGTTTCAGCCACTCACGACCCTGAACTGGAATAAGAAGGTTGAAAAATAATTCTCTTACTTGTTTTTATTAATCTTTCTTAGATGTATGTATAGTTCACATTTATTTCAATGTTTAATTTTAGAAGTGTTTTGAGTCTTTAAAAGTGTGATGTTTTTGTGAACAGAAATATGCCATAGGAACTTACCTTTTGTTTATATCAATTAGCCTATGGTAAAACTGGTTTCAATACACATTGTTTCACTTAAAGTCACAGTTTCTAAGAACCTATCCACGAAGTTAAGTGAGGACCTACTATAGTCTTAAAGGTAAGACTGATTCCATGCTAGTCCAGCATTCCTCAAATAGATTTGACTACAAAACAGTTTTAAGTAAAATTTAAAGAAAGAATACTAAAGGTGTACTGAGACTAGCATATGGGATGACAAATACAAAATGCCTAGTGATCCAAACTATGAATTCAACATTTTGGATAAATCTATATTTTATTAATCACAAATCAAAAGGTCTCAAGAATAAATTGTTACAAAAAAAATTAGTCCGATTCAATCATTTTACTAAGAACAGTTTTAATTTCTCCAGAATACTTTTTAACGGTCCATGGAACAGTTTATGAAGCACTGCCTTAAAGTGGCTTGGGGTGCTAAAACAAAGGACAAGATAAATAGATAGGGACAAGGAAACACAATAGGAAAAAAACATTTTTCTACATTTGTGTGAATACTGCTAAATTATATGGCTTGGATAGCTGGACCTGGTACCTCTTCCCATCGCCTCCAATTTAAAGCACCAGGAATTTTACAGGCATTAGGGAATAGGTCTTCTTGGGAGGAAGGAAGGAACATAGGAAGAGGCAGTGAGGAGGAAATTATCAAATGCTGCTTCTGAATGGTTTTTTTTAAACATGTACGTACAATATTTCTGTTCAAATCTGATGCTTTTTATGAAGTGAAAACGAAAGCTTAAAAACAAATAAGACAACCTGCCACTGTAGTAAAATGGACACAGCTCTGACTGCAGAGGCTTCTCTAACTGCCAAAAAGAGATCCAACCAGTAGGAACTGGGGTGAAGAACAGAGACCCTCAACCTGTGGGTTCCACAGCTGGTTAACTGCTCACTCAGGGGTGAATTGAAAGACAAATTTAGAACTTGGCATCCACTTCCAACTCATATTCAACAACACTAGTGGGGGCTAATGAAGGAGAACCTGTCCCTACTTTTGGCCATGCTGAGAAAAGTGGGTATTGAAGGTAGCTGAAAATGCTATGCAGGACTGAAGGTGGCAGAGGCAACAGACATCCAGAGGAAGCAAAGACTGTGTCAGAGTGCTTGCTCAGAGAAACCACAGCCACTGCTCACACTAAAGACAGACGCTTAGAGAGTTGTGTTTATCTCCAGTCTGTGCCACTGTGCCAGGAAGGGGGGCTGGGAGGCACAGCCTAGTTACTTTCCGTATGTTAATCCTGGCAGTCTGAGCAGCAGCTGAAGACAAACCCAGGGCAGAGAAGTGGACCAAAGGAAAGTCTGATTAATAATTATACTCTGAGTTTACAGAGTGCCTTTTTCTTCCCTGACGAGCTTAAAGTGGTTTGGAGACATTACTTCAGGTTCTTTATTTAAACATTTTCACAGGCAAGTCATAGACAGTATCCAGTACATGAGAAAGTTGAGATATTAAGTCCACTTTGAAAGATTAGGAAAAACACACATGCCTATACCAATTTCCCCTGGGGAAGTCAGCAAAGAGACAAAACTAAAAGCTCCACTTTTCCTAGCGGTTCCTGGTAGCATAGACTGCTTCTCAAAAATGATTCTAAAAGTTTAAGGAAAAGTGAGTATCCCAAAGGTCGCAAAATAAGTGTCTAGAATTCCAAAAAATAAAATAATAGTCCTGCCTCATCCTCTTCACAGTACAGCACAAATCAGGAGCCAAAATTGCCTTAAATCATTTCTAAAACAAGCCAAAAAATAAAAAACTAAATAAAGAGGGGGAGGGGGAGGAAGGTGGGAGGAAGAAAGAAGGAAAGGAAAAAAACACATATATTTTGCCTAGATCAAAGAAGTTCCAATTTTTATCTCAAGGGAGGGACAATGGTAGTTCCATAAGGCCTGTCTACTGCAAACAACCAAAGCAGAATAATCTATAGGATAAATCAGTCATTTTATGTTTCTTTCTAGTCTCTTAAAAAAAAAAAAAGTGCATATTTTTCTACAAGAGCGCGCAAGAATTTAGCATTTTCGTCTACGACCATGCCACCCTGAACAAGCCCAATCCCGTCTGATCTCGGAAGCTAAGCAGGGTCGGGCCTGGTTAGTACTTGGATGGGAGACCACCTAGGAAGACCAGGTGCTGTAAGCATAAAAAATAAAAAATAAGGGATTGTAAGCTGACCAGGTCCTTGCAATCTGTGAGGTGAACCAAGGGTTGCCTCGCCTCCCCTCCCCCCTCCCCCGCCAAAAATTAGCATTCTCTGTGAGTCTTCTAAATATCGGGCATCATGTTGGATCTGAGCATAGAATGTGAACAAAACAATATGTCTCCTATGTCCCTGAAATGGAAATACAGTGGGGAACAACCATCAGTATAAAAATGTCAATACACAAATAGATAAATAAGTCCCTACTTACATATTGTGAAAAGATCTGTAGGGGAAAAGAATAGCAGAATATAAGAGAAAATAACAGAAGGGGCATCCTTGACTGAGGTGGTCAGGATTGGCCTCGGTAATGAAGTGGTATCTTGCCTGAGACTGGAAGAAGTCTAAGTCTAGGGGCAGAAGGAATCACATGTTCATAGGCCATCAAGTGACAATAGACTTGGGCCTTCTAAGAATCAAGGCCAGTGGGTTTAGAGTTCAATGGCAGAAGAAGAAGAGGATGGCAGAGCAGGCAAGGCCATGCCATGCAATGCCAGGCTACGCCAGGCTAGGCATCTTATGGAATCTGGATGTAAGGACCTTGTTTTTCCTATGTTCTTCATAGTTCCCAGCCTGATGACCTCCTCATAGTTGATGCTAAGAAAATATATGCTTAATTCAGCAAATCCAATAAAACTAGTGACCACTTAAGAAGCAATGCAAATATTTCAAATCTTGGCCCTCAAGAATCTTATAATTTGATTTGTAGAAAAAAGAAAGCAGACCACCCCTCTACTCCAAATGACAAATGTTCTGAGACAACAAGAAAACTATCCTGAGACAATATCTGATTAAATGCCAAATGAAATGTTCACTGGAAGAGGGAATAATTTCAGGCTGTGGTGGTGAAACATTTCCCAGAAAGGATAGGTCTCCAAGTAGAAATGAAGTCTGGGAAGAATTTAACTAAGCCACCCAGTAAGGATGCTCCATGCACACAGAGCAGTATAAACAGAAGTGCAGATGCAGAAACAGGCAAGGTCCCTTTGGGAGAAATAAGCACACAGGACAGCTGGGCCCACCTTGAAACATACAGTGGTCCATCCCAGAGGCAGCTCCAGGCTGGCTCACCCCAGGCTAAGGTCCTTGCCTGGACACAGGAGGAAGATTCCCACATGCTAGGGCCCTGGCTGTTCTCCTGCCTGGCATTCTGGGGGAGCAGGAGAAGAAAAGTGAGAGAGACTAGAGAAGAAAAGTGAGAGAGACTATCTGCCCCCAAGAAAAGGACAGGCAGAGAGCTATGGATCTCATTCACTGGGATTAAAAAAAAAAAAAAAAAAAAAAATTAAATGCCAAGAAGGAGGGCAAGAAGAGGGAAAAATCCAAGTTGTTGTAGTATTATGCAACTGAAATTCCATGCATATGCCAGGAAATTCAAAGGTCACAGTTCCCACAGCAACTGTAACCTGACCCGTCAGCATATGTAGTCTTTGGCGCTGCCAGACCCAAAGCAATCTACCATGTTCAGCACTCACGCCACCAGCACATACCTGCTGCTCTGTAGCACCTGGCAGTCTGTACCTACACTCTGCTCAGAGCTCACCTGGGCTGCCCATATCAGGCTGCATGGGGCCTTCAGCCATTCACTGCAGTCCCACAGTCTTTTCAGCAGAGCTTCACCCTGACTCCAGGCCTACTGAACTATGGGTCTTTAATCTTAACTCATCTATGGGTTGAATTGCCTTAGGAGGGGGAAGGGAAATGTGTGTTTGTGCGGGCAGGGGTTGCTACCTCCCTCTTCTCTGATATCTTGTGACATCCCAACACTTGCCAAGCCTCATCGTAAGGGAAACAGGGCCGGGGGAGCAGATGGAGCAGTGGCAAGGGAATGCTGGGCCTCAAAGGACACCATCAAAAAGTGAAAAGACAACCCACAGAACAGGAGATTTCTGCAAATCATATTATCTGATGAGAGACGTGTTTCTAGAGAATATGTAGCTGAGCACATTTTCCTTCCTAAAGGAGGCTAGGACAAAGTCAGGGCCATCCAGGCCCTGGCCCAACCTGAGGGCCATCCTATATTGTGATAGTGAGGAGGGGGCATGAGCCCCTCCACCCTCATCCCCCAGCATGAGGTGGCAGGTAAAGGCTGTGGGTATCTATCTGCCTGTGGGTGGAAGAGAGACCAATGGGCCTGGCTTAGAAACAGTTGATCACTGGTCTTTTTAAAAGACAAGTCCCCTGAGGTCCTTCTCCTGACAGTTCAATCATCACAACAGAAAAGACTCACCCAAAAAAAGGTTTATGTCCTGGAAATCCTAGCTCCATTCAGCTATTCTGTGAATAGCTGAAACAATAGGCTCAGGTCAAAGAATGACTTTCCTGTTACTTTGGCTCCCAAGGCGAACACAGACAAGGAAAGCAGAAGAGATGTGTGACTAAGACTAGCTCTACTGAGCAGCTGCCTCACCCTGAGCATGGCCTCAACAGTGCTCATAAGAGTACTCTGCATGGTTGCTATGAGAATTAAATGAAGCAATATATATAAGAGCCTACAAGGCCTAACACACGGGAGGTACTCAATAAATGGGAATTATTAGTATTGTTGTTATTTCTTTTCATCCTTTATGTTTTACTAAATATACTGTCACCCAATTTGATCACCTACTTCATTTATGAGAGCTTGGTGGAAATTAATGTTTTGATTATTTCATAGCAACAATAAAAATAACAATAGTAGCTAACATTTCACGTGTGCTTACTGTGTGATGAGCACTGTTTTGTATGCTGTTCTTATGAAGTTCATTTAACCTCATAATAATCCCATGAGATAGGTATTATTATCTACATTTTATAAATTGCACAGAAATTTAGTAATGTACTCAAGGTCACATAGTTTTAAGTGGCAGAAGATGTAACCGAACCCAGGCAGTCTGACTTTAGGGCCTCCATACTTAAACACGTCACATCCATCTTCAAAGTATGAAGACCTGTACCCACCATGAGTAATGCAGGCAAAGAAGCCAAAGTGTCACAGGTTTCAAAAACATTCCAAGAGTGACCAACTTATTTGGAAGAACTGTCAGTCTCAAGTCAACTTGTATTCATAAAACCATATGGAATGATTCTGAGTTCTGCAGAAGAGAAAGACCTGAACAATCGAAAATGCCACTTGATCGCAGGCAACTCCATCCAAAATGGGGATATGGGACCATGCTTCATTTCAAAATTACACTTGCTAAAAAGTCCTCCAAGCAATTCGATGCCTCAGGAATAATAACACTTACTGAACAAGCCTAGGAATTTCACTGTCCTATACTTTACTTGATTCTCTTCCTATTTAATAAATTCCCACAACCTTCTTGCATTTGTTAAGAAATTCTCATCTTCTCCACACTTTAGGTTCCTCTCACATTTTTTTTCCTATGCTCCATCACCTACCCCTAGCCCCCAGCTACGTGATTTATATCCACTTGTTCAGATTACATGCAAAGAAAAAACACCAACATGTTCATTGACCCCAACTTAGAAATGGTAATACCTGATTAAACAAATTAAAAGGGATACAAAAGAAATGAGGCTCTGAAATAACACACTTGCAAGTATTTGCAAGTATGTCCCCCAAAAGTGAAGCCAGCATTCCCACCTAACAGTGGGAATGTTATCTAAGGCAAGAAACAGCCTCTGCTGCACACCTCCTGAGCTTGCTCTCTCATCTGTTGGAAATGGTACTATTACAGACGTGTAAGGTGGTTCAATACAGAACATTATCATGTAAGTAAAATTTCTTACTTCTTCTTAGTCTTGTCTGAACAACAGCAGAAGAGGATTGACTGCTAAAATATTTTGCAGGGATCAGCATTGGAGATAGTTTAAATTTTTCATTCTGATAACTTATCTACATAACCCGAAGCACTTCTTGTTATTAAGTTCCATGCCTTATACTAGAGTAAATAGAGCTGAAAATCTCATTAGATAACACAAGGGAGTTGAAATTACAATGGGAAATGATACTGTTCCATTTTCCTGGCTTGTGCTTAAATATTATCTCAACACGTTTATGTCCAACTATTCTCAGAAATCTGGCCCCCAATCAATGTATTCAGTAGTCATCAGCTTATAGTTGTTTTCACCAGAGACATGGTGAGTAAATGCTATAAAGAGTCTATACGCCTTAATCTCTACTTTCACAGGATTTTAAGTTTCTAAAAGCTAAAACAAAGTCACTAACATAAGAGGTTCTGCGTATTACAAGTTATGAGACTGGTTATAGACTATTCAGCTCTAGAGACTTGTTAAATATAACAGAAACTCCTGAAAGGTTAGAAATATGCCATATAAATCTGAGTTTACTAAAGAACTGAGGGCAAATATGGCTCAACAAAATCAAAAGCTTTTATGCTTCAAAGCATAAAGCACATCATCGAGACAGTGAAAAGACTTATCACAGAATGTGATAAAAGATTTGCAAATCATATATCTGATAAGGAACTTATATCCAAAATATGCAAAGAACTCTTATAACTCAATAATAAAAATCAAAATGTCTAATTGAGCAAGGTATTTGATTAGGTATTCTTCCAAATAATTTTTTTTTTAGATTCAAAAGGAAAGTTTATTAGAAAAGGGATAACATTCTACAGAGTGTGGTCTCCTCTCAGAGGCAGAGAGTGAGAGGGACAGTGCAAGAGATAGAGAGAGAGACAGAGTAAAGGGACTCAGAGGGACAGAGACAATAGAGATGACAGTGATAGAGACAGAGAAAAGGTACCGAGAGAGACCCTCCAAAGAATGTTTACAAATAGCCAGTAAGCACATGAAAAGATGCTCAACGTTATTAACCCCTAGGGAAATACAAATCAAAACCACAATGAGATACCACATCACATCCATTAGGATGGCTATAATAAGTGTTGCTGAGTAAGTGGAGAAATTGGAACCCTCACACATTGCTGGTGGGGCTGTAAAATGGTGCAGCTGCTATGGAAAACAGTTTGGCAGCTCCTCAATATGTCAAACATGAAGTTACTATATGACCCCTCAATTTCACTCCTAGGTATGTATATACACAAGTGAAATGAAAATATATATACATACAAAAACTTGTACATGAATGTTTATAGCAACATTATTCAAAATAGCCCAAGGGGAATATCCATCAACTATTAAATGAAAATGTAATATATCCATAAAATGGAATATTATTTGTCCATAAGTAAGAAGTTCTGGTGCATGCTACAAAACGAACTTTAAAATATTGTGCTAAGTGAAAGAAACTAGTCACAAAATATCACACATTGTATGTATGATCCCATTTATATGAAATGTCTAGAATAACAAATCTAGAGAGACAGAAAGTAGATTCGTGGTTGCCTAAGGCTGGGGGGAGAGAGACTGGAAAGAAGTAAAGACTTAGTGCTATGGGTGCAGCATTCCTTTTTTGGATGACAAAAATGTTCTAAAATTGATTATGGTGATGATTGTATAATTCTGTGAATACTCTAAAAACCAGTGAATCTTACACATTAAATGAATGAACTGTGTGTCATGTGAATTATACAATAAAGCTGTTAAAAAAAAAAACTAAGAGCAGTAACCTTGTGTTATGTGTCATTGTATTCTCATAAGTAACACAGGGCCTGGCACACAGGAGGTATTCGATAAATGACAATAAAATAAGAAGAATAAAAATGATGAGTCTTTTTACCAAATATTTCATTAGAAGAATGCCCCCGCTGCATTCAGTGACCTCTATGAGATAGCCCTAGCTTAGAGACAGGAACCCTTTTCAGTACCTTCTCCCAACCCAGCACACCTCCTAAATGTTAGGCTGATATCTTTCGTCTAAAGTGTCTTCTAAACCTGGATTCTGGGATGCTTTTCTGGTGGACATAAAAAACCAACAAATATTTCTGAAAGCACATGAATTCCTGGTCAGGTGACATGAAGGCCAGGAGGGAAGCATAGGATGTGGTCTCTTTAGCAGTCTAGTTAGAGGCAGAATTAGTATTCATGAAATAATCAGAGACTTCAGGACAGTAGATGATGGAGATGAGTCAGGAATTAAAGACAGTAAGGGCCTTTGGTCAAAAGTGGGATACTCTTCTGGGGTGCCCCAAGTAAATTATTGCAAACTACTATCCTGCCTGTCCATATGGCTTTCTTCAACCCACAATCAGAATTAATTACTTCCTCTACAGCATTTTGTTCAAAGCAGTGTTATATTACAGCTCACTGTACATGTTTCTGGCTCTCCTACCATGAAATACAGTCCTAGTAGGCAAGGACATAGTTAACAACTTGTATCTCCTTGAAAATCATTAGCATAAAGTCCTGTACACAGTAAACAGATAATTTATATTTGTCCAATTTAAGTATTTACTACATAAAAAATATTAACACCACTTTTCTGAAGCCACATCTAGCTGGCCAAATGGAAAGCTGTCTTTAGGTGTCTGTGGCAAATGAATGGCCAACTTGCCTAAAAACCGGAATGCTTAGATTGTTAACATGACCTTCACATGACCTACAGAAAGCACCTACAAAATCTGATCCATGTCCAGATTTCTTTCCAGAACTCCCACCTCCTTGCCTCTAATGACCATGCTCTAGTAGCAGGAACTGCTTGTTTGATCCTCAAGCCTGCCCCACCCATACACAGAGGCTGCTCCCTCTGCCCCAGGCCCTGCTCCCCACTCACTAGCAGTCTGTGCTGAATTTTAGTACCTGAGGCCTTCCCAGACTTTCACTTCAGCCCAGATTGAGTACTTTGTCACACACTTTCATTGGACCCTCACAGGTCTTTCCTCTGTATCTCTGTGATTATTTATCAATCTTCCCCACTAAACTGAGAACCCTATGAAGAAGCAGTGTTTATTTAACTCTCTATGGTGGTTTGTTGGCAAATGTTCTCCAAAAATATGTTCATGTTTTTATATGTACATACATTTACTATAAATTTTACTGATATAAAAAATACACAGCATATGCTAGAAATAAAATATATAATACAGTAACAAAATCTACAATAATAGTAATATATAACATAACGTATGTAGCAATAAAATATATGATACTCTTTACTGTAAATTCCATAGAGCCAACTAATTCTCACAGAATGCTGTCGCAGATTTTTGTCTCACTCATCTCTGTGGCCAACCTATGGATTAAATTAATAAATAAATGAATGCTGGTTGATATTTTCATTTACTTTCAGGAGTAAAACAAAACTGGAACAAAGAAGATGTATATCAAACATGATCTGAGCAACTTCTTTGCTTTATTGGACCCTCATTTTCAAATATGAGAAGAATATTTCCTCAGTATTTTAGGTGCTATTCATAATGTAATGGCTACAAGACATAAAACATTTTAAGTTTACACTGCAAATGTTAACATTTTCTCCATCACTTTCCTAGACAATGAATGAAACAATAAACGAAGCAATGATTTGTGGTGTTTGTTGGTTTCTGTGGTATAAATACTCCCACCCTACCCAGTTTCAAGCTACCAACTTGACATCTCTGAACACAGACACAGAGCTGGGTAGGGATGTGCCATCGTTCACTGTTACATAGTATTTCTACCATGTGGATACAAGAGACATAAGAGCACAGTCAATACTAAAATAATGAGGAAATGATATGATTTGAGTATTTATTACCCTTGTTTTTAATGTAATTTATTTAATTATAAATTGTTGAATTTTTAATAATGGCTGTTTTTAAAAACTAACTTGTAAAATTCCAGAAAATTTAACCACAAGGTATGAGCAGACTCTGGCAGGCCATGGTTCACTACTATATTCCCAGTGTTTAGTAGTTAAAAGGTGCTCAAAGCATATTTGTGGGAACAAAGTATAATCCTGTAGTGACTTCACTCCCAAGAGTCTACTACTCCAGAGGCAATCAAGACTTTCCTGTAACAATATTTTCCTATACCTGGGAATTTTGAAAACTAGAGAGAATAGCACAATCTTCCATATAATACATTATCTTAAAAGGGGGCAGGGTCTTTTAATACTCAGTATAAGCTCAAATGTAAGACATCTTCTTTGATAAATTCTCCCTGAGGTATTTCTTCCATAAAAACACTTAGGCACTGGTAAGTTAATTTTAAATCCTTCAACAGTCTGATTAGGTTTAGCACCCTGGGTGGCATTATTCACAGAACATCCCTTAAAGCTGTGAGTTCTGGCTCCCGCTCTGGGAAAAAAAAAGCCCAATCAGTACCTTCTGACCACGAAGGGCACCAGCCTGGTACGAAGAATGCCTGGGGGCTCACTCACTGCTCCTTAGGTCTCTTCTGGCTCAGTCTGAGTCCTCTTTCTTAATGCTATTTCTATTGCTATTGCTGTTGCTACTCTCTCTTTAAGCTTCTTCCTCTGGTCTTCACTTCTCCTTGGTTCCCTACAGATTCTCCCTCCCAAGGCTGGTTTTGGTCTTTGGTTTCTCATCATCTTCCCCATTTAATACCATCTGTCTTCGTCACTAATGACCCCTAGATCTACATCTCTACTCACTATCTGCATGACAAAGCATAAAGTACTTTCCCCAGTTATCTGCAACTGCATTGACCTTTAGATCACACTGCATCTCTGTGCCTTTGAAAACACAAGCATGTCCCAGCTGCTCCCTTAAGAATGAAGGAGACCTTTATCCTCACAGACTGTAATATGAATAAAGGAGGGGAGTGATGTTTCATTTTCCCGAGCATAAAATAAAGCTGAACTTGCCTTTTCAGATTATGCATGCTGCTCTCCTCCCCAGAAAGCAGTGGTTTCTAACAGCATGTGAGACCTCCCTCCCCCTCATCCTAGCCTTCACCCCATTCCAAGCAGTATATACCCAAGACTCCACTAAATATCTCCTGGGGTTCTATTCCTTTTCCCATTTCTAGTCATTAATTTGTCATCATCCTCCAGTGGAAATTATTCCAAATTGCCTGCCCACAGGCCCTGCCAGCCTCCAGCCCGTCTTCCCCAAGTATTTTTCATATTGTACCACTGCCTTATTTAAGAACCTAAGGCTCCCTATCGAAATCTAAGAGAATAGATTTCCTGTTCTTAGGAATAAACACTTAAGTATTTAGGGGTCAATGGGTACAATGTCTCTACTTCATACAGAGAAAAGAAAAAAAATATGAAAAAGCAAATGGGGCAAAATAGAAACAACTGGTGGTTCTGGGTAAAGGGTAAACAAGAGTTCCTTGTACTATTCTTGCACTTTTCTGAAATTATATCAAAATAAAGTTACAAAAAAAATCTAAACCCCTCGTCTTAGCATCAAAGTTTGACAATAAATAGCTTCATTTCATTAACCACTCCAGTCACCCTGGCTGGTAATGGTCACACCTCTATCTAACATCTTGTTTTTGTCCCTCTCTCTACACCTCGACTCAGGATTTCCCCTGCTCCTCCCCACCAACCCGCTTCCTTCACTGACTCACTTCTCCCAGCATTGCCAAGGAAGAAAGAGAACTAACATTTACCATCTGCTACCACCAAGGCCAACATCATGCTTTACACTTACTGTATATTATTTCATCTAATTCTGCTAACAACTCTAATGTGGAAGGTGTTAGCCTGAGACTTGGGGATATTTAAGACGCTAGCCAGAACAGGCAAGTAAGAGATAAATCAAAATAAAGAAGTCAACAATGGAAAAGCCAGAATAAAAGAATCAGAAATTAGCACTGAATCCTATGGGATTTTGCTATAAAAGTGAATGTAAATGTTAAAACCCTGACAAAATAAAAATAATTGTAATTTGGCAGTATTAGGAGGGGAGTTGGAAACAAGCTATGAATGTATACTAGAAAGACAAAGTATCTTGTTTAAAAGTGAAACAGTTAATCATGCTAAGCAAAATAAGCCAGACAGAAAAAGTTGAAAATCACATGACATCACTTATATGTGGGATATAAACCTAAAAGCAACAAAAAAACAGGACAGAGACTCATGGACTTGGACTATAGGCTAGTAGTTACCAGAGGGTAGAGGGGATAGGGGAGGTAGATGGGGTAAAAGGGGTCAAATATGTAGTGATAGAAAGAAATCTAACTATGGGAGGTGAACACACAGTATAAATATATATATGCCTTACTGTTAAAATGTACAGCTGAAATTTACCGGATTTCGTTAACCAGCGCCACCATAATTAATTAATTAATTAATTAAAAGTCATTTAAAAACACTCAAATCTATTAAATTTTCTTTTGTTTTTAATAACTAAAAAAAAAGACACTGGTCCAGATCACACAGCCACTAAGTACAGAGCTGGAATGGGAACCCAGGTCAGCCTCTGCTGTCCACAGCTAACCCACACCTTATTGCTTCCCTTTCCAGACCAATTCACCCACGGCCGATTCACTGGCTCAACACATACTTACTGCCTGCTTTGTGTCAAGCCCTGTTCTAAATGCTAGAGACATATTAGAGAACAAACAGATAAAGCTCTCCAACTTCACAAAGCTTCCATTTTAGTGGTAGGAAAGACAATAAAAGCTGTAGTTATCAAACACATAGACAGTGCTGATTCCATGTCAGGTGTTATCTCAAGCATTTTATAAATATTAATCCATTTAATCTTCATAAAAATCTTGAGTTAGGTATCATTCTTACAAATGAAGAAACCGAGGCTAAAGGGGTTAAGTAATTAAGGTTCCATAAGTAGTACACTGGTGAAGCCAAGACATAAACCCAGGCAGTCTGGCTCCAGAGCCAAGGCTACTATGCCTCTTAATAAACATAAGGAAAGCATGCTGGAGATTACTTAGCACTCTGAAAGAAAGGAAAATATAAAGCAGGATAAAAAGAATTTGGAGTACCATGGAGAAGGGGACACGTTGAAATTTTACACTGGGTGGCATGAGCAGCTTTCATGGAGAAAGTAACATCAAAAAAAAAAAATGCAGGGATTAAGGAAGTTAATTATGTTATATCTAAGGGAAGTGTTTCAGGAAGAGGGAACAGTTTGTGCAAAGGACCTGAAGCAGGGGCATGCCTGGAGGGACTAAAGAACAGTAAGGCACCAGAGAAGTTCAAGCAGAGGGAGTGAGGAGAATAGTAAGCACCGCATTTCTGACCAGCAGAATGCTCATGCATGATTTGTACCCAATTCTCTGTATCTCCCCGGTGTTCACTAGCTATTGATCTTGACTCCCAAAGTGAACTGTGAACTCTGAGAATAGAGCCTGTGACTTCTACTCTCTTTGTACGTCCCTGGTACTTTTAAGCTGATGTTTATGGAATCTATCTGCCTTTGCCTTGTGGATTCCATGAACCACAAGGTCCAAGAAAACGAGCAGATCCTGTCTAGGAAGCTTCTAACACCTCTGCCCACCAGTCCTCCTACACTAGTGGTGAACAGTGAACTCTATCTGTGTTAAGGGCATTCCTATGAAAACATAGGTTCTTGTATTTGTTGCCAACCACATCTGCAAATTTTATACTCAAATTTTGTCTCCAGTATGTCCCTTTAAACTGGTTGACAGCCAACATCTCTCTACTTTACAAATGGCAAAACTGTGACACAGAACCATTAAGTGATTCCCTGAGCTCACTGCACAGCAGCAGCTAAATCAAAGTTGTCTCATCTAGACTAGGAGATCAGGGAATGCAGAAGCCCTGGCATCTTTATTCTCCTTTGTGGTCCACCTACCCACTCCCATGCCTGAACAGGGCCTTACAGACCTAAGACACTGAGAATTTTTGACTTTTAGACTTCAGGTGTCCTAGATCAGCAGTCCCCAACCTTTCTGAGACCAGGGACCATGCTCCTATGAGAATCTAATGCCTGATGATCTGAAGTAAAGCTGAGGCAGTGATGCTAGCGCTGGGGAGCGGCTGCAAATACAGATGAAGCTTTGCTTGCTTGCCTGCTGTGTGGCCCAGGGTTGGGGGCCCGTAGATCACAAGAATAGGCTCGTGGGTGGTCAGGAGCAATCCAAACAGTACATGGTCCCAATCACATCTCCACAGGCTTAAGGAAAAGACCAAGAGCATTTAGTTACATCACGGAGAACTTAGCTGAATGCGGTGAGTCACCTGTTTATATGGAGAGCATTTCCTTTAAACCTTTTCATCATGTCCAGAATTTCCAGACCCTTTTCCTCATAGTTCTCACGGAACTAAAGAAGCTCTCGCTACTCATAAAGAATTACAGAATGTGCATTGGACTCTGCCCTTTTCAGTCTTTTAAAGTAGCAAAAAGAAAATCTTTTTGTTCTAAGTCAGAAATGGTTGGATACCTTTTCCTTCCATCTTATTTCCAAAATAAATTAATTTAATTTAATTTTCCAGATCAAGCCTGGAAAAAATCCATTCTAGAAGAATCATTTCCATAGGCTGAGATGTGGTGAAGAGTAAAGCTAAAAGAAAGAATGTTGTGTATAACTAAAACTGAGATCTTGGGTGCTATGGCTGCTATTCTGTTTAGGAGATTAACTTTCTCATGAAGGCAGCAGGGAATGGCAGAAGCTATGTGAAGTAAAATACAGTCCCTGCCTTCTGGGATGCTCATGATAATAAATGATACTTTAGCCCTGGGACTGCTTCTCCTTCTGGACAATTGCTGGTCCTGTCACACCCCACTGAGCAGCCCCAGCATGGAGAATCACTGATGCTGGGAATGTGGGTTCCTACCTGTATCTATAACTCTGGTTAAAGGGAACGGTAGCATCATTATTTACATATGGCGGGTAATCTAAGAGTATTAGCTATCGAGGGGTGCTATGTTCAAAACAACAATTAGATAACAGCATTGTATCAATGTTAAGTTTCCTTGATTTTGATCACTGTACTGTAGTTATAGAAGAAAATATGTTATAGTTATAGAAGAAAAATGTCTCCAACTTTCAAATGGGTCAGAACAAAATGCACATATATATATATATATACACACACACATATACACACATATATATACACATATATATACACACATATACACACACACACATATGGGTAGAGGAAGAATGATAAAGCAAACAGGGCAAAATGTAAACAATTAATAAAATCTAATTAATAAATGCAGATAACAGATACAAGGAACTCCCAATACGGCTCTTACAACCACCCTGCATATTTGAAATTTTATCAAAATAAAGAATCATCTAAAAATGAACTTTACTTATGCCCAACAAAGAGATGGACATATGTCTCAGTTACCGCAGGAGCCAGTTCCTGCCTAAAGCACCTGGAGACCAAGGCAGCAAAGGCAGCTGGCACAGTGACATGGGGAGAAAATCGAAACAATTAACCATGCTGAAAGAGTCTAGGAGCACCTAAAACATCAGCTATTTTTGGGTTTTTCTCTAAAATTAAGTCACATTCTCTGGATTTTTCTCCAAAATTAAATCATATTCTTGGAATACGGAAAACAAGACCAGTTTTACCAAAAGGCTAGGAAGGCAGGAAACCTGAAACTTCAGTGTTATCTGGGGCTCTTCCCTCTCATTATCTCCTCTATCTAATCAGTGTTCTCTTTCCAAAATGTCTCTGGCACCAGGCCTCCTCCTCTCTACTTCCACCACCAACATCCTGTTCCAGTTGCTTGTCACGGCACACATGAACATCACCAATTGCTCAGGGATGGGCAAACCAGAAGCTGTGGGCCAAATCCAACCTGCAAAGAAGAATGGCTTTTACATTTTTAAATAGCCCATGGTGGAGTGGGGGAGGGGAATCAAAAGACTATTTAGTGACATGTGAGAATTATATGAAATTCAAATTTGGGGGCCATAAATAAAAGCTTTATTGGCACATGGCCATTAGCCATACCTATTCATTTACCAATCGTCTGTGGCTGCTTTCATACCATAATAGCACAGCTAGGTAGGTTCATCAGAGAATTATATGGCCCATTGAAATGTAATGTATTAAGTTTCTGGCCCTTTACAGTGAAAAGTTTGCTGGCTCCTCCCATAACTGCTCTTGCTTGACTTTCATCTCTTCTGCATCTACAAGATTAATCAACATAAAATGCTACTTCCGTGCCGTTGCTCAGTGTTCAGATACCTCTGATGAACTTACAGTGCCTATAAACTTTGCACTGTACCCTAGCATCCATCAGATGAAGTGAATAAACTTGCTTCTAGCAAGAAAAGCCCGTAAGGCCATGCCTCTTGTTCACACTCACACTGTTCTCTGCCTGTCAGAAAACTTTCTGGCCTTCAACTGCTAAGCTCACCACTAACTTACCTTTCCTGGTTCCTTCTCTTTTGCTTCCACAGCACCCTATACTTACCTTTCTCACAGCTCTTACCACACTATACTGAAATTATCTATTTGTGTCTGTCTCCCCAGCTACAGTAAGATTCCAGAGGGCAAGGAACATGTCTTACACATCTCTCAACAGAAAGAACCTGGCACAGCAGTCCATAAACCCTAAACTCAACTCCAATCCAGGCAGGCTGGCCTCCTCACTGCCCCTGAATGCGCTGTGCTCTCTCTCAGCCCTAAGCTTTGCTCACACCAACACCCCTTCATCTCATCTAAACCATCCTACCAATGACCTGGGACACGGTCTACACAGGCCCACGACAGCCAGTGTGGACGAGGGTTCAAACCCCAGGCTCTTCTCAGTCCTGTGCTATGTGCCCTCAGACAAGATGTGTACACCTCTGGTACATCAGTAAAGCAAGATGATACGGCATCACTCAACTTTCAGGGTTGATGGTTCATGTAAACATCTAAACCAGTGCTTAGCATATAATAAATTCTCAAAACACTGGAGTCACCGGTCTGTGCCATTTTGGCACTTCATTGCTTTTCTTCCCCCCTTAACCAACTGTTCTGTACATTCATACTGTATCTTCTAAAGCAGAGAAGTTCACGAGCAGGGACAAGGTCGTACACTTCTACAACCCATGTCCTGTCCTAATACCCAACACAGTGCAACATGTGGAAGAGGGGCACAAGAAATGATGATGAACAAACTATTCTAGGAAGTCCAAAAAGTTGCTAATAAGTAAAATTATGCAGAGCCAGGGATGAGGCAGAGAGTGAGATAGAAAGCAGGAGCTGGGGGTGGGAGCCGTTTCGGGGTACTCTTTTTTTTTTAATTTTATTTTGTTTGTTTCAAGTATACAGTACATTGGTTAGACACTTACATAGTTTATAAAACAATCCCCCTGATTGCTCTTTCTCCCCTCTGGCTCTCCTCCTAGCCATTACATTAATGCTGACTGAATTCCCTATCAAGGTCTTAATGGACCCACACATGCTTTCTGGAGACTGTTCCTAGATGAAAAGAAACCAAAGTCTCAGGATTCCACTCTAAGTTTCATAAGCTTGGGCCAATAATAGTACTTGCTGACACTCACTGTGTGCTTACCAAGTGACTGACAGAATTTAAAATGCTTAAAACCACACAGAGTAACAGGCAGGATTGTTATAGCATTGCACAACTAAAGAAACTGAGGACCAGGGAGGTTAAAGAACACACCAAAGTCACACCCTAGTTAATGGTACAGTCTAGTTCCAGAGTTCATGCTCTTAACTACTACATGTTTTGGGTTTTTTAATCTAATGTAGCTTCACCATTTACCAGGTAAGATAAATCTTACCTCAGATAAATTTTCTAACCTCACTGAGCCTCATGTTTCCCAACCTAAGTGGGCATCATTTACTTAACTTCATGAGATTGTTGTAAGAATTAAAGGAGATCCTGTCATAAAATTTTTGAAACAGACTCCTGATAAAATTAGTTTCCTTCCCACCTTTCCTATACCCCAATATAAGTAAGGATTTTAGCCAAATTCCTTGACCTCCTTTACTGTCAGGTAATAATTTGTACTCCACCATGGGATTTCCTGCCTATTGCTTGTCTATGCCCAAGCATTTGGGCCTCACAAAAGCCTGCAAAAAATGGCCTGGACATGAGCATGAAAGGAAAGTGCACATGGAGCTCAGTGAGACAGCACAGAAGGCGATGGTCCAGACAACTCCTGGTGTGCAATGAATACTGCATGAGCACAGGCTGGCCAGCCAGGCACTGCCAGGATGTACCCTGACTGACAGCCATGACAGCACCTGGTTCTGTCTACTACACCAACAAGCCCAAAAAACAGGCTTGGAAGCCTGTAAAGGCAGAGCCTGGTAACATCTATGGCTCTGAGGCTGCATGTGTGGTGGGGAACAGAGAGGGCAAGGCAGATAAAAGTGACAGGCAGTCATTCCTACCAATGGTGGAAGATTAGACTGCCTGAAAAAGTTGCATATAGAAAAATGAAAATTTTAATTCCTAGAGAAGGAATTTTGTTGCAAAATTCCTTTACTGTTAAGAATTAAATTTAAAGCCAAGAAGTACAGACATTCATTGTTATTTATATTCAGGAAGTCAATCCTCATTTCACATCAAGTTTGCTTAAAGCAATGGATACCTTTAAGCTAATGAACCCTTCTTTGGAATGAAAGTCATGGACAGAAAGAACTTTTCATGAGCAGCATGTAAAAAGATCCTAAATATTATTACCAGACTGAGTCAACTCAATTAATATAGCAGGGAGTAAAAGTCAGAAGACGCTTAACTTATTTCCAGGAGATACAAGTAATTTCTATTTGAATGAACCTAATCAAAGTGATCCCAAGGTCTTATAAGAGATTAAAATACAAACAAAAACTATCTCACTAAGTATATCCAGCAGTAAGAATCCCCTTAGGCTTTTTCCCACGATATATCAGCTTCCAAATAAAGCACATGACAAAGATACTTAAAGAAGATGGAAGAGTGGGAGGGCTGACAGATACCACTACAAGACTACCACCAGGTTCCAAGGTCCCTGCAGGCACAGTATATTGTGTTTCTAGAGTGAGAAAAGAGCCTCGGAGGTGACATGGTCACATCTAATTCCCAAAGCATCAATTAAGTACCTCCATGCCCAGGACTGCTCCCAACCCTGCTGAAACACCCGGGAAAGGGCATGCCCCTGCAGCAGGCTCCTCTAGAGAGGGCTGGCAGTCCACTAGAGCACCTGTACCTCCAGGCAAGCAGTGACTGCAAAACAATCTGCTAATCTCAACAGATCTGCAGTGGTAATGGGCCCAAGGGCAGCCTGCGGGAAGGGGAGGTGGCCCCAGCCTTTCTCCAACAGAAATGCAGTGTTGGTCCTCCCTCAGAGAGGAGCTGCAAAGCCATCCCCTGTTTGCAAAATCACAAACATTCCATAAACAATAGCCAGGGGAGATAGATAAATTCTAGGAATTCTTGACTTTGTGTGTGCGAAATTAACAAAACCAAATCAGGAAGAAATATTTTGCCAGTAAGTATAAATTTCTGACCACTCCATGTTCAGGGCTCCCTGACCAATTAAGTTACTTATCACACCACAATTTTCTGCATTTGGATCTGCCTCCCCTAGAAACGTGGTGACCTCTCGTAGGCAGACATTGTCTTATTATCTGGCCCTTGCCTTATATAGAGTAGTTGCTCAGTAAAAGTGTTGAAGGAAAGTCCCAGTGTGTAACCTAAAGCTCTTATGTTCTAGAACCTCTCTGTTCTCTGGCTCCCTGAGAATGGTGGAGGCCCATGGCTTCTTTGTGCCTATCTTGCCCACTAAGGTTGGGCACACAGTGTACAGTAAATCCTGAGGGCTGAGTCAAGTTGCCATCTCACCAATTTTCTTCCCCTGCCTCATACTTTTTCTTCCCCATTTCTTCTTCCTTTCACCCCTTCTGCATTTCACCTTTTAGCAAGGTGGTTAAACACACAGGACTTGAAGTCATTCAGCTTCTGCAACTTACTAGGTTTGTAGACCTGTTAAGTTACTCTCAGGAATAGTCCTATTGTAAAATAGGAGTGACAGTATCTACCTGAAGACTAGAAATGATGTGTACATACAAAGCACTTGGCACAATGTCTGGCCCACAGTAATACTCAGTGACAACTATTATTATGGAATTGTCCCTAACATCCACTAATTTAAAGGTGCTTAAAATGCTAAAGGCAGATTGATTTTTTTCCTCCTACCTCTGCAAGTCTGGTTTTGAGACAAGCCTATCTGTTTTGGGAACAAACTGACATATGTCTATATCACTAATTAAAATATTTTCCCTTTTCCTTTTTCACAGGGAAATAAATGATGCTGACCAGTCATGACCAAACTGGATAAAAGGTTCAGTTCCAAATAGTGCTTAGAATCCCAGACTAGCTTGGTTTAAAAAACTAAATACATTAAATAAAAGTCATCCACAAAGTAGCTGAGCTATGGCAATGACAGGATGGGCTCAGGTACTAGGTCTTGGGAACCAGAAACTCATGGCAAACAAAAAGGTAGAGGAGGGAAAGGGAAGGGTTTCTTCGCCTTTTCTGGGAGCAGAAGTATAATCAACACTCTTTGCGGATCCCATGACCGAGCCCGTAGGTCCCTGAAGACCCTTACACTGTCCTAACTCTGACTCTGCCCCAATTTTAAAGGTATATGCCGGTTAAATTAAGTGCATCTCTCCTGTAGCATTTCAGATAGATAACTCAAAAAAAGTGAAGAGGGAGGAGTGACCCCTAGGATGGAGATAACCCTGATAGGAGTAAGTCTACCCACATCAGCTGCTCTTAACTGGTCCATGAGAGTACAACTCCAGACCCAAATGCCAGAGTCAACACCACTTCTGACTTGCAACCGTTGGCAAGTCACTTAGCTCTCTGTGCCTCAGCTTCCTCATACATAAAACAAGGATCATAATAGTATCTATCCTCTAAGGCTGCATGAGGACTAAATGAGTTTGTACACACAAACACCCAGAACAAAGCCTGGCATACAGTTAGTGGTCTCTAAATGTCTGCTGCTGTGATCACTGTTAACATCATTATCATGATGATGCTACTTTCCCCACTTCTTTTCCTCTTCCACTCACAAACCCAACAATTCCCACTCACAACAAGGCAACATTGGTGATGGAGGCAGGTGAAGTGGGGAAGACGAAGAGTGTTAGTAGGGACCTTCTAAGTCAGCTCTCTGTAGGCTGGAGACAATCTGCACTAAAGGTTTTTTGTTGTAACCCAGGGGCTAAAGGTACTGGAAGTAGGTTCTGCCTACTCTCCAACCTCCACACTGACATAGGGAAGGCCTCCCTGACACATGCCTCCTCTATACTGAAATCAGCAACAGAAAAGCGGCAGGGCAGGAGGACAAGGTTAGGACCAAAGTTTCACTTTGCCTTTTACACAGTTATTACTTATTTTAAAGCAGTAAGGAAAAGTCAATAAAAGCTACTAGTTAACTGACCGTCCTGTTCCTCTCCTTGCTGAGTTAACCAGACTAGATCTTTCACTAGAGACAGAATTAAATAGATCTCTTTAAACTTATCTAATGAATGTATAAAGATTCCTTTCCTTGCTTTCATTCATACACCAATACATGCTTGCTTGTTCCTTCTGAGACAGACAGAGAATAGGCACTGCAGAGGGATGCAAGGAACTTACTACTTAGCAGAAGCTCCCGCTCTTCCTCACCATCTTTCACCAAGGTACAAAACAACAGTCTTACTTTTTCGCCATTCTTTAATGTGATTATCATCACTTTTCTTTTTTGAGTTGTGGAAACTTTCCTTTCCTCTGTGAAACTCTGACTTGCCAATGACAAAAGTCAATGAATTGCAGGGCCTGGAGCAATAGTTTCCCTGTCTTCCCTTCCCAGTTTCTTGATAATGATGACTATAAGCTTTATACCTAAAGACATCTAAAGCCCACACCAAGAAAAAAGCAAGTCATGTACAGCTGAGCTGCACAGGGCAAGGGTGCTGTTCTGTTCAATGGTGTATACCAAGTAACTCAGCACCTGACACCCTCCACCATCCCACCCAACTGCACAGGGTCTAAGCTGAATTCTAAAAACTGGAACCAAAGGTGATGGGGGGAGGGGGAAGGCTCCTGGAGGAAAGGGGACATCCACAAAGAGTTTAGGTAAGTTTCCAAACTATATCCCTGCCATTCCCATAATTTTGTGTGCACTAAAGACCAAAAAGAAATCAGATTTTCAACCCTGCCACCTAAAGTAGAAACTGAAAACCTTACTTACTACACAGATTTTAGCACAAGTGCTGTGTCTACAGGTTTACAATTTCAACCCACAGCTTAAGTTAAAAAGCCTGGGTACTAAATATGTCCCTTGAGTTAGAATATTACAAATTTCCTCCATCTACAAACCACCTCGATTCTTTCTGCCCCTATTATCCCTTTCTAGTCTTATTAAGTACTTCACACTCTCCAAATATAGATGCTTTTTCAGCTCTGATTATTTTTTCTAAAGTAATGACCCTCCACCTGACTAGAAGAATGCTTCTGGCTCAAGGAAAGTCTAGGGTGTCAAAACTCTGCTTCAGTGAAAAATAAAGCCCAGCACAACCACAGTCCCTCACACCAGGGAGGCAGCACAGCAGTGTCAAGGACTCTGTCTGGTCCTCAGTCACCAATGAATCATGGGGGTTAGGAGCACACGCTTCAGAATCAGACAGCCCAGGTTTGAGTGCCAGCCCAGCTTTCTGTCACTCCCTTGATCTGGGTCCTCACCAAACCCTATTTTATCATCTGTAAAATTGGGAATAATAAGGAGTCCTATTTTGTATGTGAAGGATTAAGTGAGGCAAGGTACATAAACCTAGCACTCTGGCTCCAACACATAAACACCCAATAAATGTTAACGATTCTTAGCTCCCTGGTCATTGGAAAAGCACAATGGTCTGGTATCTTTAAATCCTTCAGATTTCTCAAAAAAAAAAAAAAGTTGTGTTTTTTTCCTCTACAAAAGAAATGTAATATAAGAAGGAAAATCCAATTCAAGTCCAGTTCAGACACGAACTCACTTGCAACTTAGAGCAAATCATGTCTTCATCTACAAAATGAAAATAATATACTGGAATAAATTTTGATGATCTCACACAAGTAAGAATCGATGAGATAAGGGGATGAAAAAGCTCTCAGTTCTTCTAAAGACAAGTGTAAGTAAATCCAGAACATGATTATTATTAAAATGTCACACCCAATAATGTGGGACATAGATAAACCACTAATGTTTCTTACACTTTCAAGAGCATTAGGTTTGATAGCCTTTTAATCTGTTCACATGTAGCCTGCTACAAGTGGAATCAGGTAAACAGCTGCTCTTCACAAAGCCCAGGTCAGAGGCAGAACCCTTCAAACCTAAGATTCTACCCCTGCCTGCTGGTCAGGCCTTACCTATCCCAGGCCTCCTCTCAGATGCCAATGCCAGGAGAAATTGAGAAAGGTCTATGGTTCTACTCAGACATGTCAAAGCAACAACAACCAAAATCCTCACCCACAGGACTACTCAAAAGACCCAAGAAAGGGTCAATTCTGATCATTTACTCTCCTGTACAGAATGGGGTAAGACTTCTTCTAAAGTGCTTAACATCCTTTCTGAGAAAATGTAACACATGAGACAGGGAGAAAAGCTCAATTCTTCCTTGTTTGATTTTACTTCTAAGTTCAGAGGTTTGAGTTTCATTTTTAACGTATCATAAAAATTTTGGTGTGAGAGCTAGAGGCTGGAGTGGGAAGAAAACGGAGGGCGGCAAGGGCTGGTGCTAATCTTCCTAACTTAAGGGAGCATGCAAACAAAACTGCATCCAATTTCATCATCCACGGGTCTCCCAAAACCATAAAGGAAAGAAAAATAATCTACTTAACGTTTATTAAACATCTGCTATATGCCAGGAACTGCATTAATTACTTTACGTACATTACTCCAAAGCCCATTTTCTCTCTCACACCCAGAAACACAATGAAATAGCTCTCACTGAATGGGAACCATCCTAGGTGGGAGAAAAAAAATCACAATCTGGTAATCAAGTCCTAGACATTTCAAAGGTTAGTGCTGTGAACACAGAAAAGAGTCTTGGCTAGGAACCAGGTTCAAGCTCCTAAAGATTCTTTGCAAGAGGAATACCCAAACCATGTTTTCCCTATAATTCTATAATTAACTCATGCTATTCAATATATTATCAAAGAGTTAAAAAAACTTTTAAAACTCGGAGCACAAGAAGAACTCAATGTGAGGCTAAAACATCCTGAGCCAGATTTCTGACTCCAGTACATTTGACAATCAAATATGGAATTAATAATATCCTCTTAAAGGTCCTTTACAGGTGTGCTCACAGAAGAAGGCAACCACAACAATGAACTGGCATCTGTGTGGCCAGGTAGTAAGAGGGCAAAGCTTTCTTGCTGGCAGTACCACTTCGAAGTAAGATATCTTTCTCACTATAAAACCCAACTCATTCTCACCCTTGGGGTACAAATAATCATCCTAAATTAATGTCTATGCAACAAACTGTCAGATGGGCCCAAATAGACACTGGTGTTCGCATGTTTAAATACCATTCTCTCCATCCACATCCCATTAAAAAAAAGAAAAGAGTGATAAGCTCTCCTGGGAGGGAGAATACACAATTCACCTCCATTCCGCTGCATTAACCCACTTCATGTAAACCATAATTAACGACTGCATTAAACACCCACATTAAAAGAACATAAATGTGGTTTATATTCGTGAAAACGCTTTCCCTGAATAATGACTCTGGAGAAAAATCAGCCAAGATATAGGGCTAGTCCATGCCCCTTAATAGGATGTGGTCTTGCTAGAGGGGCCCAACAAACGATTGTGATGAATAGCTTACCAAGCCAGAACGTTTAAAGCTAAGGCTATCACTACTGCTGGGAGCCTCTGATCTGTGTACAAAGCTCCTTCAGGTGATTTCTAAAGTAGAAATTTCAATGTGCCACGCAGAACACCAACAGCGCTATCACCTTGTAAGGCAGCTAGGGAAAGGGGGTGGGGTGGTTCATAGATAAGTGACGCATCCCGCCCAGTCCACCACTATTGTAAGAAAATAAAAGGTAAAAGTACTTGAGGATTCTCCCCTGGCCACCTGCCACAGAGACCGCAACAACCCACTCAGCCCACGCCAGGCTCCAGACCAAGGCTCTCGGGACAGGATCTACTCCCTGGAGGCCGAGATCCGCCCAACCACAGGCGACTGAGGTGCCCGTCCCCAGCTCAAGGGGAAGGCCTATGGCCCGGCGGCTGGCAGGACGCACCCCACCCACCCCTAAACCTCAGGACCCCGCCCCAATGCCCCCCAGAACATACAGTCCGAGCCACCCTCCCTCCCACTCTCATAAGGTGCTGAAGCCTCCCCTAGAACTCCGGGACCCGCGCGGCCGCAATGCACCTAGCATCCAACACTTGGAGGTCAAGGACAGGGGCAGGGAGGGCCAGGCCCCGCTGAGGAACAGCCTGGAAGGGCCGCCAGAAGGAGGCGCCAGCCCACGGCAAGTCTCGCCCCCTCGGACGACCGGGGCGGGAGGGCTTCAGCCACACGTCGGGTGACGGCGGTCTAAGGCTCCAAGCCACCCACCCGCGTCCGCGGAAACCCTGAGCTGGGAGCACGGTAGGACGCGGCCCCGCGAGACGGTTGGGACCGGTCCACGTCCCGAAGCCTGGTCCTCACCTTTGCCTCATGCTGATGTGTCCTTCGTGCCGGCGTCTCCTGACTGGCCAAAGAAAGCCCCACTCCGGGCCCGTAGCCCCGCGCTCCCCGCAGCCCCGCAGCCTCAGCGTGCCCGCCGGAGCGTCCGGCGCGGATAACAGAAGCGGGCAGCTGAGGCAGCAGCGCCGCCGCCACCGGCTGGGCGGGCACATGGGAGGGCGGGGGCTGCGGCCCTAGAGGTCCGACCACAAGACCCCAGCCTCAGGGGAGACAGATCTAAGGGCGCCTTTAGAACTGCCACGTGGCTCCCAACCTCAGGGACACTGTTGCTACCTATAGGCTCTTATCAGGCCAAAATCCCATGGTTATAGGCAAAAGGTAAATAAATGATCTGTTGCCACTCCCTTCTCCCTCTCTACCTCCCCTCACGGTCCACATGGTACATTCCTCAAAGCCCGGCCCGGGCAAGAGAGGGAGGAGTTGATTGGTTGGAAATCTTGGACGGGGACGAGAAGCCACACAAAATAGCCAATAGAAAAACACGGTGGGCATATCAAAGCCTGCCAGAAGGGGAGAAGAGAGGATGCGCTTAAAGGGGACTCATTTGTTGCTCTCAGTAGCCGCCACACAACAAAACTAGAATTTGCTTCCTGATCCTCCTATCCAGACGGGAAAGAAAGAGATTAGGGATCCTCAGATTTTTGGCTTAGAGACCTAAAAGAAAATATGGAAAGAACTGAACCAGATATATGTGTGTGACTCTGGGTAGATTACTCCATCTCTCAGCCTCAGTTTCCTCATCTAACACAACGAGAATATTGAACAATGATCTGTGTGATTCTATGATCCTTTGCGTGGGATTATTAGTATTTACATATATTCTTCAATTTGGGGCATGCTCCACCATCCTAAAGAGCTTTGGTTGAAAATAGACTTTCTGACACCATATCCTTTACACGGACAGTATCAACCACACCTTTTGTAAAGACAATTTAAATATTCATTCTGGGTCCTCTTCTCTTAAAACAGAGCATTCTTATTCTTCTTGTACGTGGAGAGACACGCCTCCCCCACTCCCCAGAATATCTCATAATTTCCACTCTTCCAAGAGTCATCTCTTCTTCCTTCTCTTCCTCCACATAATCAGACAAAGCTTTAATTAATATTCACCTGCCTGTTAAACTGTCCAGAATCCCTGCCTTCAGCAACAAATCTCACTGGTCAGTTCTCATTAGAGTTGCTAAAGTGCTCAGCTCTATCTGAAGTCTGTCCAACTTCAGCTATGTATGGCCAATTAGGCTTTCAGTCACACTGCTTATCAAATTCAAGACTTTGAAATCACCCCTTGGGGGCCTAGTCTTCTCTGTTTTAAAGCTTTATTCAGGCAATCAGGCCTACATTTTGGCTACCAAGCTTCTTTTTTCAGAACTTTCCAACTTCCCATTAACTGGTCACCCTACACCCACTCAAACTTCTTCCAAATTGTATCAGGTGTTTGGATGCAAATTCTAATATCTCCACTCCCCAGACAGACAATTCATCTTCAAACTATTATTCAGAGAATTCAAGAAAGTCCAGTTCCTCCATGAAACCTTCTCAGATTGACAAACTAGCTTACAGAACTCCCATTTCTACTCTATGCCCCTATAACCATGATTTTCTGCCCCAATATGAAATTACTTTTGAAATCAGAAATTTCTTTGTCTTAAAAATAAGGCAGAATGCACCTACCTTTATAATCCCACAATGCAACACTATCTCCTATTTCTTAAGAACCTACCACATTCCATACAAAAGATAATGTCATACACTTATATCATGTTTTACATTTATTTTTATATGAAAAATATGATTTAAACCTCAGAATAATCATGTGAAGAGGGTTAGGAGCAGTTTGTTTACAGGCAAGAAAGTAAGCTTCGGCTTATAAAGGATGACCAGTTTGGCTAAAGTAACAAGGCTGGTAAATAATGAAGTCTGGTTTTCCAAGTTGTACATTTTCCCACTAAAATCCCAGCTTCCTGAGCAACACAACCTTTTCCATGTAACAAGTAGAGAGCTATTATAGCAACAAGAGAACAAATACAAAATAACAAAACCCACAACATGGACTCTAGAGAGTGTGGTACAACAAGTGCTTTACAGTGGGTGGAACATACTTCCGTAGAGGGAGAAGCACTGTGTATTTCTTTTCAGTGGTTTGTTGTTTATATTCTGTCAATGAGATTAGATCTTTGACATATCTGGCAAATTCAATAGCAAAGGGCAACAAAAAGTGTGCCCATTGCCTAGATTGCCTGGAGATAGAATCAGCCCCATGCTCTTGGGAATTCTATGTGCAGTGATGCTGCCCACCAATATAGGTAAGTATCCAACTTGCTGTTTAGTAAAATATCCTGCTCCACTGACAGTTGTAACATAGCCCCGAAATATAAACTGGTCTAATGATTTCATTCTTTTTAAACTGCTGAAATCCTCACAGGTGTGGACACACTAGCAAAACACATAGTGTGGGAGCCAGTAAGGTTTTATTATTGATTAAGAAATGCGAGCATGGTAATTCTGAAGCCAGTTTTTCTGAGTTGATCGTTGTCTGGCCCAGCCCTAGTCAATCCAGTTAATTTTCACTTCTCTACCTCTCCTGTCTCCTTATCCCCAGAGAGCTCTAAACTGTCTCTCTTATTTGCGTGCTTTATTTATGCGTTCAAACATTTATTGGGCACCTACTATGAGCAAAGAACTGTCAGGTTGTTTGGGGTTATCCTGATGGATCACACACACAGCCTGTACTTACTGAGTGGATGAGAGTGATAAATATCAGATCCACTGGATGAGGAATGGATCGGCCTGAGCCCCTCAAAAGATGTGGAATAGGATTACTTCCCCAGTTAAACAGACAAGCTCATGTTGGAACACCCTATCACCTAGAGTAGGAGAAGGAGCACTGGGTTGAGTTCTAGGAAAGGGCAAGGGTCATAGATGGAGGGTACCCAGAAATAACTAGACACGTACTGAACAGTAGGGAGAATAATATCAATCCATAATTTTGCCATTAGAAGAATTGTGGTGCATTCTGCCTTATTTTTAAGACAAAGAAATTTCCGATTTCAAAAGTAATACCTGTTCATTGTTAAATTTTTTTAATAGAGAAAAGTACAAAAAAATAAATAAAAATTACCCATTACCCTTACCAGCATATCACACTTACTATTTTGATGTATTTTTTCTTTGTGTATGTGTGTACTTATCTTTTTTTGTTTGTTTCTATCTTTTAAACGAAATTTGATCAAACTGCTTTGCAATCTACTTTCACCTTAACAATAGACTAGGAATTTTCCCATGCTAATATCTGCTATTCTAAAACATGATATTAAATGGCTACATCATATGGCTATACTTTAAGTCATTTAACCAAGATTCTATTTTTAGTAATTATTTCCAATTTTTCATTATTATATGTAACTTCAAGCATTATCCATATGTGTAAATCTTTATACCATATATATTTATAATTATTTCTTAATATTTATAGAAGTAGACTTGCTTGATCAAAGGGCATGAACATTTTTAAATGTCTCATGTGTATTGCCAGATTGTCTTTCAGGAAGTGTACACCAGTCACATCCCCACCAGCAATTTACAATGGGGCTAATTCTCTGAACCCTCACTGATCTTGGGCATTTCTCTTCTTTTGTAATCCTTGCCAATTTGACAGATGGAAATACCTTGTTTTAATTATTCTAGTGTAGTTTTACCTATCAAGGCGATAAATATGTATCTTTTCTTCTAAGTGCCCTCAAATTAAAAGACAAAATGAGTGTTTCCCTTTTCCTCCACTCCACTCTTCTCCCAAATCTCAAAAAATGATACAGAAATCAGAATAGAATCTGCTCAAATGATCAATGACCAGACAAGCTCAGTGTCGTTTCACCTGAACCAATAACAGATGGTTATTGGAACAGATGGCCCAAACAACACATAATCTACACATTGTAAATTTGAAATGGGTAACAAATCCACATAGAAAGTTGTTTAGCTATAAAAGGATATCAGTCTTCTGAGTTACATTTAGTATCACTTAATATTAAAATCAGTTTGCATTTCTTCAACAATCCCCAATTCTCTGATGTAGACAAGTCTAAGATGGACCAAGCTGGCAGTGCATCCTCCATACTGAGTGGTTAATCCACTCAATGTTACTCTCAACTCCTGCCTACCTTTCTTGTCCCTTGGTTTTATCTTTGTTTTGTGGTGGCCTCCACAAGATCTCCCCCTCTCCAGCCATCCAGTAGCCTGCCTAATTTCCCGGGGAAGAATTTACCCCTCCCCAATTCCCAGTGTGGTTTGGTTAAGATTGATCACAACCCCTCTCTGGATAGGAAGTGGGATGCAGGTAGTATTCAGAAATTCTATACAAGTATAAGCAAGCAAAACCAATATGGGGGTCTGTGAAAGAAATCTCAGTGACAAAAGTCACTGCAAAATAAAATCTAGAATCTCCAAGTTGTAATCATCATCAAAATAGAACTTCCTCATCGTCCTAACAATTTGCAAGAAGATTCTTCCCTCATCCAACTCAGACCGATTTCTTGAAAGTCTCTAGGGAACATGGCAAATTTTGCCAACGAGGTGTTTCTGGACTTATATCTTCATATGCAGCCACACCTAAGAAAAATTTACCAAACAATAAAATGTATAAATATACATATAGGTGTAATATATAAATGCATATAGCTCTCTGTTCTGCAGGACTTAGCTTCTTTGAACACAGGCCTTAGGTCTCTATGCCCACTATCAGAACTAAACGCTACACTTCCGCAGAATAAAACAAACTTAACCTTGTGATTGGTTCCTCTTGCAGTGAGGATGGAAAGAAACCCTCTCTCTTTTTAATCCTGCCTTACTCTGCTACTCAGACACATTGCTTTAAAAATAAGACCATCAACTTCAATACTGCATGAGGCAAAGGCCAAGTTCAGCCCAACTGGGTTATATTTGAAATGATTTACTTTATGCGGCTCTGTTTTCAATTGCGAAAGAGAAAAGGGGGAGAGTGCATATGATACAGCACATTTAGGAAGCAGAATAATGATAGAAGATTCCCTGATAAAGCCATAAAATGAAAGTAACAAGCTTGAAATCACTGGCATACAAATTGGCATTTTTAAATTTAAGAAAACTCATCCAAGTGGATCAGCCTTTTGTAAGGAAGAAGATATCAAATCTTCCGTTGTCCAGTGCCTAGTAATGGCATATATAGGATCCCAAATCCTCTTCACTCCCATTTGAGATCATTGAACTTCTGTTTGATTTAAACCTCTGATTCTGATTCATTCATCATGGGTGACTGTGATGGGCAACGTATTTGTCTGGGTGCTGGGAACATTCCAAGATCAGTTAAACATAGGATCTGACTTCAAGGAACTGACAACAGAGTAGGAAATGTGAGATAGGGTAGAAAAGGGTCTTTGCCAGGTGGAAGGTGCTATCTTGTGAGACCTCCTTCTTGAAAAGGCTTCCATCTAAGAGAGAAAGGAAAGCTTCATGGAGAATGGTTATTTGAGTAGTCTCTCAAAAGGGGGAGATAGAAAAAGTACTCCAAAAAGTGAGCCTCCTTTCTTCCTTGTCCCAGTTCCCACATGGGGAGAAGAAGCAGAGTTCCCCACCCCCACCCCACCCTCTTTGCCAGAGCTTTTAAGGAGCACCTCACTGTCCCAGGGGGTGGTAGGTGGAGTGTTAGAAAGAAAGGGAATTTGAAAGGATAAATGTTAACATATTAACATCTCCGTGAAGGGAGGGATAGGTGGGATCTGAAATTATCTTCTTTGTGCTTATTTGTGCTTTTTCATCAGAGAAAGAATGAACTACAGAACATACTATTGTTATGAGAAAAAATAAATACAATTCTAAAACAAGAGTCCTCTCATTCCTGCCAAAAGAAAGAGAGAGTGAGAAGGGTGGGGTGGGAGTGAGGGGAGGTGGGGTGTGGGGAGAGAGAGAGAGAGGGAGAGAGAAATGAAAAGAGCAACCACATCTCTTCCAGATTTAATGGTTTTTTTGGGTCCTGTGGCCACCCACATGATCACAGGTCTTCAGTACTGCCCAAGTTTCACTGTGCTTGAAAACTCAGCCTATGTGCATCAAGAGTCAAACTGTGCCTCAGAGCTGCCCTCCAGAGAGTATGTAACATGTAGAATCATGGGCTTTAACATACCTTTGGCAGAGAGAGAAAATCTCTAAAATAGTCTAGGTTCTTTGGACCAAATGTCCCTAACCTTATCTAGAGGAGAATTTACTTTTAGTTCCTGAAAATCTTGAATCTTGACAATGAAAATTCTAAGGAGGGTATGGGGGCATAAGATAGCTGACAGTCACAGCTGTTAACTCCATTTCCTTGCCTGCCTGCTGGGAAGCCTCATTAAAAACCTGGGAAGGGGGAGAGGGTGCAGGCCCAGCTGAAATTAAGCCATGGCGTGCAGTCTGAAGCTCCATGATATAGGCTTGAACTTCCCTACTGGTGTGTCACTCATGGGTGCCACATATTGATGCCCTCAGCATTTAGGATTCCAGAGTTATGGCCAGAGGTGGCCAAGAGGCTCCCAACTAGCCATCTCCTGCAGGAGCACCTTGTTCACTCCACAGTACTGTTCAAATATTATCTTCTACTTGTATCATAATATGTCACATATATGGAGAGCACTGAGCTGGGATTCCAAGACATATTGTTACACGATAATTTACTGTCTGGAACTATTGTCTTACGGGAGGTAATATAAAAACACCAGCAAGAGCAAAAATTCATGGAACTGCTCCTTTGTGCCAGATCCTAGGCTGGAATGCTTGGGGCACTAGCTCCACGGTAGACATCTGTGGCTTTTGCCTGCCTGCCATCCAGGACCTCTCACTTGGTAAGAGCACCTATATCTTCTTTTGTGGGAACTGTCTTTCTCCCACTGCATGCAGGCCTGCTGGGCACATCAACCAAGATGTCCTGCTCTCCATCCATGAGGTGGGCAGCACATGGCCCAGCCAACACCAAGCAGACTTCTCTTCCTGGAATGTGAGTGTAAAGCACAGAGCTACAAGAACTGAAAATAGCTGGAGCTGATTCTTCTAGTCATGAATACCCTGAAGAAAGAAACCAGTTGTCTCTCTGCTCTCTAGATCCCCTTAGCTGCCCTAGTTCTCATCCTTCTCAAGAAGTGGCTATTTACTTTTCATGCAGTTGTATAAGATGTCATATTGTTCCTCCACCTTTCCCCAAAGTTAGCCCTAGAGTCTATTTCCATCATTTGCAGCCAAAACACCCCGACAGATACAAATTTTAACTCTCCTAGTAACCTGACTTTGTGTCATTATTATCCCTATTTTAATATAAGGTAATCGAGTTTCAGAGAAGTTAAAAAACTTTCCCAAGGTCACATAGCTATGAGTGCCACAGTCACGATTTGAACGCAAATCACCTGACATAGAGGCATGACAAGAGTGTGACATGAGTGCAAAATGAGCTCTAATTCCCAGATCCCAGATCCCCGATTTCTGCATAAAAACCCTGGTCACATTAGTGTCTCTGAATTGCAGTAACTCTCTCTAAATTAGAAATATGAGAAAAATAATGCTCATTTTATAGTCATTGAGGGCTGATGGAAATGATGCATATGAAAGCACCTGGCCTGAAGTATGTGCTTAATACATATTGATATCCCTTTCCTAAAGGTGGAAATGTTATCTCTGCATAGTAAATTCAACAAAGTAATTGATGCTTTGTTTAGTCCAAGGATTAGTGCTTCTGGGTTGACCCAAGCACATTGTACAATCTCTCTCTCTCTCTCTCTCTCTCTCTCTCTCACACACACACACACATACACACACACATACACACAGAGTTTTGTTTATGGGAGTATCCCACATATCTCTATCCCCCACCTGTGTCCTAGTGTCCTGTCTGTGAAAGGTGTATCAGAAAATGTAGACACTCTTAGGAAAAAAGCACAGGGCTACATAAATATGCATGCAATCTAAATCTTCTACCTAGCATGCCTTTGGAGAAGGAAGAGAGCAAGAGTTTTCACGTCTCTCAAGAGTGACGAAACGAGGTACAGAGACACTAAATGTTTGTCTCGAGGTTACATAGCAAACCAGAGGTCAAGGAGGACCAGGAATTATATATCAGGCCAGCTGATCTGGAAGAAAGAGAACAGGTCTTCCAAGTTGCTGATTTTGTTACTTCCCCCATCTTCTTCCCCTCTTCCCACTTTCTTTCCCACTTCATAAAACAGTTCAATCATTTAGACATCCACATCAGCCCAATTTCTAAGAAAATTTCCCCAGAGCTTTGCCCATTACACACCTTATCTTTCTCTTCAGAGCTGTGACCTACTTAAAGTGTTCTTATAATTCTTTTAATGGGGGAAGAAAATCCCCAAAACTGTGTTTCCTATGCTGGAAAAATTAAGGTCCCATTATAATATATGGTTAAAGAGAAGGTGTTATTCGTACTAAGATTTCTGATGCTTCTTCAGAGAAAATTCAGGTTTTCCCAGGATTGAGACTGAAAAGTACAACTAAAAGACCTATATTTAGTCAGTGCATCAATAGGTTTTCATAAACTACCTATCATAAGCAAGGAATTTACCAGAGTTGACACTGGCTTATAATAAGAGGAAAAGAAAATCCACACACCTTGAAGTTATTCAACATAATTGTGACACTCATGATTTTTCTGGTTTCTAGGACCAAGGAAACCATTTTCCACAATGTACTATAATTATTTCTGGAATTTCTTTTCTTCTTCTCCACATTTATTTCTTCCAGTCTTGAAGATTTTATTTGAAGTTTCTTTATTATTGAGAAGGTGATATAGAAACGCAAAAAAAATTTTTTTAACTTAAAAATCATCTATAATCCATCACTTTAGCACAGCAATTTGTACATGTACATTTTGTTTTCTACATACACACAGATTATCTAGAGTTACAAACATGGTATGCTTGCTGTTTTGTATTCTATTGTTTATTTTATCATAAATCTTTTCCATGTTTCCTTCTACATGTCTCTGGATTTAAGCTTTTGTTATAAATTCCAAATATTCCATTATGTTGATGAACCACAACATTTTAAACTGTTCCTCTAATCTTGGACATTTCAGCTATTTCTATTTTTTTCTATTCTAACCAACATGATAGAAGATATATTTCATGAATTTGGAATTTTTTAAATCTTTATTAAATAACTTTATTGGGAAAAATTCCTAGATATAGTACTTTTATAGGTTTTTCTATATATTATCTTGCATTTCCCCCAATTTTACCGATTTTCAATGCAACCCACAATAAACAATGCAATTTTGTTGCACCCTCAGTAGCATTGTGGTTTTGTTTTTGTTAATCCTTAGCAAGAAGTAAGACAGTACCACAGTGTTGATATGATTTGCACTCTTGATTGTCGTCAATGATGAACTCATATCTATGTATTTGTTTGCTCATTCATTTCCTCATGTGAGTGAATTTCTTACGGATTGTGAATTTATCCATGGAGTTATTTTTCTCCCACTCAGGTTTATTGAAGTATAATTTATATATTACAAAATTTACTGTCTTTAGTGTGCAGTTTTGACTTGTAACAAATATGTGCAGTTATAGAACAGTTTTATCATCCCCTAGAATTTCCTGATGCCCCTTTATCGTCAACCTCTCTCCCATACCTTGCGCTCCTGGCAATCACTAATATGTTTTCTTTCTCTATGTTTTTGTCTTTTCCAGAATGTTACCCATGCAGCAGAGTGTGAAGTTCTGGCTCCAGTTTAGTAGATCACACTTTCTAGTGTATTTCAAGTTCTAATTCTCACATCCAGAGTTTTAAGGCCTTACCTAATTTCCTTGAGCATCTTAGGCATTTTGAACTCCCCCTCCCCCACTTGCTGTGTAGTTTCTGCCTCCCACCTGCTTCGCGGCACTTATGAATATTCATGAGATAACCTTAGAATACAAGCATTGGAAGAACTTTTCACAACAGGTTTGAACCCGAGTCTGTAATAGTATTTGTAGGGAGGAGCTTACCCCGGTGCTTAAATTTTCAGGTAAACTAAGATTTTGGGATTTCCCTCCAGTTTAGGAGGGAGTCAAGCCATTTTAAAGAATTTTAGGCCTGAAAAGGATACTGCTTTATAATTCTTAGGTGATCTTATTGTTACTTCTCCCTTCACCAGAGTGACCACAGCATTCCTAACTCCTGCTCTTCGAAGTGTCCATTCTCTTTGCAGTGGGTGGGAGATTTGCACATTTAACTCTGGTTAGTACTCGCGGATATGAAGTCCATAATCCACAGGGGGCCATGGCTTCACCCTACTCACTTGCAAAAGCATCTACCTTCTTTCCCCTTGCCCTGTAATATAAATCAGAACAGTTCCTTTAGTGAGAGGACCTATTCAGAGAGAGATGGTCTCTTTCTCTTTCGAAACATCACCTTCATCCTAAACCTCTTTGAGCAGTCCGGTGCAGCTTCTAGGCATTCAGGACAGTTATATACCCTGCCCTACAGCAGCCGCTTCTTTGAGAGGCTAAACTATTACCAAGTTCAGCTGGAAAAATGTCATCCTGATTGATTAGAACAGTGGGTTGCAAATTTAGATCATTGGAACCACCTGAGAGCACATAAAAATCCCAATGTTTAGGCTATATCCCAGATCAATTAAGTCAGGATCTCTGGGGATGAGACCCAGGCATCAGTATTTTTTAAAGCTCCTCAGGTGTTCCAACCAGCAGCCAGGATTGAGAACCAATGATTTGTAAGTAACTGCAGGAGCCCAGTAGTTTACTTTTTTGTTTATCTTTCATTTTAACAAGATTTCACCCCTCCCTTGAAAGGAATATTTACAACGATGAAAACTTGACATAGTTGATCACAGTGCTACACCAATAAGAAAGCTTTGTGGCGGAAGTCGGGGGAGGGAGGCGTTGAAGGAAGGGGTAGGTAGGCAAGGAAAGGACGTTAGACACAAAGTTATTTTGCCATGGAAACATAATCATTTGATTCTAAAACAAGATGTAGTCCCCTAGAAGTCATTTGGCCTTTCCCTTTTTTCTTCCAGGAAGGAATGAATGTAACTATTCTTTTGTTAAGCACCTGCCCTGTGCGCATTGCAGCCTCTAAGTACACACGTTATTTGTGTGCCTGTTTGTTCTTGGGGCTGTTTACCGCGCTCGCGCCCTCTACTGGAGCGAAGTAGAATCCCTTTGGTATAACAATTGTTTCTTCTGGGTAAGCTAATGGACTCATTTCCTTGAGCTCACCAGAATGACGGGGCTTCGCCAAGGACCTCCTGGCATTCCTCTGACATCTGGCTGCCACAGGTTTGCCTGGGGACGTTATTTCTTTGATTGAGAATTAGGAACATAAAGCAAATTTGATGAAAGTGGCTGGGATGCTGAGCCCTGCTGCTTCTCCAATAGGCTTTGAGCGTGTATTTGCTATGCAGGGTATGCATGGGTGGGGTGTTGCGCGGTAATGGAGGCAGGCACTGGAGCCTGGGATGTAACGCCCACTCGTTATGAAAGCAGTGCGTTTAAGGGGAGACGAAACAATAATTCCAAGAAACACTAAGATGTCAGAAAGGAAAATACTTCCCAATCGTAAGCAATTTAAAGATGTGATTTTTTAAAAGACATCAATCAAGACATGTAACCTTTTCATTTAGATTTGTTCAACCAAAGGAAGACTTGATGGTACTCACCGATCAGGGCTTCAAACGGCATCTCCTCTGTAAGTGATAAACGCTGGCTCTCTAGTGTCAGTGGATCCTCAGTGTACAGGTGCTGCTGCTATGGCTGCACACATCCTAAGTGCCGCACACTCCACCTTCTTGCTGGAACCCCACAGGAGGTTAACAACAGGAGGGTCCAAGGTACACCTCTTCACCCAATTCTCTCCCAAGGTCAGTAGGTTCACGAGGGAGGCAGCGAGGAAGAAATGAGAACCTGGGTGTCTGCCTCTCACTGCCTGTCCTCACCGCTGAGTCTCAGCTAGGGCTGGAGAAATTAGTGCTGCGGAGCTGGCTGCGGGCTCGTCACTGTTGCCATGGTAACCAGGAGCAGGAGACTCGTGAGTACGGTGGCTGGGGAAAGCAGTGGAGAGAAGGTAAACGATAAATGATGACGTGCTGGACTCTCTCCTGGGCATCTGTTGAGCCACAGGAGATCTAAGACAAGTGAAGTTCCTGGATGGTACCCTCCGGAATGCCTGTTCTTCAGCCTCAAACCAAAACCCAAACCAAACCATCCCTCCTCCAGGTCTCTTTCTCTTTCTTCTCCTCCCCAATCCCTACCTCAACACCCGGAGTAGCATTTTAAGGGTTGGAAATTTCAGCACTATCCCAAGGCTCCTTGCCTCAGAATCCTGCTAAATGGAAATTTAGCATGGCTACCTGGGGGAAGGCTGAAATTTCAAGAGGCCTCTTAAAAGCTCAGAACCTACAAACAAACCCTCTGGATTGTTAGGGCTTATGGAACTTGAAAGATATCTGCCAAGCACTAAAAGAAGTCAGATGGAAGACAGCAGTGATTTGAATAAATTGCTATCAGCATTTGCTTATTATAATTATAGCATTATAATCAGAGCAGAAGGAAGCCTTAGAGATTATTTTGTCTTCAAGGATCATTGGCCTCAGTATGATATCCATCTGAAAAGCTGTGTAGCCAAAAGCAAATTGACTCCAGCCAGCACCCTCAGAAGAGGGCTGACCATTTGCGGATGACTCAGTGAAAGGGGGCTCTGTTTTGTCACTACTGGTATCTCCTGATCTTGTCATTATCTGCTTCATTAATTAGTGTTCTTCTCATTTCCATAGCCAGTAATGTGAGGAGCTGAACTGACGGATGAGGGTTGTAGCTTAGAGGTGGCCCTTGCTCATCATCCAGAGCCCCTCTTTCATCACACCACTTTGCATCAATGTCTGTTCCACATATAAATCTGCAGGTGTTTTGCTCTGGCTCTAGAATAAGGAAAGGGAACATATTTTTACTGAGCTTCGACAACGTGCCTGGGCTTTTCGTGGGTTATTTCATTTAATCTTCTTGTCAACCTGTGAGATTTTACATCACTGTTTTATGATTTAAGAACATAAAAGCACAAAGAATAACTTATTTGCTTGTGTAAGGCTATTCAGCTAAGTGGAATTCCCATCCAGTTATGTTTGCATGATAGCTGAAGACATGAGGCCATCTGGATATGGCCCAAATGGATATTAGGGAAAACTTCCTGGGATGTCTAAAATCACTGATAATTTCTCCCACCTCTCATTTACTATTTTTATCTACTTCCTCTGTTTTTAAAAAGAAAGAAAATGTTTATTTTAGAAAACTTGCAAAATATAGAAACATAAAGGAATAAAAATTATTCATAATTCTACCACCTGAAGAAAATTATGATTAATATTCTTATTTCCTTCCAGTCTTTTCTTTTTTCTATCTTTAAATGAAGTTAAGATCGCCATAGACTGAATGTTTCTGTTTCCATGCCCTCCTCCCCACCAGTTCACATGTTGAAATCTAATCTCTAATTGATGGCATTTGGAGGTGGGCCTTTGGGAAAGTGATTAGGTCATCTAACCCAAGTTCTCATGAATGTGATTAGCGCCCTTGTAAAAGAGAATCCAGAGAGCTTCCTTGCCCCTTTCACCATGTGAGGACACAGAAAAAAGACTGCTCTCTATGAATCCCCACCAGACCTAGAATCTGTTGGTGCCTTGATCTTGGACTTTCCAGCCTCTAAAACTGTGAGAAATAAGTTTCTGTTGTTTGTAAATCACCCAGTCTATGCTATTCTGTTATAGCAGCCCAAATGGACTAAGAGGAAGGCTATATATATGTAATTGTATCTTGCTTTTCATTTTGAATAACCATGTGAAAATTTCCCCCTCCATTAAGGTTCTTTAAATGCTACATAATATTTTATCATCTGAGTGTATCATAATTTCTTTTTACTGTTATTATTGTCTCCATAGTTTTGTCTTTTCCAGGATGGCATATAGTTGGAAACACATTAAGTAACCTTTTAAGATTCTCTTCTTTCACTTAATAATATGCATTTAAGTTTTTCCATGTCCATTCATGACTAGATAGCTCATTTATTTTTACTACTGTATAATACTCCTTCCTCTGAATGTACCAAAGTTTATTTATCCATTCACCCCCTGAAGGAGATCTTGGTTACTTCCAAGTTTTGTCCATTATGAATAAAGCTGCTGTAAGCATCTGTGTGCATGTTTTTGTGTGGTCACAGTTTTCAACTCCTTTAGGTAAATACCAAGGAGAATGACTGCTAGATCATACAGTAAGAGGATTTTTAGTTTTGTAAGAAATCACCAAACTGTCTTCCAAAGTGGCTGTACCATTTTGCATTCTTACTAGCAATGAATGGGAGTTCCTATTGCTCCACATCCTTGTCATCATTTGAGGTTGTCAGAGTTCCGATTTTGGCCATTCTTATTGGGTGTAGTGGTATCTTGTTGTTTTAACTTGCATTTCCCTGGTGACATTTGTCGTAGAGCATCTTTTCATATGTTTGTTTACCACCTGTATAACTTCTTTGATGAGATGCCTTTTAAGGTCTTTGGCCTATTTTTTAATTGGGTTGTTCATTTTCTTATTGTTGAATTTTAAGAGTTCTTTGCATATTTCAGATAATAGTACTTTATCAGATGTGTCTGTTGTAAATATTTTCTCCCAGTCTATGGCTTATCTTCTCATTCTCTTGATATTGTCTTTTGTGAATAGAAGTTTTTAAAAATTATTATTTTTTTATTTTTTATTTTTTCCATCTTTATTGAAATATAATAGATAATTAGTTGCTTGTATTTACATTGTACAATTCAATGAGTTTTTTCAGTTATAGTTGGCATACAATAATATACCAGTTTCAGTTGTATAACATAGTGATCAGAGATCCACAGTGATCACCCCACTAAATCTAGTACCCCTCTTCCTCCTTTCATATTTATTACAACATTATTAACCATTTTCCCTATACTACACTCCACATCTCCATGTCTATTCTGCAACTATCCATTTGTACCTCTTAATCCTTTTGCTTGTTTTTGTCCCCCCAACTACCCTCCCATCTAGTATCCCTCAAAATATTCTCTGTATCTATGAGTTTATTTCCACTTTTGTTGCTGTTGTTGATTTTGTTCTTTAGATTCTACGTGTACGTGAAATCAAGCAATATTTGTCTTTCTCTATCTGACCCATTTCATTCAGCACAATACCTTCTAGGTCCATCAAGGCAATATCTTTTTCCATCCCCTTCCTTTCAGTCTGTGTGTGTCTTTTAATCTAAAGTGAGTCTCTTGTAGGCAGCATATATAGGGGTCTTGTTTTCTTATCCATTCTGCCACTCTATCTTTTGGTTGAAGCACTTAATTCTTTTCCATTTGAGGTACTTATTGATAAAAATGTAGTTATTACCATTCAATATTCCTGTTTTTGTTACATGTTTTTTCTTCTTAAAAAAGTCCCTCCAACATTTCCTGTAATAGTGGCTTGGTGTTGAATTCCTTTAGCTTATTTTTGTCTGGGAAGCTCTTTATCTGTCCTTCTACTCTAAATGATAGCTTTGCCAGATAAAGTATTCTTTGTTGTAGATCCTGGGTTTTCATCATGTTGAATATTTTGCGCCAATCTCTTTTGTCCTGCATAGTTTCTTTTGAGAAATCAGCTGTTCCCTTGCTGCTTTTAAGATTCTCTTTGTATTTAACCTTTGGCATTTTAATTATGAAGTGCTTTGGTGTGGACATCTTTGGGTTCCTCATTTTTGGGACTCTCTGAGCTTCCTGGGGTTTTATGTCTATTTCTTTCACTAGGTTAGGGAAGTTTTACATCATTATTTCTTCATATAGCTTTTCAACATCTTGTGTTTTTTTTTTTCTGGTACCCTTATGACATGAATATTTTTACATTTAATTGTGTCCCATAGGTTCCTTAAATTATTATTATAGTCTTAGCTTCTTTTTCTTGCCATTCTGATGGAGTGTTCTTGGCTTTCCCATCCTCTATATAGGTCATTTAATTCTCTTCTTTATTCACTCTGTTAACCCATTTAATATACTTCTCATCTCAGGTGTGTTCTTCATTTCTGAGTGGTCCCCTTTTATAGTTTCCATTTCCATTTTTATGTTTTTTATCTCTTTGTTAAAGTTCTTACTGAGTTCGTCTACACTTCCCATAAGTTCATTGAGCAACTTTATGATCAGTGTTTTGAACTCTGCATCTTTAGATTGCTTGACTCCATAACTTCTGGATCTCTGTTCTTTTCTCTCATATGGTTTCTGCTTCTTCATCTTCTCATTTTGGCTGCCTTTCTATGTCTATTTCTATGTACTAAGCAAATCTCTTAAGTCTCCCGGTCTTATTAGTGGTAGGTGTCCAGTGGCACAGTCCTGAGAGGGGTTCAGCTGCAGGTCAAATTTATCCCCAGCCTGTGCCCCTCTGGGACCACCTGTTAAGATTCAGCAGGTGATCCACAGGTGCTGTGTTTATAGTTGTCTCAAAAGGTCACACCAGAAACCAAGGCCAGCTGCCACCAGAATGAGTCTCGGTACTGTTCAGCAAGGGGCACCTGACTAAGCGAGGACACACCTGGATGTAGCTTGGGTGGGGCCACGAGTTGGGGGAGATGGAGTTTCAGGGAATCTTCTGGGTGGAGCAACCTCTGTTATCCAGTTTGATGACATCTCCACTATGGTGGTGCTGAGTCAACACACTGGGAGGGTAGAGGGCTCAACAGAGGAATAATAGATACCACCAGCACTTCTGTATAGAGTGAGTCTTGCTTCGGCCCTCACTCCGACAACTCAGCGTTCCCCTGTAAGTCCTTGGTTCTCCCTGCACAACCAAACCCATGCTGGTGCTCCGAGCAGGCAGGTCCGTCATTGCAAAAATCACTGCAAAAGTCTGCTGGTGGACAGAGTCCCTTTAAGAAGCTTCTGCCACTGCCGTAGCCTCTGTCTCACTCAGTCGCTGGAGACCGGGCAGCCCCACATCCTTACCCCGTTCTACTTTCTGCTGTTGCAGGGTGATTTCTTAGTTTTCTCCCTAGTTGTATGACTTGTTCATCTAGATCCCAGGTGATTTTCTTTGTTCTTTGCTCCTTGTTTCTGTCACAATTTGGTCACCAGAGAGACAAACAGAGCCTTTATCATCTACGCCATTTTTTTCTGGACTCCAGAAGTTTTAAATTAATGAAGTTCAGGTTATTCATTATTTCTTCCACAGATCGTGTCTTTGGTGTTGTATCAAAAAAGGCATCACCAACCCAAGATCATCTAGGCTTTCTACTGTTATCAAAAAAAGAGTTTTATAGTTTTGCATTTTACATTTGGGTCTGTTGTCTATTTTGAGCTGATATTTGTGAAGGGTGTGAGGTCTGTGTCTAGATTCATTCTTTTTTTCCATGTAGATGTTCAGTTGTTCCAAAACCAGTTCTTTTTTTCCTCCCTCTTTAATTTCCCACCCCCACCCCCCACTTCCGCCCCTGGCCTGTGGATGTTGCTGTTTTCCTTCAAGAACTGGATCTCTGAAGGAGGAGTATCTCCTCCTACAAGCTTGTGGCATGTACCTGAGGCCTGGGGCATTCGAGGGGCCTGGCATACCCGGGGTATGGTTCGTGGCTCCACCTGGGGTGCGAACCCAGGGCCGTGTAAAGCAGATGTGCTAACCACTACACTATGGAGCCACCCCTCCAGAACCAGTTTTTGAAAAGACTGTCTTTGCTCCTTTGTTGAAGATCAGTTGACTACATTTATGTGGATTTATATCTGGGCTCTCTTTTCAGTTTCATTAATCTTTTTGTATAGACCAATACTGTCTTGATTACTGTAGCTTTATAATAAGTCTTCAAATCAAGTAGTATAAGTCCTTCGGCTTTGTTCTTTTCCTTCAATATTGTGTTGGATTTTCTGAATTTTGCCGCTCTAAATAAACTTTATTTAAAATTAATGTGTCAATATCCACAAAATAACTTGCTGGGCTTTTGACTGGGGTTGCACTGAGTCTATATAGATCAAGTTTGGAAGAACTGACATCTTGACAATATTAAGTCTTCCTATCTATGAACATGAAATTCCTCTTCATTTATTTCGTTCTCCAGTTTCGTTCATTAGAGTTTTATAGTTTTCTTTATACAAGTCTTATATGTATTTTGTTAGATTTATATCTAAGTATTTTATTTTATTGTTTGGATGCTAATGTAAGGCATGGGCATTTTTAAGACTTTCTAATCCTTCTCTCTAGTGGGGATTTCTGACTCCCTGGCCCCTACACAGTCCTATTCCACTCGTACCTCTCTTCATCCCTGCTATGCCTTCACATGGTATTTGGCATTTATGTTTTTATTTTACAAATCCCTTGGGAAAGTAGAGCTAGTTCTCTGTAGTTTCTGTTTTATTAAGAAAAACTCAGTATCTCTTTATTATTTTGAAATGCATTATAAACAAAAAATGGTAAAACACTAGGATTTAGGGAGGAAAGATTTAAGGCAGAAGTGGTAAACTTTCCAAGGTCCTATGGTAAGTCAGGAATGCTGGAACTTGGAGCTTATTTGCTATTACTCTGGTGGTGGCCTCGGCTCCATCCTGTTATACAGCAAAGCTGCCCTTGATTTCCCTCTAATTTTCACATTTCATTTCAGTGTTTAGCACTCATGAAAAATTAGGTAATTTTAATAATGTTGTCATAGAAGAGTGGGCTTGGATGAGGGAGACTTCTGAGGAAAAGGAACTAGAGTAATCGACCTTTGAAAGGTTGGGAGATGAGGCTGCCTGACATCAGTGATGGTCAGCCAAGTTGAAATGCAAAGATAGTCAGCCTGATGCTGGCTTCCTTCTTCCTTGGGAGACAACATACAGGAAAGAGTGGAGGCGGGTGCAACATGGACCCTGAAATACCTTCAAACCTTTAAATCATTTGTTATTCCCCCACTGAAGAAGTTCAGTATGGCATAGCAAAAAGGGGCTCTATTCTCTTTTTAAAAATATACCTTTATTTTAAAATATACCTTGTAAATCTGGATCAAGCTGAAAGATTTTTGCTCTTGACTATAGGGCTAATAGCTGTTGCAAAATTGATAGGTGTGGATACACTGTGGTAATAGATCTTCCATAAATTCTTATTGCACTATGTTAGAGTGAATTTCTGAATATGAAAACATAGTATTTGGCACTGATTTTACTAAAGGGAGTATAAGATGAATATTTTACCAAGTAGTTTTAGATAACATATGGAATTAAGAAAGTGAACTTATCACAATTCAATTGACAAAATATCTATGCATTTTTACAGCACACTCATTTCAGTTTTTCTTCCATAGATTAGAGCTATGCAAAAGTAGAATGTCTATTTATGGATGAAGGTATCTACCATTTAGTTTTCAGTTTAATTTCTATAAGAGAATGCCTGAGGTTTAAAGTTAAAATCCATGTATTTGAACACAGAAAATTTATGTATTGAGGTTCTCCAGAAAAATAAATAAATACATTTATTATTATTACTATTTTTTAATTGGCTCATATAGTTATGGTGGCCAAGCAGTTCCATGATCTGCCATTCGTGAAACTGGACACTAACCAAACACTAATCATGCTTCTTTTCCTTGGTGACAAGTTTAAGTATCTTGCAGAACCCAATGGGAGGTTATTCCCTGGTCCTTCTGCAGCATGAACCATAACCAACTAATGTCGACTGAAACCAGTTCGGCCATTCCAAGTCTGTGCAGTTAGCAATTGAGTAAATCTGATATAACCTCGAGAGCTTGGCAGAACCAAAATTCACACCACCGTGGAACCACCATGTAAAGACTTCATCCTTGAGGACCGACTTCATCTTTGCAGACCTACTTCTGAAGTGATGACGGGTGCCTGAAACAGTTGCCCAGTCAATAAGAAAACCAAACACAGAAATGCATAACTTCAACCAACCAAACCTGGCCAAATTGAAATTCCTTTGAACTTTTTCTTATTCTTCCCATATCTTACCTTAATAGGCTAAGTTCCAGAACCACTCAATCAGACCCTCCTAAATTAGAATTAATGAAATGTATAACCTGTTCTTACTCTCACATTTTAAAACTTGTCTCAAGCCTTTGTTTTGGGAGACAGATTTGAGTATTTTCTCCTATCTCCTAGTTGGGCAGCCTTATAATAAATTCCTTTTCTCTGCAAAAGACTGCTGCCTCAGAATATGGTCTTTCTGCTGTGGGGTGGGCAACAGACCTACTTGCTCAGCTTGGTCACATCTGTAAGCTGGATAATGAGGAAAGCTTATCGTATAATGCAGTCTGAGTCTGAAGGCCTGAAAACCAGGAACTCCCTCATTGGAGGACCTGAGAAGATAGATGTCCCAGCTCAAGAAAAGAGAGAGAGAATTTGCTCTTCCTCAGCTTTTTTGTTCTTCTGGTAGCTCCAACTGTTGGATGACATGCATTCATATTGGTGAGAGCAGACCTTCTTTACTCAGTCTACTGACTCAAATACTAATCCCATTTGGGAACATTCCCACAGACACACTCATAAATAATATTTAACCAGCTATCTGGACATCCCTTGGTCCAGTCAAGTTGACAAATAAAATTAAACATCACAATTTACTTGACCAACTTACTCATAAGTGAAAGGAATCACTCCACTCATTTTTTACCCCCTTCTCAGTGTTTCGCCAGCTGGCCATTTCAATTAGTGTAAGGTATGTTAAAATTTTTTAAGAACTAGGAAGTCATTCTCTGACCCTTTACTTTACAAAACTATAAGGAAACTGAGACCTAATGAGATTAAATGACTAGTTGAAGATCACATTGAATTTTATTAGTAATCCTAAAGTCCGAAGAGAGACTGATTAAATTTGCAGATGAAAGAAAGCTAGGAAAGATAGCTAATAGATTGAAATCTATTTCTAATCTATAGATGACAGGATAAGTATTAAAAATGGTCTGTTTGAAAAGATAGGCTAAAACCAATAAGAAGAGATTTAGCATGAATAAATATAATGACCCACACTTTTGGTTGAAAAATCTATTGCATGGTATAGGCCTGACTTGGCTAAAGTTCACGTGAAACAGAATATAGGGGAGTTAAGTCAACCACAGGTTCCAATAGAAGTCCCCATTGGGAAGCAGCTGCTAAAACAACTAATGCAATCTCAAGGGCTATATTAATGGGCAGAGAGTGATCTGATGTTGCAGGGAGTGACTGGCCTGGAGTACTTGGTACTGGCTAGGTCATTTTTGTACCTCTGTGTGTATACAAAAGGTACAATGTTCTGAGAGGAATCTTGATAAACTGGAGTCAATTCACCAGAGATGTTGAGAGGCCTGAGCTCTCCTCCATCAGATAAAAAGCCACTGCAGCTGAGTGTTTAGCTTAGAGACTTTTAAAGGACATGGTTACTGCCTTCAAATATCTGACAAGCTGTCAAATGAAGAAGAGGTATGTGGCTTATTCTGTCACTCACAGGGCAGGAGTAGGATCATTAGGGCCGAAGGTTAATGGGGGATGAATTTCTACTGAGTCTAAGAATTTTCCAACATTGCTGACCCACAACGGAATGATCTGGGAGTGTACTCAGGGAAATGCTGGGGTCCATGCATCAGAGATCTTATAGGAGGATGCCTATCGTTTAAGAGAAAAACCACAGGCCCAAAATGGTGTCACTCATGCTAAAAGCCCTCGATACCAAACCTAGATTTAATACCTGAACTGACTGCAGTTTCAACCTCTCCCAGAAACATAATCTTTTAAAAAGCTTTAAAACATTTTTTCAATTACAGTCGACATTCAATATTACATTAGTTGCAGGTGTACAACACAGTAGTTAGACATGTATATAATTTACAAAGTGATCTACCCAATAAGTCTAGTATCCACCTGGCACCATACATAGTTATTAAAATATTATTGGCTAAATTCCCTAAGCTGTAGTTTATATCCCCATGACTATTTTGTAACTGCCAGTTTGTTCTTCTTAATACTGTCCCTTTTATCACTTAGCCCCCTAACCCCATCAGTTTGTCCTCTGTATCTATATGAGTTTGTTTCTGTTTTGTTTGTGTGTTTTTGTTTTTTAGATTCCATATATAAGTGAAATCATATGGTATTTGATTTTATCTGTCTGATTTTTTTTTCATTTAGCATAATCCCTTCTAGGTATTATGTTGTTGCAAATGGTACAAATCTTTTTTGTGGCCGAGTAATATTCCATTGTAGATATATACCACTTCTTTATTCATTCATCTATTGCTAAATGTTAAAGAAGTTTCTTTAACATTTCTTGTAATATTGGTTTTGTGGTGATGAACTCCTTTAGCTTTTTCTTGTCTGGGAAGTTCTTTATGTCTCCTTTGATTCTAAATGACAGCCTTGCTGAATAGAGTAATCTTGGTTGTAGGTCCTTGCTTTTTATCACTTTGAGTATTTGTTTCATGCCAATCCCTTCTGGCCTGCAAAGTTTCTGTTGATAAAACAACTGACAGTCTTATGGGAGCTCCCTTATAGGTAACTAGATGCTTTTCTCTTGCTGTTTTTAAGATTCTCTCTTTGTCTTTAACCTTTGCCATTTTAATTATGATGTGCCTTGGTGTAGGCCTCTTTGGGATTATCTTTTTGGGGACTCTCTGTGCTTCCTAGACTTGTATGTCTATTTCCTTCACCAGGTTAGGGAATTATCCCATCATTATTTTTTCAAATGGGATTTCAATTCCTTGGTCTCTCTCTTCTTTTGGCACCCCTATAATGTAAATGTTGTTATGTTTGATGTTATCCCAGAGGTCCCTTAAACTATCCTCATTTTTTTTTTCTGTTCTGATAGGATATTTTCTACTACTTTGTCTTCAAATCCTCTGCTTCATCTAATCTTCTGTTGATTCCTGCTAATGTATTCTTCATTTCAGGTATCGTATTCTTCATTTCTGACTGGTTCTTTTTTATGGTTTCTATTTCTTTGTGTAAGTTCTCACTGACTTCATCTATTCTTCTCTAGTTCATCGAGCATCCTTATAACCAGTGTTTTGAACTCTGCATAGTAGATTGCTTGTCTCCATTTTGTTTAGTTCTTTTTCTGGAGCTTTGTTCTGTTCTTTCACTTGGGACATGTTTCTTTGTCTCCTTATTTTGGCTGCCTCCCTGTGTTTGTGTCTATGTATCAGGTAGATCTACTACATCTCTTAGTCTTGGCAGAGTGGCCTTATGTAGTAGGTGTCCTATGGGGCCCAGTTGTACAGTCTTCCTGGTCATCTTGCATGGGTCGTGTGGGCTTTCCTATAGTAGTTGAACCTTGATTGCTGTTCTCACATCAGTGGGACCTTCAAGATGATTGGCTTTGAGGACTGGCCATGACTACAACTGATAAGATATTTTTCAGGAGCTGACCCCATGGAGTGGGATTCACTTTAGCAGGGTGTGTTGTTTTTGGAGCTACATGGGTATTGCTCAGGTGTGGTCTGAATTTGGCCACTGGGTGTATTGATTTTGGGGTCTCTTGGAAGAGGCTTTTGTGCTAACCCAGGTAAGCTGCTGCCTATGCCTGGCCCGGGGCCACCTGGTAGGAACTACAAAGTGATTTGTGGTTGGTAGCTGCCTTTGCTGGGCTTGGAAGTGCTTGGGAAATGCTATGCTGAGATCCAAGGCCAGCTGCCACTAGTACTATGTTTAAGGCCGCTCAGCAAGGAGTAGAAGACAGTTTGCTGTTTGTTTGAGGTTTATAGACCTTTCAGAGGTTTTAGAAAAGTCCACAGTGTGGGCTGAGCCAGCTGCTCGTGAGGAACAACTGCTGAAAGAGGTTTGGGCTTGTCCATGAGTTGAGTAGGGCGGGTTCTCAGGGAATCACTAGGGTGGAGTGAGCAGTGTTAGCCAGTTTGATGGAGACTCAGAATTGGTCCTCACCTGCACCTGCCAGCTGGGTGGGGAGAAGGTTCAGCAAAGGAGCAGTGGTTCTTGCCAGCACTTCTGTCCAGGAGAGAGCTGTCCCTATAGCCTTTGCCCTGAAGCCAGACAATTCAGTTACTACCTATATGTCCCTGGTGCTCCTTGAGGTGCTGTCCCCTTGCTGGATATCAGAGTGAAGATTTGTGAGTCTGTGCTAAGGTAAGATGATGCCTGTGTCTACAGCAGCCCTTCATCTTACTCACACTGATTTTCACAGGCAAATGTTGTGGGGACTTCTTTACCTGGAATTTGTGCTCTGGACTGGGAAGCCTGTTGTGAAGCTGGGACCCCTCACTCCTCAGCAAAGACCTCTGCAGCTGAGATATTAAGTTAATAATCTTAATGAACTAGTCTGGAATTTTCTGGTTAAGCATCAGTAGGGTAATCTGTCATGTGGACCTTCTCCATCTCCTACCACCCCCACAAAAAACAGGCAATCCGCATGATAAAAACTCTCCGACTTCCCTTCCCCCAAAGAAAAGATGTCCTGGTCCCAAAATAATCCTTTCTTTTCTTTTGTTAATAGCTTCCTTGCCCCACCCTTCTGCCTATGAAAACCTTCCATTTTGTACAACCCCTTCAAGTGTCTTTCTCGTTGATAGATCTGATGCTGCCTGGTTCATGAATTGCTTAATAAAGCCAAATAGATCTTCAGATTTACTCAGTTGAATTTTGCTTTCTAACAATTTGGGAGAAAGCTGACTCCATGACTTCCTAGTTTCCTTTAACACAAAGATTCTGTGAATCTTCATGGTTATTTTTCTTGTACTGCTGTTTCATTCCAGTAGGTAGTGTTTTAATGCTTTTGACTGTTTGATTCCCCAAACAATTCAAAATGGTTTGTTATATTAGAATACATAGTAAAAAACAAGCAAATAAAACTTTTAATGAAAAATTGAATCTAGAAAGACTCCTGGAAAAAGATAAGTTGCTACAGAATTTGGTCACTAAATTAAAATCTAAGCTTGCTCAAGGTCTGGTCAAATGGAGAAGCGCGTGATATTATAGATCCTTATTTTTCAAAGAGAGGAAGCCTACACCTTTATTAGTATTAGTGTTGACCTAGACTTCCCAATGAGATTATAAAATCCATAATGACAGGGAATGAGTCCTTTATTTCATTTTAATTCTAATAATAATGTAGGGAGGAGGCAAGAGAATTAAAAACTTAATCAAGCCACAATCAGATACTGCAATATGCTGACCAGCCCTGCAGCCAGGCCAAGAGGACAACTTCAGAACAAAGGAAAATTTCTGCTGGGATTGCCAACAATCCATTTCCCACACCTGTGAAGGAACCAATAGAGTTCATTCCCTATGGCTAAAACCATGCTGGAACCTAAGGATTAAAGGTTGGGAACTGCCAGCAGGGCTTTCACTCTATACATTCTTACCTTTTCATTCTATATACTCTTCCCCTTCTTCACTGTATGTCCATATCAAAGGAAATGAGAACTAAAGAATGACACATGAACTGAAATCCCTGAACACTCACGGTCCCTCTCAGTGCCTTTTCTCTGTTTCTCTCTCTCTGTCTCTTACACTGTCCTTCTCACTCTCTGTCTCTGAGAGGAGAGCACACTCTGTCTGTGGAGTGTTATCCCTTTTCTAACAAACTTTCCCTTTTGACTCTAACTTTGGCGTGTGTGTTGAATTCTTTCCACACTCACCACCAAAGGACCCTCTTCTGCTCTCAGTGCAGAGCTTGGTCTCTCCCCAACTTGGGGAAATTTGCCTTGTCCTGCATCAATAACATCTATCAGAATATTTTATACAGAGTAGATGCTTAGTGTGTTTTGAATAATTTGACTTTCTTAAGGATGGAATAGGACATTTTTTTCCTTTGTATTTTTCTCGGGTTCTGGTAGAAGTGTCTTGGTCAGGCCAGAAGTCATAGTTCTGAAACTGTATTATATTGCTCCAATGAGATAGCCCAAATTTGGCTTATAGTAAGTCCCAGACTGCCATAATTGCATCTCCTGGAACCTCTTCATGTTTTCAAAAAGGGTTTCTGTCTTAAATGTATTTGTGCTTTAGACTATAGTTACTCTAGAATTCTGACTTTCTTTCCTCTGTAGCTTGCCATTATACCTAGCGGTGACAATAAGCAACATTTATATTTTGCTTACTTAGAACACAAACACTACTCTAAATGTTCATCCTATCAAGTGCTCTATTAAGTGGTTACTACTTTTGTTCTTTTGTCAGATGAGAAAATGGAGGCAGAGAGGTTAAGTGACTTGCTCAAGGTCACAAGTTAGTAAGTGGCAGAGCCAGAACATAAACCTAGCATCTGGCTCCAGATGTTTTGCTTCTAACTACTGCACCCTTCTGTCTCTGAGCAGGTATCTACATTCAATGTATATTTAATGAGGTTACTGAGGCACTAAAGTTCCAAGTGAGTTCTGTCTTGGTGGCAAGACACCAGGTGGTAATGGGTTTCCTCTGCCCCTCCTCTTTTCATGCTCCCTCTTTTCCCTAGAGACCAGCTCAAAAGCACTCCCACTGTATTTCCTTCTCTAGCCAGTTTCCTGGGATTGGCCACTCTCCAGCTCTGCTACCAGCTTTGCTTGGCTAAGGATTTTGGAATGAAAGACACAAGACTGAATTCTTTAGAATGAATCACATCTGTTTGGCGTGGTTACAGCCTGTTTTTGTACCACTTAACAATTCTTCCTCCCCAAACCAGCCCCCTTTCTATTTTTGTAAAAATGTGAGATGGTGTATCTTTATTTTTAAATTAGTGTGAATTTTAATATGATTAGCTTTGGTAAGTTATCAACAATTACACTGTCCCTACATCCACTCCCCATCCCCCCAAAGAATAATTAGAACCAACCTCACAGTATTGCAAAACCAGGAGGCCTGGGGTGCTGCCCGAAGACATGTACTTATAGAAATCACTTCGCCTATGATGCTTAATAGGAACTTTCTGATGATGACATCTCAGGTCAAGTGTCATCATAGGAACAAGCCCTGCCTATTGCTTTGTCCAAGCCAGGTTGGAAGTAGGGCAGGTCTGTGCCTGGCATCTCTTGCTTCTGCTTCTGTTAGACATAGCTGAGCCTGAGGGTAGGAAAAAACAGAGGTGCGTCCATGAGAAACTTGTCCTTCTTTATGAGATTTCCCACACAGCCAGGAGCCAGCCCCTTTCCTTCATTTTAACCAGCTGAGTCACTGGTATCCAATACACTATCTGAAGTGGTATAAACCCCCATACCAGTGATTTTTCTCTATTGTAGGGGGCCCCTTGGGGCTAAAGAGTTGGGAGAGGCTTTTATGCTTGAAGCAATAAATGAGCAAGTCACTACTCTTCTCTGTGTAGACAATGAGACTGCACACTGGAAACGGCCAGGGCTTGTCTATGACTTAGTCAAATCTGCTGAGACAAAAGCCAGTTGGAGGCCAGGCTATTGGGGTCACTCAGAGAGTGACTAATCTTTCATCCCTGTCTGGCCCTTATAGGATGACAGGAAGAGGAAGGATAAATGAACACCAAGAATACCTCAAAAATGTCTTTAGACCTAAGATAAAAAGGCCTAAGTTAGAGTTCTAGCCGTACTATCTATTAATTGCATGACCTTCTACAAATCAATGAACTTCTCTAAAACACATATTTCTTTATCAAATGGGAATAGAAATCTCAGTTTCCCTCATTTTGTGGAAGTGTGTGAGGAACAAATGACAATTCATATGGAAACACATATTAAACTATAATGGTGCTATGAGAATATAAAGGATTATTATAAAGTTCTATTTACTTTAGTTAAAATAAATAATAATAGTTTCATCGGTTTGTTACTCAGTTTTTTACCAGTACTAAGAAAATGGTAAAGTGGAGAGCTTTGATTTTCTCTAATCTTCTTTTCCTCATTCTGCCCAGGGAATGAGGAAATGCAGGGCAGGCTTGCCAGTAACATAGGAGGTATGAAAGAGGCAAGTACCTGTGTACTCGTTATAGTAAGGGCATAGAATCTGACAGAACTCAAGGTCAGCTAGCGGAGGTCAGTCTGGGTCACAATAGTAGGACTGCCTGAGGCAGAGCTGCCTATCAGACAACATATTAGTGTGAAGCAAAAGGGGGTCTCAAGCACACTTCGAAGCTTTTGACAGATAGGACATAGAGGATACCAGCCCTTTGACAAGGTCTCCCTATGGAGTGTGACTTCCTAACCGGGGCTTCTCAGAAAACCCTGGTCACCCCCATTCTGGCCTTTGACTGGCTGGAGGAAACTGGAATTCCAGGAGGGAGGATTCCTGCCTGTCTACCTAGCAGCCTTTATTGTCACTGTCAAAATGGAAAGCTACATCCCCTGCAGGGCTTCCCCATCCACTCCCACCTTGGGAGACAGAGACCTCCTCAACCTCCTTAATTGGACTGTGGCTAATAGAGGTCATTTCCCTTATCAGCAGGATGAGGGGCTGTGAAGAAGGCTGAGGAGTGGCAAGAGTATAGCTGACATTATGAGGCAGTTGGAGGCCTGCCAGGAAGTATGTTCACTTTACTCCATTCTCTTCCTACCCAGAAACACAGTCAAGGAACATACAAAACATAGCTCAGCTCAAAGCCCTTCCTTCAACTCCATTCTCCTCCCTGTCCTGAGATCTTGTGTGGCAGCTACCTGCACACTACCACCTGCACACACACACACACACACACACACACACCTGCAGCACAGATATATACCAACCTCTGTGGATGCATGGTTCACTGTGTGTGTGTGTATCCATTCTATCATATACATAAGTAGATGTATGTAGCCAGCCTGAACAAACTGATTTATGCTACGTGCACACACACACACACACACACACACACACACACACACACAAAAGCATGTATGTGTATATATAGAAAAGTTTATATATATTTGCTTGGATTTTTTTTTTCAGGATACTGAAATTTAGAAGCATGGTGTCACATAAAGAAGACACAGTCTTTAAATATATCTACAATCCCCTTAAGTATTTTATTTGGTCTAGAAAAAACCTTTAGGGGTCCCCGTGCTAATCTCTCTCCTCCTCAACCCTCCCAGGGTTTCCAGAACCATCATTTCTTACTTCTCTCTCAAATTATTTGTTCCTTCTCCCCTGCATCTCCTTTGCCCATTCAAAGCCCACATCACATCTCAGCTAGTGCCATGGTAGAAATTAATGTCAGAAATGAATTTACACTAACATGTAAGTGTCTAATAGTTTTAGAATCATTTATTGAAAGGAACTTCAGAAATCATTTAGTTCAATCTTTTTATCTTATAGATGAGGAGACTGCAACCTATAGAGAAAAAGTGACTTACCTGATGTCCCAGAAACAGAGATACATCTGGGAATAAACCCAAGTGTCCAGACTCTCAAGCCCCAGAAACTAGTCTTTCTCCCCCAGGGAATGGCCCACCACTCATCCAACTGTAAAAGCTGGAGACTTGAGGCAGCATTCTTGATACCTATCTCTATGTCAGCCTCCATTCATTCAATCACCAAATCTTGTATTTTTTACTTCCAAAATATATCTCTAATTTGTACACGTTCAATTTTTCTGATAGAAGCCATCATTGTCTCTTTGCTTGGACCTACCAGATATCTAATCAATGTTCTTACTCCTCTTGAATTCATCCTTTAAGAAGTTGTGTATTTCTTCTTCTTTTTTATTGTGGTGAAAAATGCATAACATACAAGTTACCATTTTGACCATTTATTTTATTGTGCTAAAAACATATACCATAAAATTTACCATCTTAATCATTTTTAAGTGTTTAGTACATTAGTGTTAAATATATGCACATTGTTGTATAAAAGATCTCTACTGCTTTTCGTCTTGCAAAACCAAAACTCCATACCCACTGAACAACAACTCCCCATTTTCTCTCTCCTCCCAAACTCTGAGAGCTGCCCTGCTACTTTCTGTTTCTAAAAATTCTGCTACTTTAGATACCTCATATAAGTGAAATCATGCAGTATTTGTCTTTTTGTGACTGGCTTATTTCACTTAATATAATGTCTTTAAGGTTCATCAATGTTGTAGTATATGACAGAATTTCCTTCTTTTTTATGGCTGAATAGTATACCATTTTATGTGTATACCAAATTTTCTTTTTTAAATAGTTTTATTGAAATATAATTGACATGCAGCACTGTATTAGGTTAAGGTGTAGAACAAAATAATTTGACGTACATATATTGTGACGTGGTTACCACAATATGTTTAGTTAATATCCATTATCTATATAGATAAAAAACCAAAATCCTTAAAAAAAAAAACATTTTCTTTTATGATGAGAAATCTTATGATTTACTGTCTTAACTTTCATAGATACGAACAGCAGTATTAACTATAGTCATTATGTTGTATATCATATTGTTAGTACTTATTTATCTTATAACTGGAAGTTTATACCTTTTGACCACCTTCATCTGGTTCCTCCCCAACCCCACCCTACCTATGGTAACCATGGATCTGATCTCTTATTCTATGAGTTGTTTTTGTTTGTTTGTTTTTAGAATCCACATGTAAATGAGATCATACAGCACTATCTTTCTCTGTCTGACTTATTTCACTTAGTATAATGCCCTCAAGGTCCATTACAAATGGCAGGAGTTCCTCTTTTTTAATGAATGAACAATATTCCATTATATCATATTTTTCATCTACCCCTCCATTGACGTACATTTAGGTTGCTTCCACCTCTTGGCTATTGTGAATAATGTTGCAATGAACATGGGTGTGCAATATCTCTTTGGAGATTGCAGTGTGCAGTATCCATCTTTATTGATACACAGGCTGCCTATTAGTGAACAAAGTCCCTGCACTGAAAACTACTACTAGAAGCTCTTCTTGTTACCTCACCCTCAGCATGTCCAGTTTAGGCCTAATATTTCCTCCTGCTGTACTCCCCCTCACTCACTTCTCTCCTTTCACTGATGCTTCTTAGGGTTCTTTATTTCCTGCCCACTATCCATTTCCAATGCAGAATTTGGCTCTCATCTTCAACATGTTCAAGTCAACTTTTCAAGAAAGGTGTTTTATAACCCCATCCCAAACTGTGAGTCACAACTCACTATTTCTAGGAATGTGTACTGTTTCATTCTCTCAGCTTTAAAAAAGGATTCCAACCTTAGCTCAAAGGAAGTTCAGTAGTTCAGGTCAGTCATTGTCAATAAATATTTATTTAGGTTCAACTATATGCTAGACATGGTTCTAGGCTCCAGGGATACAAAAATGAAACAAAAAATGGTAGTCTTTGTTTTGAGATACTTGAGTGATAAAAACGTACAAATAAATAGGTACTTTCAGTCTGTAGTCATGCACTGGATAATGATGTTTCAGTCAACAGCGGACCTCATATACAACAGTGGTCCTCATATACAACAGTGGTCTTATAAGATTATAATAGAGCTGAATTTCTTGTAGGAAATGAAAGGGTATGTGGTTCAGGAGAAATTTTTTTTCTCTGACTGAAATAATGTCTGTGAAGGTTGGCAATAAATTCTCTCTCACTCACAGCACCCTAAGTCTGAGTGTCCAATCAGTCAGCCACTGACCTGTTTCAGCACAGAGGAACCTGTCCCCCCAAGTGCTATATATTCCAAGGGTGCTATAGCCTTTCCAGATCTAGCATGATTGTCTTCGGAGTACATACATTGCTGTAAACTCTATTGAGGACCTAAGATCCTGTATAAGCTACATTAACAAGTATTAAGTGCCACTGCCACTTTAGTAAAAGCTTTCCGTGGTAGTGTGGAGCTGGCATATCCCTGTACTTTGGAAATATTTTCAGGTTGTAATGATATAAAGCATAGATAACTTTTATTTTTCATCAATTCAATGCCAGAGAGAGCCCTTTGTGTCAGAGTCAATGGAACCCAAAACAAATTTCCAAAGTAAAAATATTGAGTCCTCAGTTCTATATTCTCTCCATGTTAAATACCCTCTTTTTTTATGGATAACACAATGTTCCTTAATCTGACCACTGTTCTAACATATAATAGCCAAAACTACGTTACCATGACAACCCCCTATATTCCTTTATCTCTCCATCTTGATTTCTTATCTCTACTGATCCTCAGGCCATCTTTAACTCCCTCCTAATAGTCATTATTATGGTGATCTGCACCTTACCCATGCAGTTTCAGAATATTTCAAGTCAATTCAGCCCACATCTCTGTTCATGGAGCAGCATTGACAGCTTCAGTATTCTATTTCTGGCCCTATCAGAAGAAAGCAGGGGGAGGGTTTGTGGGACAATGTTTATAAAGTCTACAGTAGTGTACATCAATGTCCAAGGCCTTCATATTCACTTACCACTCACTCACTGCCTCATCACAAGCAACTTCCAGCCCTGCAAGTACCATTCATGGTAAGTGCCCTATACGTTTGTGCCATTAAAAAAATCTTTTATACTATGTGTTTACTGTAGCTTCTCTATGTTTAGATAGACAAATACTTACCATTATGTTACAATTGCTTAGAGTATTCAGCACAGTAACATGATGTGCAGGATCGCAGCCTAAGAACAATAGGTTATACCATAGAGCTTAGGTGTGGAATAAACTATACCATCTGAGTCTGTGTAACTGCACTGTATGATGTTTGCACAATGATAGAATTGCTTACTGAAGCATTTCTCAGAATGTATCCCAGTTGTTAGGCAATGAGTGACTAATATAATTAAGGCTATGATGTAGCTATATGTAAGGGTCCTTGGACCAGGCTGGGAGTTAAGGGAAAGTCTTCTGGGTGAGAAACACCTGAGTTATCTCAAAGGATAAATAAATGTAATTAAGGTAAAGAAAGGTGGGAAGGGCATTACAAAGGTTCTGAATTGTAAAATAGCACAGTGAATATGAGGGCAGGCTATAAGCAATTTGACTGCTAGAACATAAGGAACTAGTGAATGGTGGGATAGAAGACTGAAGAATTAGGAGAATCCAGGTTAGAGAGAAACTTGAAGCTAACCTAAGGACCATAAACTTTATTCTATGGAAGAATGGGGAGCCACCAAAGAATTTTAAGCAGCGTAATAACAAGATTAGATCTGAGTTTTAGACAGATCCTGCTATAGGTAGAATGAATCTTAAGATACAATGTTAAGTGACAAAAGTAAGATGCAGAACAGTGTTTATGATATACGACCATTTATGTTAATAAACTATTATATAGACATAATACATATATACATGTATTTGGAAATGAATAGATTATCTTTGTAAAGATATTTAAGAAGCAGTAGTCTTGGGTAGGGGAGCTCTGGGTGGCTGGAGACAGATGAAAAGGAGACTTATTTTTTACTGGATATACTTTTGTATTTTTTATTACTTGTTAAGAATGAATTTAGGCTTGCTTGGGAGCATCCTTTAAAGATGATGACATTGGAGGATCCTGAAGTCCCCTCTTCTCACGGACATACAAAATAAACAGCTATACACAGCACAGTTCCCTCTGACAGTAATCAAGAACTGGCTGAGTGACTCTTACACATTGGGCGAACAAGAAAATATCCACATTAAAATAGATCAGAAAGGCTGAGATACATTCTCACCAAAATCCCACCCTCAGCACAGTGCCATTCAATCAGGAGGGAACTCCTAGTTTCTTCTTGAGGTGTGAAGGGTTTGGACCACACATCTAGTTCCCCAACTTTTAAGACACCACCTAAGGGATGGACCCTCAAACCATATAGCTCTGAAAGCCAATGGGGTGTGCATCCATGAGACCCAGTAGACTACAGCAAACAAAGAAGTAGTTGATCACAAGCATGAGCACTCTCTGAAGCTATCACTTCAGGGATCAGTACAGAGGGAGCTGGCAAAAACCTGTCGATCTCCAGTCTTTCCCTAAAGGGTGTCCATCTGTATTCCTTAAAAGAAGCTGCCTGTGGGTCAGGCTTTTTAATTTAGATGCATCTAAGGGCTGACTGAAATCCTCTCCAGAAACCAGGGAAGCCTGTAGACACCTCCCCTGCTCTCTCCCTCTAGCCCGTTCCAAGTCATCAATATCTCCGTAGAAGGATCTTGTACACATGTCTGGTGCCCCAGCTTTTGCTGCTGCTGTCTGAGGAATAGGCCCCCAGATTAGCAGGCTCTGATAGCTAATGGGGCTAGCATTCAGGGGTCCCATGGTAGTGTAGCAAACTATGAAGATATTCTTAATGGGCTCAGGAGCGCATCACCACCTGTGGCTATACATCAGGGCCTAGTAAAGAGGGAACAGGTAAACGTGCCCACTTCCCATCATTTCCCTGGAAGGGGGTTAACTACACACTTTCCCAGATTCTAACTGACAGTCCAGCTTCCAACCAGCCTCCATCTAGGTGCTGACTGGGATCCTCTCCTTTGAACGTCTTGACACACCTTCAACTACTGGGAGCCACTAAAATCGAAGAAATCAGCTTGGACAATCACAAAAGTTTGAGATACAACCAGAAGTACTGGCCTGTTGATTGATGAAGTTCATCTCCTATACAGGGCCACTCTTTCAAAACTGGGAGAGGTGGCTATTTTATTTAATGCATGGAAACCAACATAGAATCAAAGAAAAATGAAGAAACAGAGAAATATGTTCTAAACAAAAGAATAAGATAAAACACTAGAATCATATCTTTATGAAACAGAGGTAAATGATTTACCTGAGAGAGAGTTCAAAATAAGTCATAAAGATGCTCACTGCAGTCAGGACAATAAATGAGAATTTTAACCAAGAGTTAGAAAATATAAAAAAGTATTAATCAGAGTTGAGGAATATAATAACTGAACTGAAAAATTCAACACAGAATTTCAGTATCAGGCTAGATAAGTTGGAAGAAAGGATCAGCAGACTAGAAGATGGATTATGCAGTGGAATTCATCCAATCAGTAGGAATAAGAAAGAAAGAATAAAAAAGAGTGAAGATAACTTAAGGGACTTATGTGACACCATAAAGTAGACCAATATACACATTACAGGCGTCTAAGAAAGAAAACACAGCGATAAAGTGACAGAAAGTTTTTCAAAGGAATTATGAATGCTAACTTCCTTAACCTGGGGAAAGAAACAGACATCCAGATCCAGGAATCCAAGAAAATTCCAAAAAAGATAAATCCAAAGAGACATTATAATTAAATTTTCAAAAGTTAAAGACAAAGAGTTTTAAAAGCAGCAAGAGAAAAACAACTTTTTTATGTACAAGGGAACCCCCATAAGACTTTTAACAGATTTTTCAGCAGAAAAATGCAGGCCAGAAGTGAGTGGAATGACATATTCAAATTACTGAAAAAAGAAAAATGGCAAACCAATAATAATCTACCCAACGAAGTCATCCTTCAGAATTGAAGGAGCTACAGAGTTTTCTAGACAAGTAAAAGCTGAAAGTGTTCATGTAAGACTGGCCTTACAAGAAATGTTAAAGGGTGTTCTTTAAGATGAAAGGAAAGGATGCTAATTAGTAACAGGAAAACATAAGAAAGTATAAAACTCATTGGTAAAAGTAAATGTATAGTTAAATTCAGAATACTCTAATATAATGGTTGTAGGGAAATCACTAATAACTATTATTAAGGTTAAAAGAAAAAGTATTAAAAATAACAATGACTACAATAATTTGTTAATAGACACAGTGTAAAAGAGAAGTAAATTATAACAAAACGTGGAAAGGAGTGTAAAAATGTAGAACTTTTGTATGCAATTGAAATTAAATTGTTACCAGCTTAAAACAGACTGTTAGAAATATAAAATGTTTTATATAAGCCTCATGGTAACCACAAAGAAAAAAACTATGTACACAAAGGGTAAAGTGAAAGGAATCAAAGCATACCACTAGAGAAAATCATTGAATCACAAAGGAAGAGAGCAAGATGAAGAAGGAAACAAAGAAGGAATCACAAAACAACCAGAAGTCAATTAACAAAATGTCAAAGGTTAGGCCATACCTATCAATAATTACTTTAAAAGTAAATGGACTAAATTCTCCAATCAAAAGACATAAAGTGGCTGAATGGATGATAAAACAAGACCCAACTATATATGCTGCCTATAAGAGACCCACTTCAGATATAAGAACACACACAGACTGAAAATGATGGGATGGAAAAAAATATTCCATTAAAATTGGAAGAATTACTATTGTTAAAAAAAATTTATACCATCCAAGATGATCTATGGATTTAATACAATGACTATCCAAATTCCAATGAAATTTTTCATAGAATTAGCAAAAACAATACTATAATTTGTATTGAACCACAAAAGACACCCAAATAGCCAAAACTATCTTGAGAAAGAACAAAGCTGGAGGCATCATGCTCCCTGATTTCAAACTATTTTACAAAGCTATAGTAATCAAAACATTATGGTATTGGCAAAAAGCAGACACATATGTCAGTGGAACAGAATAGAGAGCCCAGACTAAACCCATGCATATATAATCAATTAATTTATAATAATGGGGGAAATGATTGTCTCTTCAACAAATGGTGTTGGGAGAACTGGATACCCGCATGTAAAAGAATAAAACTGGACCACTATCTTACATCATACACAAAAATTACCTCAAAGTGGATTAAAGGCTTAAATGTAAGACCTGACACTGTAAAACTACTAGAAGAAAACACAAGGAGTAAGTCCTTAACACTAGTCTTGACAATGATTTTTATTTGAATTTGACACCAAAAAACGAAGACAACAAAAGCAAAAATTAACACTGAGACTACCTCAAACTAAAAAGCTTCTGCACAGCAAAGGAAAACCACAAACAAATTGAAAAGGCAACCTAACAATGGGAGAAAATATTTGCAAATCATATATCTGATTAAGGGCTAATATCCAAAATATATAAATAACATATGATTCAATAGCAAAAACAAAACAAAACAAAACAAAACAAAACAACAACAACAAAAACAAATGAACGACAACCACCACAACAAAATACCCAAGCAATCTGATTAAAAAATGGGCAGAGGAACTGAATAGACATTTTTCCCAAAGAAGACATACACATGGCCAACAGGTACATAAAAAGGTGCTCAACATCACTAATTAGAGAAATACAAATAAAAATCACAATGAAATATCACCTTACACCTGTTAGAATGACTATTATTATTAAATAGAATGTCTATTATGAAAAAGATAAGAGATGACAAGCATTGGCGAGGATGTGGAGAAAAGGAAAACCTTGCGCATTGTTGGTGAAAATTTAAATTGGTACAGCCACTATGGAAAACATTATGAAGATACCTCAAAAAATTAAAAATAGAACTACCATATAATCCAGCAACCCCACTTCTTCTCCATAGATATATAGAAATAAGATTTCAAAGAGATATCTGCACCTTCACATTGCAGCATTTATTCACCATAGCCAAGATATGGAAACAACCTAAGTGTCAAGGAATGAATGGATAAAGATGTGGGACATAAACAATGGAATAATATTCAACCATGAGAAAGAAGGCAATTCTGCCATTTGTGACAACATGGATGAAATTTGAAGGCATTAAGCTACGTGAAATAAGTCAGACAGAGAAAGACGAATACTGTGTGATATCACTTATGTGTGGAGTCTAAATAATCTGAATTTATAGAAACTGAGACTAGAATGGCAGTTATTAGGGGCTGGAGGGTGGGGGAAATGGGAAGATGTTGGTCAAAGGGTACAAACTCCAATTGTAAGAAGAGTAAGTTCTGGGGATTTAATGTACAGCATGGTGACTATAGTTACTAATACTGTATTATATACTTTAAAGTTGCTAAGAGACTAGACTGTAAGTATTCTCAACAACGACAACAAAAGAAAATGGTAATTATGTGATATGATGAAGGTGTTAGCTAATGTTATGGTGGTAATCATTTTGCAATATATGAGTTTTAAATCAACAAGTTGTACACCATAACCTTACACAATGTTATATGTCAATTATATCTTAATAAAGCTGGAAAAAAGAATGAATTTGAAATTATGCTATAGTCAAATAAAAAACTGTGTAAATCTTCTATAAAAGTCTCCATTCTTTTAAGCAAGCGTAAAGCCAGCCATGAGTTAGAGAACATGGCACAGGATAAAGGGCATGCCACACATTTGGTTGTCATCCTTGTTAATAGTTTTGTTTTTTGTTTTTGTTTTTGTTTTGGTAACTGGTCCTTGGAACATTAATGTATACTATTGAAGAGAGTTATATCACTGTTCATTAATTACTTAAATAGAATGATTGGTGCAAAGATACTAGAGAAAAAAATGGCCTGAGTACAAAACTTAATAAAATAAAAAGCACAAGATTATAGGCAGGACAATCAGGAAAGAGGCTGCTTGTCTATCTAGGCAAGAAATACTTAAGGTCCTTGATGATGCCAAGGCAATAGGGAGGAGAGGAGAACATGGAAAAGAAGGAAATCGGTTGAAGGAGGGGACAAAGGATAATGGGCACTGTTGGCAGGAATAGTCTGGAGGCCTGTGACATCAGAGTGATTCCAGTTTAGGTGTGGTGGAGAAAAAACAACTGGATTTGGGGAAGAGACCTGGACTTGGGTCCATTGCTGCTATTTCTTATCTGAGAGACCTTGGGCATTCTACTTAAATTCTCTGAATTTTAATTATCTCATTTTTCCAATAGTGATTGGACTTCACAAGGTTTTTGTAAGGACTAAATGACTCAATACCTCTGAAATATACTTTGTAAAGAGCTAGACATGAGGAGGCTGAATAAAGATGTATGTTTAAAAAAGACAAATGGTACTTGGAAAAGAACTCTTATGTTTATAAGAAACTATTACACAGCATATATTGAAAAGGATATAGAGAGGCCTCTTGTTTCTGGGGCAGAGGTTGCCAGTTGCCTAATTGTTATCCACTCTCTCCTTGTGCCTCATTAACAAAACCCTGAATTTATTTGGATGACAATATTCTCAGCTGTAAAACTACATTTCTCAGCCTCCTTTGCAATGGAGCTGCCTAATCAGATATAAGAAGAATATTTGGGTAGAACTTCTGGTGAGACTGTTTAACAAGGGCTAACTCAGCTAAGTGGCCTGATTTTTTGTCCTGATTCACCTTCTACTTCCTACTACTGAGAACATGATGTAATGACTGGGTTTTCATGACCTATTATGTGACCATGAGGCAATCTTGAAGATGGAAGCCAAGCAGTAAGGATGGCAGAGAAGACACATAGAAGTAGCCTCAATCTCTGATGACCACAGGGACACTATATCAGCCAGTCTTCCTATTTCCATCTTCTTTTACATGACAGAAGAATGAACCCCTACCTTGTTCAAGCCACTATTTCAGAATTGGACCTATAACATAATGAGACTGGTTTTTAAACAACATATCAAAAATTACACCTCTAAATGGATGCTGCCTTCCCAGTGTGACTTTGGGAAATAAGAGACCAATCCCAGTGATGTTGATCACAACATTGTGTGAAACTTAATTTGAATATTAAAGACTTGATCTGTTTATTGAAAAACTCAACCATCTTACTTTATAACCATACTTTGTAAGATGACATTTCCTGCTGTCCACTCAAGACGTTAAGCTAGTAAAGACCAATTTGAGGAAGCCTGAAGCAGCATGGAGCATGCCAAGGATCTTATCCACATTAGTTATTGCTGCTTGCAGTGACTGCTAAAAGCCGTTAATGGTGGTAGGAACATGTAGAAACAATAGTTCAGTGGTCAAGGTTTTGTGGGGAAGGCTGAGGGGGAAAACTTACTACTGGGGCCCGAAAAGACATAAGTGTGGTTTTTAAAAAACCATGTTTGTGTTAAGTCTGATTACAACAAGCAACTTTTCAGATGAGTAAGTGCAGCGTTAGTGGAAAACAGGAGCATGGAGCTCATGAGTTTATATTGAAGAGATGGGGCTAAGGACATAGAGCGTAAAACTTTAAAGTAATATAGAGGAGCCCCAGTTGTGTGTGTGTGTGTGTGTGTGTGTGTGTGTGTGTGTGTGTGTGTAAATTACAGAGCCACTGATACTTCCTTAAAAATATCAAACCATTGGTCCAACATCGGCAAGGAGTTATTGGGTTGATTAAAATATTGACTTTTCTTCAGTAAGTGTGATAGTATATATACACACATCCTTTGTATTGTATTATTAGAGAAGAGAGAGAGAGAGAGAGAGAGAGAGAGAGAGAGACAATGTGTATGTGCTTGGGGGAGAGTGGACAGGGATATGTGTGGAGGACAGAGGATGCTGTGGATGTGAACAGTCCAGAAATGGAGTGGGAGGATGTTTGTTATACAACTAGGGGTAAAGGTCAGGGAGAGAATGCTTTGATGGGTGTTTAGTCTGCCAATAATAATTGTTTAGCCTCACATATGGGAAGAATAGAATGGGTGTTCTCTCTCTCTGTCTCTCCTTTACTCCCCTTTCCCCAGGCAGCTGTGCAAAGATTTAACAATGTGATCCTGAAAACACAACACTGAAAGCCTCTGACTGTGCCAAGAGAAGAGAGTAGGGAAACAAAGGCCAAAGCTCAGGCCAAAGCCAGCTGCCAGGAACCCCTATCCCCAGCAATAACACAGAAAAATAATAGTGAGACTCCATTTCCATCACTTCCCTTACCAGAGTGAGCTTTTTGACTTGGAAATATAAACCTCCTGACCCCCCTTCTCTTTACCCCTCTCCCACCATCCTGTCCTTCCAACTCCTGGGAACGAAGCATCGTAGGCTAGGAAACAAGATGCTCTTCTTTCTCTTTCTGGAGGATTGAGGGCCAGGCAGAATTCCTGGAGAGCTCAGGGTTTGAGGGTACAGGGAAGGGAAGGAGAACCTCCTGAGGGTGAAGCCCAGAAGTTCAATAAGGTCTTAGATTCAGGCTGTGCACAGGGCTAAACCATACCTTCCTAGTCATGTTCCCATTTCTCTAAGCAATGCTTCTCCTGCTTTTGGTCAAAGGATTCTGCTAGGATGCCTTCAGGAGAAAGTAGAACCAGTCTCTCCCCCTTATTATCTTTCTCTCTCTGTTTACTTCTCCAGACTTAGTCCCTTCCCTTCCTCCCTACTTCTTTCTGAAATCTTGGTTCTACCATAGGCCCTAAACCTAGACACTCTGGTTAGACTACTATCAGACCCACAACACGTTTTCTGTATAACCTTAAACCAGACATTTTTACTTCCCTGGGACTTGATTTTTTAAAATATTCACTTCCACCTCTCCTTTCTCTCAAAGGTAAAATGCGATTAAAAAGTGACTAATGAAAAATACTGAAAAAACAAGCAGTATAAAAATATTACTGCATAAAGGGATAGATATCACACATCCTACTGATGTGTGTGAAAAGGACAGTTGATAACTATTAAAAATATTGGCAGTATTCAATGGGTTATTTTAAAGATGGCAGATTGAGCTTTTGTCTTCTTTTAAACATCCGTTTTCTAGGCTCTACTACTTGTTAAATATCACTGATACCCACTAAAAAAAGTCAGGCTTTTATGGATAAACTTATTTTGGGTGTTATTTGCTTTCCACATAATAAGCTGAACCAACATCAAAATTATTTTTATGTGCTTTTCTACAGTGTCAAATTTAGTCACAATCACTCAATTCTTAAATGTTATCAAGGAATCTATGGGTAAACCTAAAACACTATAGGATTGAGTGGAAATTAAGATCCTGATCTTGCCTTGCACCTTGCCATGTGCCCATGGGCAAGTGACATGATATTTAAGGCTCTTGTGGCACTCACAGTTTATAACTCAAAAAACTAATGATTTGGTAAGTCTTTCTTAGGATGAATACAGAATTTTGCCATTGAAAACCTATGCTGACTGCTATTTTGCTTCAAGGTGGTAATTTGTTTTCACAAATTGAACTAAAGGTGTTGTATAGGTAGCATTTAGGAGACCTTCCAATTGGGCTAAAATCAGATAATTATTTGTAGAAGGGAAAAGCTACAGACAGATCAATTAAAATGGCGACTTTTCTTCAGAAGGTTAGTTATTCTGCGGATCTCCCCACAACAACGATGTACAGAAAACCCAAAGTCTCTCTGATATTGCCTTTGTTAACCTTTAAAGTACTTCCCAACCCTTACAATACTTATAATACTTTCCAATTTTTTATTAACTGTTACAGCTGCAGGTAGGATATAAAGTAACCATCTGAAATACCCAGAGTATTTCTCGGTAAGAAAGAGAAAAAACACTGATTTAAAAATGGTACTAATAGCACATATATAATGTCTTATATTCTCCTGAAATCTTAACTCACATCCTCTGGTCCTTGGTGCATGCTCTGTCTGGAGTCACATCTCATATTGATTTCTTCTAAGAGAAGATGTAGGTGTTATGAAATATGAATAAGCTAATGAGAATAAATAAGAATCTTTTTTTCTTCAGGATTTGAGAATATTTAACAACTATAACTCTCAAATCTTTACCATGTGTTGGTGCATTTAAGAATCCAGGAAGCAAATGACAGATCTAGGACCACACAGGGAGCCAGCGCACAGCTAGAATTGACATGCACAGTGGTGACCTGCTCTCACTGCTGGTTTACATGCCCTTACTTTGGAATCATGTGGTGCCTGGAGCAATTCCTTTTACTCTTGGAACCCATTCCTTTTCCAAGGGGATGAGTTCCTTTCATCTGAAGGCAAACGGAGGCCCTTTCTGCCCTCCTCCATTTATGGAGCTTGAATCACCAAGTAGAGCTTACTGTTTTTGCTCGATTGGGCTCTTTGTACCCTTATTATCTCACACTGGCTCCTCTTACTCATCTCCTTTCTCAACCCTCCAGTTTTTATCTGTCTTATTATATTGCCTTTAATGGGTTTCCTTTCCTGTCCTCTGTCATATTTCAAGTATGTTATTGCTTCATTTCTATGGGGGATTTTCAAAGCCACTCTTGTTTCCTGCTACTATCCCTCAACCTGGGAAGTCAGATAGGCCATAGAAAGAATCCTCCTTAAGGCTCAGGCCAAGAAGATAGGGAAGGTGGCATTGAGAGTGAGAAAGGTAGGAATATATGGTTTTCGCATGTGAAGTCTGGGTCACAGGTATTATTCCCAGTGTGCAGAACCCAAGGAAGCCTCAGAAGGCCTCAGGAATGGCAGTGCTTCCCTCATCTTTCCTTCTTTCGCATAAATTTACTCTTCGGAGGGTGGGACAAATGAGATTTACAGCCCTCTATTAACCCTCTTTCCTTTGGGCTGCGATGACTTCTTTAATTGAGTGGATCATAATCATTTGGAGGAGGAAGGGAAGATAACCAAATTCATCTGACTTTCAGGTGATCTACAAGACCAGTGTCATCGCAAGAAGAAATCATACCACAGAGGAATAGGTTCTGAAGTGGCCTGGACCAGGCTTATGACTTTTGGGAAGTGATTCCAGGAGACGTGACTGTTGTACCATCCTAAAGACTGCAGGTATGGGCTGTGGCTGCACCACATGTTAACTATGGGCATTTCACCTTGTAGAGCATTATTGGAAAAGATTTTCAAACATTTGATTTATCCTGGATGGGCTGAGGTTAGCTGAGTGCAGAGTTAAGGGTTTGAGATGGGGGAGAATAGACCAGAAGAACCCTATCCCTTAGAGAGTCTAAAGAAGTCTCAGCAGCAGCATGATGGCAGAGAGCCAGAGCCCCAGGGAAGGGCAAGCATAAGACAGAATCTGAGTTGCCTTTTAGGGAAGCAGACTTACCAGCAATTCCAGTTTAAAAAATAACTTTGCCAGCACATATCAAGTCTTGGCTCCTCCTTCTTGGAACACTACAGGGAACACATCTTTGGGGTTCAGCCATGAGTCTCTCTAGTCACTCCCTAGCCTGCCACTTATGGGACCAATAGAGTCTCTTATGACTCTTTTGCTGGGGTAGATCACAAGGGCCTCAGAAGAAGTCAGGTCTCAGAGTTGGACGAGGCTGATAATTATTGATAACAAAATAGACCGTTCTATTGTGCAAGGAACAAGAAGAAAGTGGGCCCCATTGTCAGGGGAGAAAGATGTAGCTGTATTTCAGCATGACCTTTTCAGTAATCTTTCTACCAGAATCTTCCCAATTAGCTCTTCCCCACATGCACTGCAAATGACAATGTTAGAAAGAAGAAAGCCAGCTAACATGGAAGGAAACCTCTAGTTTTAGAAGACAATACCCCTCCCTTCCAAAACAGAAGTCTATTGTTTCTACTGATGATATAGAATGGACTCTCATTAGACAAAGCAGGTGAATCAGCTCCACTTTACTAGATCAGTCTGTTCATGATAGAGATGGATACAAAGGTGGATGATTATAGGTAACTGTGGCCCCTGGTTTAGGGATGGCTGAGTTCCTGTAACCTATCTTTCAAAGATGAGTTCTTAGCTCAGACTCTACTTCCACTGGGAGGCCATCTTTTACAGTTCCAGTGCACAACAAATTTCATTTCTATAGTATGGTCTTTGGCTCTATGGTCCTTGAATTATACTATATGTTCTCCAATTATTTCATTTACTCTAAAACCTTTCTCTTTATTCAGACTGCACATACCTTGTCCCTGTCTTACTCCCCAAGCATGTAGCTTAGTGCTAGATATGCAGCTGCTATTCACCAACACCCATTCAACTGAGAATAAATAACTGGAATTAACAGTACAACCAACTGTTTATCATGTGAGGCAGTCTAAGATACCTACATTTCTCTCATCTGCTAGACTCAGCCTTCCTAGTAAGTTCATCCTTACTTTGGAGAAGACAGTTTCACATTCTCGACTTTCATTTTAAAGATGAGGAAACTGAGGTGTCAGGTTCACCAAGTTCTCCTGGTGTCCAAGAGAAAGTATAGAGTAGGCATCTCAAATTTAATATGTCTAAAACAGAATACTCCAAACCCATTTATTCTCCATCTTATTAAATGAAACTACTATTTACTCTGTTGCTCCTAGGACAAAAACCTAGGAGTCATTCTTAACGCTGCTTTCTCTTACATCTCACGACTCTTCCTCTCCATTTACCTTTACTTCTCCACCTGTATCTAAACTACTACCCTCTCTCTTTCTTGAACCACTGCCGCTACCTAGTTTTCCTGTCCTCATTCTTAGTCCCTCTGGCCTGGTCCATCCTCTGCATAGCAGCCTGAGTGGTATTTCTAACATAGATACTGTATCATAGTGCTCTCCCCCCTTAAAATAAGATGCTGCAGAATCCAAATCCCTTTTCATGGCCTACAAGGCCTTATATCATGGGCCCTGCTTGCTTCTGCAAGGCCTCTCCCATTTCCTTTTTGTTTCACTATGGTACTGCCCTACTGGCTTTCCTTATGTCCTCCAAACATGCCAAACTCTTTTCTGACTCAGTGACTTTCCATCTATGTTCTCTCTTCTCACAATACTCTCCCTGTTACATGACAGCACAACCAACCGTTTATTGTGTGAGGCAGTCTAAGACACCGACATTTCTCCCATCTGCTGGACTCAGCCTTCCTTTCAGGTTACAACTTTAGCAAGATTCACCTTTCAGGTTGCAACACCTGCTCAGATAGGCCTGCCTTAACCTCCTAAGCTAAAGAATCCCTCAAATTATTCTATATCTCCATTTTATGTTGTGATTACTTATCAGTATGTGAAATTATCTCGTATAGTCATTAACATGTTTGTCTTCAACTACCACCAAGTCCCCCACCCCTAGTTCCAAATGTCAGCTTCTTGAGTCAGGGACTTGTCCATTCACTGTTATATTGCCAATGCCTAGAATTCTCCTTGGAGGACCCCAGCTCTCCTAATGTACCTGCAGAGAAAAAGGAACAGTGAGGATCCTTTGGAGAAAAAGAATTCTCTGGGAAGTGGAGGCTAGGGGTTTGTTCAGCCTTTCTCCTCCTCCAGGCCCTTGTCCAACTCATGGCCATCTGCCTCTTCCTGTTTTGACCCCATTTGCTCAGTGTGAGTAAGCCACTAGCTAGTTTGTTGCTGTGGGTGGAGGTGGGTAGAAAGGGTGAGGGCCAGCACATTATGAAAACACAGGCCACAGTCCAGATTGATGGTATCAAGTCTTAATGACTTCAGCTGTATTTAATTAAAAATGGAATGGCTTATAGGAACACAGATCTTGTTGGGCAGTAGTCTAATTTCTGCTCTCATTTCTGTTCTCTCCCAAGCTTCAATTAAGGGAGCAACAGAAGATCCCTATCATGAGCCATGTGTGGTGATCTCATCGGCTAAGACAAATATTTTTTTTCTGGTTATATTTATAGAACCCTTTCTTGTTTCCTTGGACAACCCTAGCTGGCATTATCTTGTTTACCTTCTCCTCACCCTGATTTGCATTTGTGGGGGGCAGCTTTTTATCTGTTGCTCTTTGTTGCCTTGGATCTCTAATTTCTCTGTTTTTCTTCTCTTAGCTTTTATCCATAGGGCTGTTTTAAAATTAAACATTTGGTAATTTTAAGCTACCAAGGCAGTAACTAGTATTAATTTTAAAAAATAGAAAACATTGGCTCCAGATAGGCCCTTTGCAATGATTTTTCTTAGCTGTGTCTCATTGCCTCTCAGGGAGGGTGGCACTTGGTATACTTTTCCCCATTCTACTGGTCACATATTTCCTGCTTCCAGGCCCTCCCTCCATCCATCACAGGGTGAAAAGTGCAAACTTCCCCTGCAGACCTCTGAACTAAACCTCTGGGGGCATCTGACCTTGCCTATGGTCTCATGAGAGTCACAGTGTTGCTGTGAATCTACTTGCTCAGCAATATCATCTCTTCCTCAGGGACTTGCTAACCTAGGTATGTTTAGGGCGAGGAGAAAGGGACCTGCAATCTGGGGGAAGACTGTGTGTGGCTAAATTCTGCTCTTATAGCCTGGGGATGGCTGTCAAGGCTGCAGAGAGACAGCTGGTCACACCAAACAATGCAGTGCTGCGCAAGGAGCTTATCTTTGATGCCCCTCAACATCTTAGTCATCTATGTATTTTCCCTCTGGTTAATGGCTTCTCAACTGTGCATTCTTAATGGGGGTGATATTTCCTCAAATAGGGGGGTTGGTTCTTGAGGGACTAAAAAAACTATACTCTTTTTATGCATAAAGCACCAATATAAATACACAAACAGATATACAGTGTATCAGTGGTATTTAAATTTCATGAGGGGCAAGATAATTGGGAAAAATGTTTAAAAATACTCTTTAAGGTGTGATTATGACAAAAAGGTTGAGGTATATCCTCCTATTCTTATGTTCTTGCCTTCTCTCCCCTGATCAAACCCTCGCTTTCAGCAAAGAATCTAAAACATTTTCCCTCTAAGTTATAAATGACTGATAAAAGTTTAAAATAGCATCTCTCATGAGGATATTTGCCCACTAATAGCCCTAATGACACCTTAAGATAGAAAGGAACAAAGCTTTAGCCCTGGGATTGTAGGTCAGAGCAAGCAGAAGGGATGCTGCTTTTTGAAATACTTGGATTCAATGACTATATATTTTTAAATAAAACATTTGAACATATTATCTGCCAAAAGATCTTTTAAAATTCATTTTAGATGTCAGAAGCTTCTTTTTAGGTGTAATTTAGAAATAGAAAATTTGGAAATTCTAGGATAATTCAATGGTTTATGGCAAACCAAAACAGTTTTAAAATCAGGGTAATTCTGAACATTCCAGACAGGTATTAGATAGACACGGGGCCTTCTTAGTGCCCCTGAAATCAGAGCTTCATCCTATGGTCAGCTTACTTTACAAAAGGCAGTTATGGGCCCTTAACTGATTCATATAGAGGTGTATATATGTAGGAGGAGGAAGGGCTTTTGCATCTAGATGATCTTTCTCTACTTTCCCTTGTACAGAGGCAGCAGCCATGAGCCTCCCAGCACTCACTTTGCTCTGTGGACACACCCCGCTGAATTTTGTGTGCCTGGATGCACTAAAGTAAATATCGTGGGCAAAGCCCAAGGTCCGGGAAGTCATCCTCTCACTATTCTTGGCTTTAACCAGAATCTTCTGGTGACCCATGTTCAGTTTTGGCTTTAAAGAAAAAAAAGATACTGAGAACGAATGAATAAGGTTCATATAAGAACACATAAAATTACTGCTTAGAAGATAGATTCTATTTAACTTGGAATAGAGAGGGCAGAGGAAGAGGCTATTTAACACTGATAAACTTCTCTTTTTCTGTCGTTTTGGATGCAGATGGGATGTAAATAATATTTATGCCTTAGTTATTTATTTCTGCTGAAAATAAAATAAAAGAAACTGGGCTTGATTTGCAATGCAGAGATGAAGGGTGAATTTAAGAAAAAATTCTATACATTGTTAGATATTGGTCCTTAGGGTACTTGGTTTATTTCTTTTTCTGAAAAATGTGAAAAGAGCAAGGCACATTAGGGATGGTTTTGCTGCAGCAGAGCTAGTTAATATTTACTAAATGCTTGTGAACCACAACCTTGGTAGGACCCTGCAGAAGCCTCTGTTTTCTGAAAGTTCCTGATTTTAGGATTAATTGTTCTGATTCTTTTCATTCCTGAAGGTTAAATGCATCATGGCAAAATGACAGGAAGGAAGATGTGAGCACTTTTTCTGCCTTTGCTGTTTACTAACTTTCTGATCTTGGACAACCCATAGTTTCCTCATTTATAATGTGGTAATGACAATGTATTTTTTTCTTCCTTCACAGGTTATTAAGTGTGTCAAATAAGGTAAAAAGTATGACAGTGTTCTATAAACTGCTGAATGCTACATAAATATAGTAACTACTATTAATTTGGGTAAACCAGTCTTTAGGACTTGATCAAAGGTATTTCCAGCTGAAAGTGTTGACTAAATTTGATTCCCAGGTTTGAATTTCAAAACCTGTGAAATCCATCCATTCGAACATCCTCCTGTTTGCCCAAACAGTCATCGCTCAGAGAGTACTTACTATGTGGTAGGCATTAGAATAGGCACAGGGATGCAGTGGTGCATCTGGCACAGTGCCTGGTTTTAGGAAGGTAGATGACAGTCTAGTGAGAACAGACAGAGAAGTAGACAAGCCACTATAGTGAGAAGTACTTTGATCTGATCAAGCAACAGATGCTAGAGGACCTCACTCGAGGGCCCCAAGTAGAGCCTTATGAGGGTAGAGGATAGAGGAAAACTTCTTAGAGGAAGTTATAGCTAACTCTGTCCTGAGTAACAGGAGTTAAGCAAGTGAATATTGTGAAGTAGGGAAGATTCCAGGCTAAGAGAGCAGTAGGTACAAAGACATGGAAGCAAATGAGAGCTTGTTGAACTTGAAGAACTGCATATAAAATTGATGTCTCCACAATGCATGCAGGAGGACAGGGATGCATGTTATCCAGAGGCCACATCACAACTGGCTGGTCTGCCTAACTAAGGGCTTTACCTAGAGAATAGAGATCCCCTGAGGGTTTTAAACAGGGATTGTTAAGTTCAGATTGAAATTTTAGAAATGACACTCCTAATGCAATTTAAAGGATAAATTGAAGAAAGTATGACCCTAACGAAGATGAATAAGAAGGCTGTTGCAGCAATTCAGGAAGTAATGAAGGTGGCCTAACTGGGAAAAGTCAAGAGCTTAAAGGGGCAGAGACATTAATACAGTGGGAATAAGAAGAGTGAGAAAGCAGGAAAGATAGGAGGTTTAGATCAGAGAGTGGGAGATAAACAGTTCATAATTATGGCCAGGACCATAAGGTGTAACCTTGAGAATGGAAGCTGGAAGTAGAAGTCACTCAAAATGAGGTCAAAGACTTAGGACAATTCTTTTTAAAAATTGTGGCAAAGTACACAAAACATAAAATTTAACCTCTTAATCATTTTAAATGTATTAAATGTATTGTAGTAAGTGCAGTAAGTGTATTCAGTGGCATTAAGTACATTTACATTGTTGTGTCACCATCACCACCATCCATCCACAGAACTCTTCATCTTACAAAACTAAAACTCTGTACCCATTAAACAATAACTACTCATTCCCTGCCCCCTACCCAGTCCCTAGCAACCACCATTCTACTTTCTATCTCTATGAAGATGACTATTGAAGGTACCTCATATAAGTGGAATCATACAGTATTTGTCCTTTTGTGACTGGTTTATTTCACTTAGCATAATGTCCTCTAGGTTCATGTATGTTGTAGCAGGTGTTAGAATTTCCATTCCTTTTAAGGCTGAATAAAATTCTATTGTATGTACTCCTATCCCTTTTAAAAGGTGAATTGGGGGTAAAACATTTATTTCAATAATATATATTTCAATAACAGGGAACAATGAAGATCAGGGGTTAGACTTCCCATGGAGTGTCTGGCAGTGGGAGGAGAATAGGAGCAACTGGATGTCAGCGATGGTTCGAAATGGCCAAAGAGTTTCACCATTGTCTCCATGAATTACTACACTGCTTCTGTCAAACATTAATGCAAAGTTTCAGGGAAGTTTATATTTATTAATTAGCTAATCTCTGTAGTATTTCCACAGGATGAGGTCAGAAAGATCACTGTCTCAATAGCAATGAAAAATAAGTGATAATGGGTAGGGAAATTGAAAGAAAATTTATATAATTTTTCAAACATTCAATGAGTACCTGTGCCATGCACTGCATTAACTGTTGAAGACACTATGTAAACAAAATAATCTCTCTTTTTAAATGTTTACCTAAAATGTGGGAGTGAGGATGATCAGACCAAATATTCTAAGTTAAGGGCATGGATTTGCAAATGTCCAGTGATAAGAGCTTGACTTGTTCAGAAAAGTAGGATTGTGGTTATTCATGTCAGAAGTGAACAGCTAGGTAGAGACTGATCTTGCAAGATTTTGATGAGGTTGAATTATTTGGCCAACAAGAATCACAGGGAACTCTGACATGCCTCAATACTTAGGCTGAGCCATATGAGCACCAAAAGATATACCTTGAGAATGTCTATAAAACAATTTGAGCTGGAGGCTTCTGGCCAATAAGGCAGAGTACATAAATGCTGTGCTGGCTTCCTCCCATAACCACATAAAAAGTGGCAGTGACGTATCCAGAGAAACTGAATTGTTTGGCTTCAGGGTGAGGGCTAGAGGGACAGCTTTCTCATAGAAAGAAGTGCTGTAGCCATTATTCGTCCCTGACCCAGGCTGTATGCTCATGCCCATGCTATATCTGAGTCTCTATCAACACAGCTCACCCCACTCAGATGATTCCCTGAGACTCTGCCTCACCCAACTTGCGGGCCCATCGAGCCACCTAGTGGCTTTTCTATACAAATGGCCTGTCTTGGCTCATGCTGAAGATTTTCCTAAAATCTCTCAAAGGTTCGCAAAACCTGAACAAGCAGCATCTGACTTCCGCATGCCACGTACCTCTTACTAAGCAGCCCCACGCCTCGCAGTAGTGGCAACTTGCCTCAGTTTGCAGCTTAGCCCTTTCCAGGCACCTCCAGTCCCAGCACAAGTGGCAACCATTTACAGATTACTTTGTAGCTTATACTAAGTGGCCCCAGGCAAGGCACAGACAGCAACTGACCTTGGCCTGCAACAGAACCCCTCCCAAGAGGCCTCAGAACCAACACAACCAGTGGCCACACCAGAGCATCACTCAACCACCTCCACAAATGAAACACCCAAAAGACAGATCTGGAAGGCACCAGAGACCCGTTAAAGTGAATCCTACTCTATAGGGTCAGCTCCTGCACAACAGTTCCTCCACTGTCCCAGTCAGTCCTCAAAACCAATCAACCTGAGGGTCAATCCCTCCCATTGATGTGCCAAAACAATCAGGGCTCAACTACAACAGGAAGGCACACACAACCAACACAAGGGACACACCTGGAGCACTCAACTCAGGTACCAGGGAGACCCACTGGGCCCCAAAAGACACCTACTACATAAGGCCACTTTACTAAAACTGGAAGTCATAACGGTTCTACTTAATACATAGAAACAAACACAGAGAGGCAGTCAAAATAGGAAGACAAAGAAACATGTCCCAAATGAAGGAATAGAACAAAGCTCCAGAAAGAGAACTAAATAAAATGGAGACACGCAATCTACCAGATGCAAGCAGAGTTCAAAACACTGGTTATAAGGATGCATAATGAACTTAGGGGAAAAAGAGATGAAATCAGTGAGAACTTATACAAAGAGATAGAAATCATAAAAAAGAACCAGTTAGAAATGAAGAATATGATACCTGAAATAAAGAATACATTAGAGGGAATCAACAACAGATTAGATGAAGCAGAAGATAGAATCAGCAATTTGGAAGACAAGGTAGAAGGAAACAATCGGAATAGCAACAACAACAAAAAAGAAAGAACAAAAAAAATGAGGCTAGTTTAGGAGATCTCTGGGGCAACATCAAGCATAACAATATTTACATCATAAGGGTACCAGAAAGAGAAGAGAGAGCTCAAGGGATTGAAAACCCAGTTGAAATAATGATGGAAAACTTCCTAACCTGGTGAAGAAAATAGACATACATGCCCAGGAAGCACAGAGAGTCCCAAACAAAATGAACCCAAAGAGGTCCACACCAAGACACATCATAATTAACATCACATCAAAATTAAGAAGTTAAAGCCAAAGAGAGAATCTTTAAAGCAGCAAGAGAAAAGCAGTTCATTACCTACAAGGAAACTCCCATAAGACTCTCAACTGATTTCTCAATAGAAACTTTGCAGTCCAGAAAAGATTGGCAGGAAATAGTCAAAGGACCTACAACCAAGATTACTCTATCCAGCAAAGGTATCATTTAGGATTGAAGGACAGATAAGGAGATTCCCAGACAAGAAAAAGCTAAAGGAGTTCATCATCACAAAATCTGTATTATAAGAAATGTTAAAGGGACTTCTTTAAGAAGAGAAGAAAAAAATAAAAAATATGAATAATAAAATGGCAGTAACTACATACCTATCAATAATCACTTTAAATGTAAAAGAATTAAATGCTCCAATCAAAAGACATAGGGTAGCTGAATGGATAAGAAAACATGACCTTTATATATGCTGTCTACAAGAGACTCACTTCAGATCAAAAGAAACACACATACTGAAGGTAAAGGGATGGAAAAAGATATTTCATGCAAATGGAAATGCAAAAAAAGCTGGGTCTCAACACTTATACCAGACAAAATAGATTTTAAAACAAAGGCTACGACAAGAGATAAAGAAGGACCCAGTAATTCCACTTCTGGATATTTATCTGGAGACGCTCCAAACATTAATTCTAAAAGATATATGCATCCATATGTTCATTGCAGCATTATTTACAATAGCTAAGATATGGAAGCAACTTAAGTGTTCATCAATAGATGAATGGATAAAGAAGAAGGGGTGCATATATATACTGGAATACTACAGCCATAAAAAAGAATGAAATCTTACCATTTACAACAACATGGGTAAATCTAGAGGGTATTATGCTAAGTGTAATAACTCAGAAAGAGAAAGAAAAATATCATGTGATTTCACTTACATGTGGAATGTAAAAAACAAAAACAAAAATTTAAAAAATAAATCAGAAACAAACTCATAGATACGGAGAACAGTTCAATGGTTGCCAGATGGGAGTGTAGTTGGAAGAACAGGTGAAAAAGGGGAAGGGATTAAGAAGTAGAAATTGGTAGTTACAAAATAGTCATGCAGACGTAAAGTACAGCTTAGGGAATATAGTCAATAATATTGTAATAACTATATGTGGTGTCAGATGGGTACTAGATTTATTGGGATGATAACTTTGCAAGTTATATAAATGTTTAATCACTGTACTGTATACCTGAAACTAATATAATATTGTATGTTAACTGTAATTGAAAAATAAAAAATTATTTTAAAAAAGTATTTTGAGCTGGAGATTGAAGTATGCAAGAATTAAGGATTTTTATAAGAAATAACTATATATGGTAACTTATTCATTCAATGTCCTTTTATATCAATGATTTCTTTTCATCTTTTAACTTAGTGAGGTCAGTAAATTGGGCATTTACTTATTCTAATCCCCTTATTCTACCCCATCCCCTTTTCTTGATAAAAGAAGTGAGGATCAGAGAGTAAGTAACTTGTTATGTGTTAACCAGAGAAAGAGCCCAGATGTTCTCACCCAGCTTAGGGCTCTCTCCACTACTCCAGGACACATCTACAGGTCCAGACTCTCTCCTTCAAATCTGCTTTTTCTGCACAGTTCTTTGAATTCTGCCTTTGCTAAGCTGAACTAACAGCTAAAAAAACCTTGGGCTTCTTACATGCTGATCCTCAGAGGCAGCCCAGTATGTTATACACATGTGTATGATGGGCACAGAAAACTCAGTCCTCCTTTTATCCAGTCCATGCCTGGGAAGGGAAGAATGGAGCTTAGATGACATTGTCATGCTGCACTCCTGCACCTAACCCCACTCACTCTGACCTCACTCAATCTCAATTTGTTCCTCTGGGAGAAACCCTAAGCAATGGAGTAATATGGTATAGTAGCTTTGATGTCACATTTATGGTTAGAATTTTAGCGCTGGCTTTTGCTAGCTGGTAACCTCAGGCAAGTTTCTTAACCTTTCTGAGCTTCAGTTAAATGGGATACTAATAACCATCTAGCAGGATTATTAGTTATACAATTAGTTAGAAATGGGAAAAGGAGCTGTTATTACCAGGGAGTCAAAAGCCTCTGCAGTTTTAGCTGAGGGTCCTGGCTCTGAGCCCTCTCTGCTGAAGGGTTAGGCTGCAAAGATTGCCTACTTAATCCAGGCACCCTGCACACTGGGGACCATTGTTCTGAGATCCAAGGGGCTCAAGTGTTGCCTCAGGGCATCCTGACCCAGTGAATCACCCTCTTTAGGAGTGGCACTTCCCCATCCTATTAGACTAGTTAATTTACTGCAGATCGAAAATAGCTCCAATGAATGGAGCTTGGGTCCCAGAAAATTACAGCCAGCCCCAAGGATGGAATTCTAGGGCAGGAAGGGCTTCTAGGGGTTTCACATTCACTCTCAATACTGACTCCAAGCAGACATCTGCTGCAGTGGAAATTATTAAAACCTTGAGCACATCAAGGAGGCTTTTGCTGATATCTAATTTCATTTTTCATCCAGCCTATCTCCCCACCCTACCTGAAAGAGCTCTCCAGGATGGGAGGGCTGAGTCCAACCAAGACCCTCCTCAGTTTTCCTGGCTAAATGCTGATAATATCAACCTTTATGTTTTGCTTGCACAAATCTTATTTTTCAAACTGAATTCACTTTTCACCTCTAGACCCTCTCTGAAGTTTTGTATTCCCTCCTTAGTTCAGGTGGGAGCTGAGGTGGATGGCGGTAGAGGCCAATTCAATACAATTCGGAAAGAGTGCCAGCAGCCAACATTCTCCTAATTTAGGAAAAGGAGGAGAGAAAGGAAGGTTGATATTCAAAGACAAAATGTGCTCTCTTTTTGGTTTTCTTAGCCAAACAAGTACTGAAGGGGAGTGTTGGAGCGCAAAAAAAATAACTCTTCTCCTACTTTCTAGGTTCTTCTAGAAAGACTAATAATCAAATTAACATGAGACAGATTAACAGAAGGACATGTCCAAGTTTATTACGAATGTACATTCAGGGTTGCCATTGGATGTGAGACCAGAAGATGCATTGGGCAGTTGAGGCTTATATGCCATTCTGGACAAAGGATAAGACGGCAGGGATCTGGCATTTCAAAGAGGAAGTAGGCAATTTATAGGTAGATGAAAAAGAGCAAATATGTGGTAACAAATTCTTGCTGTACCACACAGAAACAACAGGACACAGAGGGGAATCTAAAGAGAAGATTTTTGCTTAGATCTTCCCTCTTTGTCATGCTTAATTCAAATCGTCTAAGGTGAATATTCTAAAATTCCTTTCCTGAATCAGATTCTTATATTGAATTCTTTTAAGCAGGAAAGGGGGAGAGTCAACATTTTTTCCTGAGTCTTTTGTTTCTTAATAATCAGCTTAAAATCAATATCCCCAAAGGCATATTTTGAGGTGGCAAAACTTTAGTCCCCTTCAGGAGCCTCTGGGTAGAGAGTGGGAAGATGTCGGAGTGACAACTGGGTGGGGGTGTGGGCAGAGGGCGCACTGTAGAGTGTGGGTGAAGGAGTCAATTTTTTTAGGAAGCAGATTTGTTAGTAAGACAGGACTACTGAGACTATGGTCTTATTTATTTATTTTATCTTACTCCTAGAGACCTGGTTACTCATTAGGCCAAGGGATCCTGTCCATTCATTTATTCAACACATATTCACGGCCACTTCACTGGATTAGGAGTTGGAAAGACAAAAATAAAATACACAGTTCTCTTCCTTGAAGAAGTAATATTTGAGTAGGGCACTCACTTAAGTAAACAGACAGTGTGCTATAATACAGGTAAGCACTGGGTGCTACATGACTACAGACAGGGAGGCATTTAATCTACATGAGGGAAGTAAAGAGGGAGTCAGGAAAATCTTCCCGGAGGAGATAATTGAGCTGAACTCTGGACGATTGAAAGAAGTTAGCCAGTTCAGGAAGTGGGAAAGGGATCCCAAGAGAAGGGATTAATTTGTTCAAAGTTCCAGGTTTGGAGAGAGCAGGGTAGGTCAGGAAAATTATAGAGAGCTTTATGACTGGAGCTGTGGGTATGAGAAATAAGGCTGGGAAGGTAGAGGGACTGGATACCGAATGTGATGGACAAGCCACTTCCAGTAGAGGGGATGAGCCCATGCTTCTTGAAGGAATCTTACTGGCTGTGTCCACCAATGCACAATCAACAGCTATAGCCCTCAGCCAAGCTACACCATCTCTCAGAGCCCAGACTCAGGGGTAAGCTGTGCAGTTGCACCAGTGGAAGGGAAGGCAAGGAGAAGGCTGAGGGGCAGAGGTTCTTAACCATCATGGTGGGGCATAGATAGCTATGGTACCTGTGGAGTTTAGAGAATCAAGGATTCTTTCCACATTCTTTGAGACTACTATGCTGAAGTCAGGAATACCTGTACTGGTTCTTGAAAATGGGCATCTGCAGGGTGGGGGAGGGCATGGCAGCTGTGTTTGTATGTGAAGGAAATAAAGGATAATTCTGTTCCAAATGCAATGACTATGTGGGAAGGGAGTAAAGGCTGAAGAGGTAACACTTGGAATTTGGGTATGTGGCTCACTTTGGAATCTGCTGGGTCTACCATGTCTGAAGGAGCGTGAAACCTCCGTGTGACAGCCCGAGGGAATGTTTTATTGCTACTTCCTATTATTGAGAATTTAAAATGAATCCAACTGGGCAGAGAACATACCAATCCCAAACATACTACTCCCTACCCTTTCTCAGGGAAGCATGCCACACACGCAACATTCTACAGTTCCCTGTATAGGCAAATTCTCTTCTATGATTGGCTGCTTTGAGTCTATTCTGCTTTGACCTAGTGGAACAGCACCAAGACCCCCAAATTCATGTAGAAAGACCCCTTGATGAGGTGCTTAATGTAGACGTACAGCTTATTCTGCATGCCCAGTAACTGGCTGGTCAAGCTAACTGTCTCAGGGGCAGAGTCTTAATTAGGCAGGCCCCTCCCCGCCCCCCTGCCACCAACACACACCACTGTAGCTTAGCTTGGCAACTTGTAGTCTTCCTGAGGCCTTCAGACTGGCAGTACCGTGATATGCACCATCCTGCAGGATGTGATCACAGCCACAGGGCAATTATACTGCAGAGCAGCTAGCTCAGCAATTCTTTTCTCTCTTCTTGCCACCCTTCTTCCCCGGACTATTTACTTCTCTCTCACGTTTCACCAGGCAAAGAGATGACCTCAATTAAGTGCTTCTTCCATTGCTTCCTTGCTTCCTCTTTTAATGCCTCTCTTTTTCATTCTCTCTTCCAGTTCTCTCGTCCCCATTCTGCTTCTCATCCCTATTCCTCTTCTTTTCCTGCAACTGGTTCCTTCTGCTGGGCTTCAAACTTAGAGGCGAAGGAAGCTACTAAAGCACTATATATCACCTGTTGGCAGGTTGGTAATTTGTCTTCCAAAATGTTAATGAGTATCTCTGCTATGGCGCAGCTCCAGAGGGCACCACTGGCCTGTCATTTATGTCATTTGAGGGAGCACCTTTCGCTTATGATGCAATGTAAATGGTGCCCTCTGGAATTGTGCAACTCAGTCATCTTAACTGCAATGTGGGACTCAAAAGCCTTCAAATCAAAAAGTCTCTGCTGGGCAATTATACTAAAACCACTTGCAGAGCAGCTAATGGGGAAAATGTTATCCAGGTGGAGACCAGGTTCTCAGCCTGGACATTTAAGCCTGCAAATAATGCCTCTGTGCATTTGAGTCACTCCATTACTGTTACCATGAGATTCAGAAGCTTCCGACATAGAGACCTTAAATCTTCCCAATCTTCCCTCTCCAAACTCACTATCTACTACTCCCCCTCATGACCAACTCTGTGGCACAGAACATGCCATGTGCCATCCTGACTCCAAATCTTGCTCTTGGAGTTCCTCTCAATAGCTATTTCTCTAGAGCAGAATCCTGTTTGATCATTGACACTCAGCTTCCCATTCTTCTGGAAAGCCTTCCCTGTCCATCCCAGCTCAGTGATATCTCTTCTTTGTTCTCCAAAATCCTTTAGAAGTCTGTCCTCTCATCTGGCACTTTACATCAGATCATATCAAACCATGACTTAAAAGCAATGGCTTCCCATTACAATTAGAATGAGACTCTCACACTTCTTATCCTTATAAGGCCCTGTGTGGCTTGACCCCAGCCTAGTTCTGACCTCATTTCTTCCTGCTCTTGTCCTCATCCATTCCCCTTCAGCCACATTAGCTACTCTCAAATTCACCAAGTTCATTTCCACCCCAAGCCTCTATACTTTCTCTTCTCTCTGCTTGGAAAACTTCCTCCAGATACCCAGGGGCTACCAGAATGTAAAATTTATAAAAGCTAAAGCTTTTGCTTTTGGTGTATTCACCATTGTATTCCAAGTGGCTCAAATAGTGCCTGGAACATGGTAGGTGATAGGTAACTAAATGTTGGATGGAAAGTTTACACAATACACTGCCTTATGTTATTTGTCTCTTTCTTTTGCTCCATTTTCTTTCATACCTAACCGCGCCCCCCTTCCCCCGCCACCCCATCATAAGTATCCTGAAGACAGAGATCTGGTCTTACAATTTGTATCCCCCTCAGCATCTAGCCCAGTACCATAAGCATAAGTGTTTTAATAAATTTTTGTTGACAGAATGAAGACCGAGTGGGTGAAAGAGTTCTTTCCTGCTCTTCCCACCAGGCGGGCTCAGCAGCCTCCAAGGCAGAGAAAAAGTAACCCTTGTCCTCCCAGAGCCTCAGTGAGCCAGTCCCCAGCCCCAGCCTCTGGAGGCTTCAGCCTCTGGATGCCGGCTCCTATCACAGCAGAGCTGTTATTCACCTGGATTTTCTTTCTCATCGCCATCATCATCACTTTCTGAACTAGTTGGACTCAGAAAGTGTGTCTGACCTTCTAGGACTTTAACTGCTCCTGTCGGCACACATTTAATCTTAAGAGAAAACAGGGTTCTGCTGAACTAATTGCTTGATTTACAAAATGAGGTCTTCGAGAAAGATTTATTAAAAGATCATGACTTTCACTGCTATATTTCAAAGACCAGGCAGTCGTTTAGATGACAGAGTTAAATGTTTCGAACTTACCTCATCCTCTTTCTGTCTCTCCCTCTCTCTCAAGGGTGAGCATTCTGTTCCTCTTCCAAAACCCAGTCCTTCTCCATATTTGGGAATTTGGAATGGGCAGTAGGGGCACAGCCTTGTCTCCTCTCAGTGTCTGCTGGCAGCTGTAGTTCCCAATGAGTGAAGGCTGGTTTTTCTGGCCAGCAAGTGGGCTGTCCTTACTCAGGAGGATGTCTGGAAACAGGAATCCTGTACACGGTGGGATGAAAGGGTGCTGTTAGGAGGCTTGCCTTCTATTTTCAGCTCTCTACGAGCTGGTTTTGAGCAAGGCACCACTCTTCTGTGGCTCAGTCTCCCTACCTGTAAAATGGGGATAATTATATCTCTCTTTTTCTAGTTGCCAGATTGTTTGTTGGGTGGGGTAGTTAGCTAGCACCGATTAAATGCTTTGAGCTCATTTCAGCTAGGAACACTTTATAAATAAAAATAGTTATCTTTAAAAAGGAAAATACTAAGTTTGATTGCCTAACTGCCTCCACAAACCAGCTCTTTGCCTATCCATCAATAAGATGCTGTTTAATTCCTTGTTTATACCTTGCACTCACCTAGTGTTTAAATGGTTTCCTTGAATCTCATTCCATTTTGTTTTATCATCTCTAGTTTCATACCTTGAGGATAAACGTTCTGTCTATCTCCTCTCTGAAAGGAAAGGATGAGATAGACCAATTCTCCTATGTCAAACACACAAGAAAGTTATGAAGAAGAGGGAATGATTTGGACCTGATTTGAACTCCACGATCTTACCTCTTCTCAGCTTATACATGAATGTGACCAAGAGCTCAGTCTCTGTGGACGAGGCTGAACTTTGTTCTTTCTGAAGGAGAAACAGATTTCACTGCAGCAGAAAGAATTTTTGAAAAATCTTAACAAGAACTTCCTTTTCTGGAGATTTGAAAGGAGAGTTTTGAGATCCAGCACTTTAAGTTCAAGGAAAGAGACCCGAATAGCATAGTGGAAACAGCAGCAGGTTAAAAATCAAAACGGTTAGAACTCCGGTGCTGAGATTTTAGGAAAATCATCCTACCCCTGTGACTTTGGTTCCTTTATCTATGAAGTGGAGCTAACAATTTATGTTAGACTGTTTTGTGAAGTGCTGTACAATGGTTAATTGTTGTAAGAGGCAGTCTGATATAGTGGCTAATAATAGGGAACTTTAGTCAGGCCCTTTTAGATTATTAGAATTCCACCTGGATTTGTTATGGAAATTTGATCAAATTACTTGACCTCTCTACACCTTAACTAAGTTATTTCTAAGATGGGGATAATGAGGATTACATGATACAATGTGTGTAATGAACCTAGCACAGAGCCTGGTATACTAATCCTCAATAAATGTAGTTATGACTATTATTAATATATTATGTAAATGTAATGTAGTTACGACTATCAATGCATTATCATTGCATTATAATTACTTATCTCACATTTGGTCATCTTACTCTGTGATAATCAAATTAAATAATATAAAGGTGCTTTTTAAATTGTAAAGTACTACAACAAGGGGAGGAATGATTAGAATTCAACACACAGAAGAGAGATGGACTCCCTAGAGTTCTCCTTCCAGCATCAGGTTATATGGGATCAAGGTTGTAGAACTGCTTTTTAGCTACAAAGACTATAAAAATGTAAACGGTCACTAACAACAGTAGGATTATTTGTTTCTTGTTTTAGGTAGTGGGTAATACCAATATCCAACTGAAGAATCAAAGGGATTCACATGACAGACTGTAAATGGATAAGTCAGGGCAGCATAATCACGTATAAATAAATAAATAAATATATTTATTTAAATATATATATTTATATATATATATATATAAATAAATATATATATATTTTATATATATATATAAAATAATGTGTGTTTATGGAAGGATGTTCATCAAAATGTTAAAACTTGTTATTTATGGATAGTGAGACTTCAGATGATTCTTATTCTCCTGTACTTTTCTGTCTTGTTTGTATTATTTTTATTTGGACATGTATCATTTTAACAAAAACAGTTAAAAGACCAAAAAAGAGCAGGAAACAAACAATCAGATCTCAGGTTTAAAATACTAGAAGGATTCATATGATGGCCCTCTAACCCCAGAAAATGTTTTCTTAGGTATGGAAAATTGAGTTTCTGGCAACAAGGAGTAATTTGTGAAAACTGCAATGACAGACGCCTGTGAAAGGAATTAGAGGGGAAGGCAGTCCCTCCAAGATGGCCCTGGAAAGAGAGTTAGAGACAACCTTTGATCTCTGTTTATTTCATAGGCTGTAATAACATGGTGGTTTCAATCATTGCCTGTGTACATACAAATTTCCTTGTTTGCTATGGTTCCTGTTTTTCCACCTCCGTTATTTCTGGTCCCTTAGACTCTGGTTGTCAGAGAGAAGAATTGCACACTCGCCCATTCATTCACCTGTCCAGGTAATCACCTTGTGTCATGAAGGATTAGGGGAAGGGTGTGGCGAGCTACCTGCAATCTACTTCCACCGTCCCGTCATGTTTCAGAACCAGACATACGAAGAACAAGATTGCTTCCCAGTGGGACACATAATAGAGGGGATGGTGACAGCATGCCTTACCATTCATGATAATCTCCCGAAAGAACTTCCCACAGTCAAGTCCTCACAAGTTTGGAGGCAGCTTGCCTGTTGGGCCTTCCATTCCCAGTGAGGACCAGAGAATAGGGCTGTGGGAAAACAAGCTCTTTTCTGCTGCCACGAACAACTAGGACTGTCCCCAGAAAGCACTGAATGTCTTCAGACTTCAGCATCAAAGCCCATGTTAGAGTGGGGCCAGGAACACAGAGGGCTGCCATGTTGGGCCTTGTAGGCCGTGAGCTCTGCGACTTCAGGGCTGCCGTTGACACAGATTTGATGTGCAGGGCACCTCCTAGAATTGTGCTTGTGTGAATCCCAGGAAGGGACATTTTCTCCCGAGCATAGTGATTTGCAAAGAGGCCTTTACAAAACCAATAGATTGGAGCTTGGCCCTTAACAATTTTTTGAAATTAATTGAGTTACAATATATGCTCAGGTGCCTGTTTTCCAAACTTTACTAACTTTTTAGTGTTTTATCTGCTCCAGAACAGATGTTGAGTGGGGTCAGAGTTATCTCTGGAGCATGGCTCTAAGCTTGAGGTGGAAATGCTAGGATGCCCTTGAGGTCACGATCTGAAAATAATGAGAACGAAAGCAAAGGAAAATTGCAATTCCTTTGTTTTATTTTAAACTTATGACTTTATTTCTTTTAGGCCCTGGACACATGGGACAGAGTTAGGCAAATGTTTGTTTTACTTGCTGTAGTCGATTGAATAAGAAATCCAGTTTTAGGATTGACTAACCCTACCAGAATTGGTAGGACTGCAAGCCTACTTTTTTGATTTTCTAAGGTTCTTACTATACCTTTCCTTTCTTACTGCCCTCGCTTGGATAAGGTGGAAAATTAAGATTTCTGGAAATCTTCCTATATTTCTCCCTCCTCCCCCATTCCCCAATTGCTAACTCAAAATTCCACTTTCAAGAAATAACTTCGGGAAATAACTTAGACGTAAATATTCTGTCAGCGGTTCCCATTCTTTTTAATACAAATGACTGATTTTAATTGCCCCTCTTTCAATCCTTTGTTTTAGAATGTTTTGTCTACTAAATAAAACTTGTCCTTGAGAAAGAAATTCCAAACCTAAAGAAAAATTTGAAGAGTTTATTTGACCCAAGTTTTGGGCTAGTCCCCAAAGCAAAATCTCAAAGGATTGAGAAAATGCTCTGAGGAGTAGCAGTTTTGCAGTTTATTTTATATATTAGAATCAAAGGAGATATAAGGAGGGTTGCATGAAATGCATTGGTGGCTGATTAAGGAGGCTGGAGAAGGTAAAGCCAGGACATCTCTAAGACTGGAGAAAAAGTAAAATGGAGAGATACATGTTTCTTTAACATTGGTGGGTGCAGGATAGTTAACATTTAATGTACAGTTTACAGAGGTATGCAGGTAAAGATAACAATGAGGAATGTTGGGTTCTCTCAGCCTGGTACTGGGGTGTTTATCTTTGGAGATCTGGAGAAAAGATCATTCAGACATTTTAAGTATGTTATTCTAGATGCACAAAAATAATGAACAGGACTTTCTCTAGGTGGAGATTAATGTACCATGTAGACCTTGGGATGAAATGACCCACCATAACTTGCTCAGGTTGGATTTTTTTATTTTTTATTTTTTATGATTAAAATATCCCATGTGGTTACTTTCAGTTATTGACCTTGTCAGGCTTGCCAAAGTTGCCCCTTTTTGTTCACAGATTTATTTAATCAATAACATTTGTAACGTTATCTCAGGTAAATACACAATTTCTCCTTTGAATGTTAAAATTGTTGGGACTCTCCCCCCACCAATACCGCCATCCCCTTTCCCTTCAAGATAATCTCCCCAGAGAACTTCCCACAGGCAAGTCCCCACAAGCTTGGAGGCAGCTTGCCTGTTGGGCCTTCCATCCCCAGTGAGGACCAGAGACTGGGGCTAAGGGAAAGCAGAGAGCTCTTTTCTGCTGCCACAAACAACTGGGACTGTCCCCAGAAAGAACTGAGGTCATGCTGGGGGAAGGAGCTGTGGAGTTTGAGAACCACCACTGCTCTCCACTGGGAAGAGAGAGCCGGGTGATAGGTGTTAATATGCACAGGTGGCTCCCTTGTGTGCTACTCTTCCCAGCCAGGATCTGGGCATTAATGGTGAACTTTGATGCTGTAAATTACCCCAGCATAATTTGATTAATGGTGAGAATTTCTGGGCTAGTGAGGAAAACATTTTTCGGCAAAGGTGAGGTCCTCTGTGGGGCAGCATGGGACAGGACAAGGAATGCTGGGTTCTTTGGCTGTGGTATTGGGTTATCGCTTAACCTCCCCTCACTGCAGTTCCAGTTTCCTTGACTGTACTGCAATGACACTCCTTCCAACTCTAAAATTCTAACACTCAGGGAGACTGAGTTTATTCGATTACTTTCTGGTTAATAAAGAAGAGAGTACTAGAAGGAAAATTGCAAATTGCCCATAGGCAAGAAAGTAGGCTGGGGGTGTCCATATCTGGAAACACCTTTAACTGTCTCTCTTTTTTTGGAATGGGGGCTGGGTTAGGGCATATATGTCCTCAGCTTTCAATCTTTTTACACATTGCCCACCAGCAAGGGTGCCTAAATGTCAAGAGCAAATGCAGAACCACTCAGAAGAGGTAGGGCCCCTCTGGAGCATTGCCTGCCTATGGTCTTATACCATGCTGGCTGGCACACGGGTCCTGAGATGAGTGAGACCCTGTCCCCACCCTCAAGAAGGGCACAATTGAATAAGAGAATGGCACAAATAACTATAAGAAAACATGCAAATTGGGAGAGAGGCATAAAAAAGCAAAGCACAGTTAGGAGTTTAAAGGAGGGCTTGATTAACTTGAATTAGGTGTGATCAGGAAAGATCAGGAGAAGATAGCATCTTTCCACCCTTCCATGACAGAGCCAGGGCTGATTTATCTCTTCTGAGCATCTATTATCTGTTTCACTTTTCAGGCTTGGTCTGGCATCATGAAGAGTCCCTTGGGCTTCTCTGAGTGAATCCTCTCACTCCTGGAGTGGGTGACAAAAGGTGGGACTTGGACAGCAGGTCTCCATAGAGGGGCGGACACCCCAATCACCTCCAAGGTGGACCAAAAGAAGCTCTTAATGGTTCTTTGAAGAATACCCCTGAGCATGAGATCTGGTTAGAAATCTCCAATAACTGTTTCAGCTTTGCTGTTGAAACCACATGTTTTAAGCTTTAGTTTCTGAGCTTTAGTTTCCCACCTTTAATAAGAAAAATAATAATATACCTGTGTTACCTTGCTCACAGATTTGCTGTCAAGATCAAATTAAGATAAGTGAAAGCATCTTGTAGAGCCAGTATTATGTATTAGTTAAGAAGAAAGACTCTGGGGCCAAATTTCCTGGATCGAAGACCTAGCCCTGCTAAGCACTTCTTGTGTGACCTTTGGAAAGTCACTTAGCCTTTCTGTGCCCTGGTTTCTTCATTTACAAAGTAGGGATGACCCTTGGATTTGTTTTACAGGGTTGTTGATGATTAAAATTAGTTACATGTAAATACTCAGAACAGCACCTAGCACATATAAATACTATATAAATTAAGCCACCATTATCATTGTTGTAAAGTGCTATACAGAATAATTAAAATTATGATTACTTCTTAGACACAGACACAAAATGAGAATTCTGCTGTGTCTATACATAGGGGAGCAAACAATAAGCATTGAGTTCTGCCCTGAACTCCAAGTTCACGCTTTTGAAAAGAGCCATAAAAATGCCATCTAACTGACGAAGGTCTGGAGTGAAGGAGGCACACCCATTGATCATCTTGGAAAAACATCGTCACCATCCTGCCAATACTAATCTCTTTGGCTTCTTTCTGGTCAAAAGTCCACTCTAGACACGATCCTACTGCATCTAGACCTTTGCTGCCAATGTTCCTGTACTGACGGGGTCTGACTGAATGAGATGTGTTTGAAAGGGCAGCTAGGGATGCTATTTATTGTCATGAAATGTAGAACCAGCTTGGAGAGGTCAGGACAGGCTGGGTCTGACCACAGATGTGGGCACTTCTGATCTTTGCAAAAAAGAATCAAGAGTCGGATTCCAGGTTAGAAGGTAAAATTCCAGATCTTTGAGTGAGATTTTTTTTTTCTCCTTACTCATTTTCTGATACATTATACTATCTCACCTTATATATACCTGAAATATGCCAATGATTTTAAAGAGTTCAGTGGGTTGTTAGGTGGTCTCTTTTGATCCGCACAACCATCCCATATGGCAGGTATTGGTATTAAAGTCCTCAGATGAGAAAACTGAGGCTCAGAGGAGTTTGGTGACTTTCCAGAGGTCACCTGGCATAGTTGCCAAAAGAACCAGGATTCTAACTGATGTAGCTCATCTTCCAGTCTAGACCTCTTTCTGTTACAAAAACACCAACAGATAGCCTGCTCAAAGCAGACTGGGCAAATCCACATTCCCAGATGTAGGTGATACACCGATACAATGAGCACCTTGCCAAATGGAAGGAAGAACACCACGTTTCAGAGCGTGGGTAGTAGAGGTTAGAGGATGGCTCAGAATGTGAATTTTGTGTCTCACTCTACTAGTTTCTCCCAAATGAAAAGATTCCAACAATATAAATATTAACAAGACCCAGGCCTTATATATTTGGCCTTATAGATCAGGCCTTATTTCCACTCCTTGTTTTATCACAAGGGGAGGATAGGTGGTTTCAAAGCTTGAGCCCTGTGTCAAAGAGGCTGCTTAGGTTTTTATAATACCTGTTTGCTCTCTATCAGGTGGAAAGAATTTGCTTATGGTTACGATTTCTGTGTTTTAGCTTGAGAAATTCTGGGTACATTCAGACACTGGTGAGATGGTGGAGTGTCACGGTGGATATGTGTTAAGAATCAATTTGTGGGCATAACAGTGCTAAAGTTTAAGTGGTGACATATGATCCACTACGAAGCCCGGCATAGTCAAAAATTGGGTGAAATACAGAAATAGAACACAATCATATTTGTATATGATTTTTAGCATCCACTCCTTCCTCTCCTCTTAAATATCTTGACTGCATTCTGGCTGTCGTGGAAGCCAGTAAGCAAATTTGATTCTGGCCACTCTGCTTCTTTTCCAGACTGTGCTGCCGTCTCCTGGAAATGTTGGGAATAGCAAGAAACTTTTGTTGAGGATTAAGGAAGGAGACCTTTCTAGGGAACAGTCATTTAAAGGTGGTGCTCCTAGAAGTGAAGTGAAGTGATGTGGTCATGCCAGTCTCAGCTCTCCTAGGCCTGCTCAGGTCTATTTTCTGATGCTTCTATTACTTTCCTGATTTTCCAGGGAAGACTTCTAAACCTAGTTCTGAGAAAGTTTTTTTTTTTTTTTTACAGTCCAATAATTGTGTTATTACTAATGATCTTCATCATCTGATGTCAAATCTGAGGCAGACCTGAGAAAGCACTTAGATAACTTCAGTCTTAGACTGATCTATACTTTTCAGGGCTCCCTGCTTGCCTCTGGAGTTTGCCATTTGTGGATGCATATTGCCTGGTGAGTAAGAGGGACTTAGGGTGAAGCTTCTCACAAATGACAGAAATGTGTTGGTTCCCAGGGCAGTGTTCCAAAATGAATAGTGATCCCGCAGACAGGGGCTAGTCTTGAGCACGACAGCCACATTTTCCCTCTGCTATGCCCCCAACCCTGGATTTAGTTAGAAAACAAAATTAAATGTAGATATCAACCCTATACCCACAACTGTCATCACTCCCAATCTTTCTATTTATTTCTCCTTAGCACTTGTCATCTGATACTACTGTATATATTTTACTTGCTTATTTTATTTTCCGTTTCCTTTCACTAGGATGTAAGTTCCACAAGGCAGACATTTTTGTCTCTTTTGTTCATTGAGGGATCCTCCGTGCTTAGAACAGAGCCTGGTGCTAGTAGGTGTTCAAAAAGTATGTGTGCAATAACTGATGTTCTAACTTCATCACCTTATGTGATTATAGGGTCCATACTTCTCTTTCCTTAGAGTCTGATTTGGTGTTTCTGCCTCGACTTTCCATGAGGACTTTCTACAGAGAGCTGCAAGCCCAGCAGATGGCTGTGCCTAAACCTGCTGACAAGGTAAGGGGATGTGTGATGTGAGCAGGCATTTACCCTGTGTCTGGCAAGTCTACTCACTAGGGGAGTAAACAATTCTAGAGGAGCTTTGGAGAGAGTTCAAAATGTAGGGAACTGGGGATTATTAAAACTGAGAGAGCTTATTATAAAGTTGGGAGGTTTGGCAAAGCCTGGGTGAGACACAGAATAATAAATGTAATTTATGTATCGGTGTAAAATTATTATTTTTATAGCTATAACTTATTGAATATTTACTCTGTTCTGGAACTTTAGTGTATATTGCATTACACACTGTATCTCTATTTTATGTGATACAATAAAGGCTCAATAAACTTATGTAATTTTCTTGTGATTGTAAATCTAAAGCATAGATTTAGTCTCATCCTGCATGACAGAATAGTGCTTAAATATATGCTGTTGAACCAAAAGAGCCTTGATTTCGTTTATGCGATTTAACAGTTGTGTGACTTGAGCAAATTATTTAAATAAGGTCTAATTTCATCTCCTGTAAAATGCGGAAAACAGTTAAGGTTCTTAACACCCAGGGCTGAGACAAGAACTAAATGAGATTGCTTGCAAAGCGTTTAGCACAGTGCCGGGCCTATAAGTATTGGACAAATGTAAGCTGGGACTGGGAAGGCAGAGCATACTCAGGAAAAGCGACCAGCTATCACGTTTCCTTTCAGTGCCTTTCCAGGTCTGCCCTCCTAATTCATATCTTGCAGAAGCTCAGAATCGGAAGCAGGCATGCAGCTCCACCACTTTACTAGAATTTCCTCTGTCCGGCCTCTGCTAGAGCTGGTTAGTGGCGGGACCGCCTCAACACAACACACCCTTGGCTGTGATATTCCGCGACATGGAAGTGGGCGTGACTGTGTTTTCTCCCGGGACGTGCCAGTTTCCGGTGCGCGCCATGCTGGGGGTTGTAGTCCAGACCCGCCCATCTGCATCAAGAGGGCCACTGAGCCAAGAGCAGGGGAACTATAACTCCCAGAGTCCGGCGCGCCGCCAAAAGCCGTGCGTCCGTAGGGTCGCGAGAGCAGGGTGGACGTTCGTGCACGCCGTTCCACTCCTACGGTGAGCGCCTCAGTTCTTAGAAAGGAGCATGGAACGACACTCTTCAGGGCTAAGGTGGCATCAGTACACGTCGTGAGGCCAGAGAAAGGAGGCCAGTACTTCAAGCACATCCGGGGTGTAACTCGTTCCCCAGGTGCCAAGCGAGCCCAGCCTTGACCTTAGATATAGCTCCTTTAACTCAGGACTCGGCCTGGGGAGGGGTTGTGGGCAAGTCTGTGAGGACTCTCCCTCTTTTCCCAGGCCCAGTCGGATTATCTTGGAGCCCCCGGAAAAGCGGCCACTTGGACGTTTTAGAGAGGAGACAGGCCCACAGCCCAGGCTGGTCATGAAGAGTGACCTCTCGACATCTGCAGCCCCCCTCAAGGGCGTGGGGGGTCCCCTGAGGAGCAGCGAACCAGTTCGCATCGTCCCAGCCCCGTCACCGGCCGTGGTTCTGCTGGAGGAGGCGGCCGACCTCTTGGTGGTGCACCTGGACTTTCCAGCGGCGCTGCAGACCTGCGAGCGAGCCTGGCAGAGCCTGGCCAACGGGGCCCTGGCGGACGAGCCTACGGGCACGTACGTGCTGGGCTAGCTTGGTTCATTCCCTGGTGATCTTGGGGAAGGACTCAAGATCTCAGCAGTTCTGTCATTCTCTGGTTGCTACAGTGAGCTTTACCCCTTGCTTTCCTTATGGTTTCTGAGTGTCCGGTGTGCTCGTTCTGCAGCCGAGAAAAACAGGCACTGAATGAACCATGAGGAAGAAGTGGTCAAGTCGTTTAACAGAGTTTGGTAGGAACCCATAGCCGTTCTTTGCTCCTTGTTCCAGTATGGAATGGCATGATGGGAAAATAGAATGTGTTAAGTGTTAAACTATTTCAGTAAGCAGGCGGTGGAAGCCTTTTCCTAGGTACACTTTTGATCTTGGCTGATGAATGGGAATGGGGTTCTGGTCCTGTTGAAGGACGGATTAAAGAATCTAGAGAAAACCTTGGTCCTCCATTACTATTTCTAATGCTGCTAGCCTCTTCTGGAAATTAAGGGTATCATTTTTGTGTTATAAAGTTGAATTAGGTCACACTAGGAAGGTGGTGGGTAGAGTTATCAAAGCTGACCCCAGAGAATAAACTAGGGAGCCTTGTGTTTTTAGGGGATTGCGTGGGGATTTGCAGTAAATGAGGAAGGCTGTGATTCTGGGTGCCTGGAGGTACTTCATTAGGTGGTGCTAAAAAGCCAGGCGTGGCATTCCTATATCTACATGCCCATTTCTTCCCTAGGCAAGCTCTTAGCTCCAGCTCTCTTTCTACCCACACACCTGTTCTGCATGTTGTACTTTTCCCCTTCTTGTTCATTTAAACCTGAGTTCACCTGGATACGAAGATGTTGGGCAATAGTTGATTTTCCTCTAAGAGGTTTACAGGAACTTTAAATTTTTAGGAGAGTGGGCAGTTTTCTCTGTGTTGGGGCCCATGAGACCAATTGTAATGTGAGGCCCACTTGAATACTAATAGGGAAGATGGAGGTGATAGCTACTGAATTGGGAGCTAAGGAACAACAGTCCCAGAGTGCAGGTGTGAATGGAAATGGCGGAGGACCACTTCTAAATCTGAATTGTTTTTTTCTGCTACAGCTCCTCGGAGGTGAAATGCTCCCTATGTGTTGTGGGGATCCAGGCCCTGGCAGAAATGGATCGGTGGCGGGAAGTCTTGTCCTGGGTTCTTCAATATTACCAGATCCCTGAAAAGCTGCCCCCCAAAGTCCTGGAGTTGTGGTAGGTCCTTGTTTCTGACTCAGTAGATCAGATCAGAAATGAGGATTTTCGTGTCCTCTCTTGAATTGGTGCCTAATATCTTCTTTTCCCCTTCTCTAGTACTATTTCTCTCCAATCTAATTCTTTCCCTGTTCTTTTTTTTTTCTTCTCCAGACCTCAAAACATAGTACGTAAAGATGAGGAAGGAGGAGGAATTTAGGAGTGGGTTAGGGTAAAAGAGGAAGAAAGAAGACACTGGGAATAGATGTGAAGAGGGATGATTGGTGTGTGTCAGAGCTGAGAGAGCTTCTTGCTACTTCCTAGGAATTCCTAATTCTTTATCAGTGTCAGCATCCCATAGAAGGGCTGGAGGACCCAGGGGAGGAGTTTGATAGGAGAGTATAGTGGTTATGAGAGACAAGCCAACTGTGGAACACTGACTGTTCTTTTTTTGGGATTGGATTATTTTGGGCTGCAGTGTTCTTTTATACAGCAAAATGCAAGAGCCTGGAGCCATGCTGGAAGCGGCCAATGCCTGGCTCCAAGACCCAGACAATCTGGGCCTTCCAGAATACAGAACCTTGGCAGAACTTCACCTGCATCGAGTGCTGCTGCCTCTGGGTTACTTGTCGGAGGCTGAGAAGCTAGTGGTGGGCCCTGCAGCCTTCAGTGAGGAACAGCGGCTGGATGCGCTCCAGGCCATTAGCACAGCAAGGCAACAGCAGAAACACGAACATTCTCACTCTGAGGAGAACCAGAAGCTAAACCAGGAAGGTAGGATGTTATCCTTCTGTGGCCTCTCTTCTGTGGTTATCCCTTCTGTGGGCTTTCCCTTGGACCTTGGGGTCCAACATGACATTCCTGGGGAGCTTGGGAGCAATTCTTTGTATGAGTAACTCCCAAATCACAATAGGAAACCTGTTGAGTTGCTTAAAAAGCCCAAACCTTTTGGAGTTGTCAGTGGAAGGGGAATCTTCATATGGGGAGGTGTTGCTGGGTGTCAAAACCTTGTCTTCTGAGAGCCACCTTCTCCTTGGGGTCCTCACATTAGATCTCTTGCCTCTACCATGCTGGCCTGGGTGGGATGTTATTCCTTCTTTCAGTGCTGGCCCAAATATAGACACAGCTGAGGTATTCCTGGGGATAGCCAAGGGATAATAAGAAATTAATACAGTAACTTGGTAACTTGACTTACAAGATAAAAATTGCTTATCTTCAGTTTGAGCGCCCCCTGCCAAGTCTGTCTGCCTTTATTCGACCACTTGGGTGTCTTCTTCTTCGGTGATTGATGTCCGCTCCTTTAGGGGCAGCCCACCTCTTCCCATTAGACTGCAGTTTTATGAACTGGCTTCTGTAGGGAGACTACTTTAAGACCCAACACTGTGTACTTGGCTAGCATCATTCAACAGGAACCTGCACAGGGGTGGTGTGAGTGTGGGTGTTGATTTGTTACAAAGGGACTTTAAAGGTTCCTCTACTCCAGACCCTTTCCCTGGTCCTTGATCCTTTTCATCTGCTTTTCCTCTAGTGATCTTCTGGGCGATACATGAATACTTCCAAGGGCAGAAAATTTGCTATCTCCTAAAGCAGCTCATTCCATTATTGGGCAGTTCTATAGGAAAGTTGTTCTTTATGTTGAATTTAAGTTTTTCTCCTGGTAGTTTTTAACCTACTGATCTTTGTTTTTTCTCTTGGTAATGTAGAATAGGCCAAATTCCCCACACACATGAAAGCCCTTCAGCTATTAGGAGACTAACCCTGTTTTCCTAAATGTTTTTTTTTCTGTGTGTGTATGCTAAAAAGCATACACACTGCTGAGATAGGATTGCTTCTTTGCAAACAGGCTTCTTGGCTGCAGAGATTACCTGCTCCTACCCAGGCCCTCTGCCCCTCCACTCCCTGGGGAGGAGTGAGGAGGGGCATGTTCAGGGTGTTCTAGCAGGACTGGGCACCACTTGTTCTTCGGTTAGTAGTGTTAACGTTTATATTCATAATCCAAGATTTTTGAATTCTTCACTATGTGTTAAGTGCCTTTTATTTTCTTGCATTAATATGATAATCGGGACCCATTGCTCTGTGTAATTCTGTGCCTATATCTTAAGCCAAAATATAAATAATGCTATAAAATAATAAGACGATTTTAAAAAGCACCAAATATGCCATATTTACCTATCAAAGTCTTCTCTTAAGGAGGTGATATTCTATTGATATAGTCTGTCATTAAAACATTTTCGAAGCTTTTGGAATTTCATTTAGAATCATTTTGTGGATTATGTGAGTAAACCAGTCTTGTTACCTTTTGGTCAACTCTTATAATCAAGCTCAAAGCTCAGAGTTAGGAAGCTGATTCTCATGACTTACCCTGCAGTTACTGTCTGTCTCCCTGACCAGGCTCCTTCTCCAACAAGTTTCTGTCACTACTGATGTTGCTTCGCCGACTTTGGGACTCCACAGTGAGCCACTTCTTTGCCCTGCCCTTCAGAAAGAGCCTCCTGGCTGCCTTGATCCTCTGCCTCTTGGTGGTGAGGTTTGATCCAGGTGAGTGATGAATCCTGCCTTTCCTCCGGCCCTTCCTGGGGAAGGGGCAGTTGACAAGGGATGGGCAGGCAGGAGCCCTCTTGGGGATAGAGGTACCTCCTGTGCCATTTCTCCCTGAGTCTCTTCTACAGTGGGGGATTGCTGTATGTGAGCGAGAGCTGGCCCCACCCCACACAGGAGAGACTAGTTCTGGAGTCCATGAGAGCAGTCTGGAGGAAAACCACTCTACCCTGCTGACCCTTGAATTGAGAATTATTGTCACCTACTTTATCCAGCGATGAACTCTGAATAGAAACTCAAGAGTTAAAAAAAAAAAAATCTTCATCATAATGTCTAAAAAATTGTGTTGATTTAAAACATTAAATTATAAGTAAAATAGATAAACATTTCAGAAAATATGGAAAATAGGAATAAGTATTTATTCCTAGGAAGAAAACAAATCACCTGTAAGTCTGCTATTATAATGGTTATGCTTTCAGCCTTTTTCTAAATATGGATATACATGGATATAATTTTGTATGTCTTATTCTTCAGAACATGGCTTTAATGCCTAAATAATACTCCATTTTATGGAAACTTCCCATAATTTATTTCAGTGAACTCCCATTGCTGAACATTCTGATGATTTCTCATTCTATTTTCTGCAGTGCTGTGAAGCATACATGAGCTCCCTAAATGCTATTTGGGAGCAGCCCCGATTATTTCCTGAGGATTAATTTCTCAGACTGTAAGCACTGGGCCAAAGGATAGGGGCTCATTCTTTTATATTGTTTTTGTGTGTTACTCTATGTAAATTATCATCTAATCTCTACTTGTGAATTTAAACTTAGAGTAGAATTATATAATTTTCAAAACTGAAAGGAAAGCTGGAAGCTCTTATTCTAGTCTCTTTATTTTCTTTTTCTTTCTTTTCTGGTTGGGAAGCCTGAGAACCACAGAGAAAAGTGACTAGCCCAGGGTCACACAATTTGTTTTTAAAACTGCAAGATCTCGATTTAATCTTTAGATTTTAGTCTTCCCCATTTTTCCTTTCTCTTATTTAGTGAGCTTTTTTTGTATAGCTCAGAGTTGTCCTTTTAACCCCTTTGCTGAATACTGAGCAGGGATTTCCTCTGAATAGCTCTGTTTGCTGTAAGAAAGAGTCATTAGTTAGCCCTCAGGTAAGTTAAGGATACTTTGTATTCATTCATGACTGCCCTCTGACTTTATAATTTCTTCCAGAGATTTGATAAAAATTTAGAAAAATTTTTATGGTTCTTAATAGGCTCTTATAAACCATGGCCCCCTAAGTGCGGATGACAAGGGACCATTAGATCTTGCCATTCGCAAGGCTGATCAGAGCTTCTTTAGAAGTGCTCTGGCAGACGGTCCTGAACCTCTGTCAGTCTTGACTCATTGCAGCGGTGGTGCTGTGGGAAAGAACCCATGAATAGGCCGCAATTATAACTTGGTAGAAAGGATATACAGATGGTAGTCTGTCAGTAGCTTTCTTTAAAAAATAAAATTTCCTTTTTAAGAAAAAAAAATTCAGTTAAAAAATTAGTAATTTAAATAATGTAAAACAAACCAACTCAGCTCTAATGCCAAAGAGGTAAATTTTACTTTATTTCAGTATAATTAACTTAAAATAGGTAATACAGTCACATAGCTTCAAATTTAAAAGGTACAAAAATGAATGTAGTGAAAAATCAGTTCCCAAATTTATCTCCCCAGAGGCAGCCACTGTTAGCAGTTTTTTAGTATATCCAAAAGATTAAAACTAATAAATTTGGATCTTTTTCTCAGCAAATTTAAGATCATTGTAATCCGGGTGAAGACAGGGTATTTCAGAGACTATGTCCTCGAGAAATTGAAATTCTTTATTGTGGAGAAGGTGAGGAGGAGCAAATAACATTAAACTTCAAAATATGCTTCAAAAACTCCTGCATACTCCCAAGGTGGTAGAGTTTTAAAGGGGCGGGAGGTGGGGCTGAGTGAAGAGGAGGGAAGTGAAGGAAGGTACATTGACAGTAGTCTTTTCTTTTCCCTGCAGCTTCTCCTTCTTCACTGCCCATCCTCTGCAAGCTGGCTCAGATTTTCCACTGGATCCGGGAGGCCATGTTTTCCTCCTTCTACCAGCTCCCCATCCATGACTGAGTGGCCTTCCTCATTCACTTCAGCCTCTCTTCTCCCCATGGCAGAGTAACTCATCCATGGTAGCCAATTTCCTGTTGCTGGCTGGACCCCTACAGGAGTTGGGCCAGCCTAATTCTCAAAGAGCTGATGCTGTCATATGAACTGTGTCTTGCTGCCTGAATGCTCTCTCCTTTGCACCCACTTTAGCTGGTGTTGGTAGGTCATATGGAAACAAAGATGGGCCACAGGGCACAAGTCCTCTAGACCAGTCCTCCGTTGTACCCAGGGGACCCTCGTAAAGGAAGAGTTTGGGGATGGAGAATGAGACCATGAAACATTCCATCTTTTTGGCAAAGGCAAGGGGTTAATTTTCAGGTTGGTATTGATGAAGTTGGACGTTTAGAAAAATCTCTATGAAGTGATCCTTGGCCTTTTACTTTCTGGAAAAACTTACCTCTAAAAATCACCCCCTGGGGCAGGCCTTTAATTAGACAGAGTGCGATCTGAGAGGGCCTCTTTTTTCTCTTATGCTCCTCTCCACAGATCTGTTGTTTATCATATGCCATTCCCATGGTTTTGCAATGGACTTGGAGACGCTTAGGCCTGCTGTCTGTTCAGACCAGAGCATGGCTTTCAGAACCACCCAAGTGACTACTGAAAATGAAGTGAGGCTGCTCCATTCTTACTGGGTAAAGTGATCTTGCTTGGTGCTGCTTGGGCTTCAGCTCAATTTTCCAGGTTGTCAGTGGCCAAGCCCTGCCCTGTTAAACTGAGTATCACTTCACTCTCTTTCCCTCCTGTCAACCCCCTCCCCGCTCTCCTGCAGTAGTATTTTTGTACTTTGTCCAATGGCTGTTTCACCAGGTTCTGCCTGTATCTTTGCCTCCTTGGTACGCACCGTTGCTGGTTCCCCCTCTCTATGTCCTGTTGCTCTGATTATAGTCTATTTGTATAATGCACAAGTTTTTTTGTTTATGTGGCTTCGAAAAGTAGGACAGCCTCAGAGACTGATAAGCTGAATTGAGTAATCAGGGGAGCTGGAAGGGATGGCAGAGGGGACTGGGTGGAGAGGAGACATGGGTTTTGAAGGCAGTAAATAGTTTTATTCATTGTTAGGGAGTGGAGGCGTGGAGCCTTAGAAATTTACCACCTGAAATGTTTCAGTGATTTTTGTCACTGGCCACAAGAATCTTACATGTTTCCATGCAAATAAATATAAAATACTATGCTTTCAGGATTGTGAAACGCTTCCAGCAGGGGCCAGGCTTTCTGCAGCTGAAGGCCAAGCAAACTACCCCTTTCTGAAACCTCAGTGCTCATGCCAAAAGCATAGACAGTGTCGTTAGCTTTTCCTTGGTAGATTTTCCAGAGTTGTAAGTCAACAAATTTTCTTCAATAAAATGGGTAGAATAAATTTCAAAGGTCCTTGGGAGGCTAAGTCCCTAGGGTGTTGTCCAACAATTTGTTTTTGTAGGAAACAAGTCTATGCCTTTACATATGGGCTTTTAATAGAGTAAGAACCCTGGGAAGAAGAAGGGAAGGGAGGCAGATAAGCTTTGAGATTTCTTTAGAATGATTTCTTAAAAATGAAAATCTGGTCCCATTCAAAACCCTAGATAAAACTCTTTAAGGCTTCCCATGGCCCACAGGATAAAACCCACATTCTTTTTCATAGAATTTAAAGCCCCTTTTGCATTGGTTTTGGCTAACATCTCCACTTTCGTGTGGGGCCTCTGTTCCTTATGCATGCTGCTTTCTAGCTGCTCAGCCAGTCAAAGTTTTCTGAACACTGCATGCTCCCTCATACCTCTGCTGTTCCCTCATACCTCTGCTGTTCCCTTTGGAAGGTCCAGCCTCTCTTTTTGCCTGGTGAGCTCCTCAGCCTTCCAGATATACACAAGGATTACTTCTGGTAATCTTCTCAATGTCCCCTGCTTTTAGCCCCTATTTCATATCTCATCTGTGGTCATGACCCCATGGCCTTAGGGTTGTGAAATTTTTTGTTGCCTCCAAGAACCGTGAGCTCTTTGAAGCTGGGAAGTGTGGCTTGTTGCAGTGTTTAAGAGTCAGGTTTGGATCCTTGGTCTCTGGTTGTGCAACTGTTAGAAAGTGATTGAACCTTTCTCAGCCTCAGTGTTCTCATCTTAAGTGAGTTCTTACCTCACAGAAACTTTTGGAGATAATGAGATCCTACTTATGAAGTGTTTAGCATGTTATTCTGCCCAGGTCAGAGCTCTTCTGAGGGCTAACTGTATCTCCTTTGCCCAGCCGAGTGCCTGAGAGTTAGGTGTTCAAAGGTATTTAAAGGAATGAATTGATATAACTGACATTACAAGAGGTCTTTGTGTTTTTGGTGAGTGTGTGGGGCTCGTATTGTGAAAACCTTGACTATAAAGAAGGTTTGGCTACACCCAACTCATTTTTCTGTCTTTCCCCTTAAGGTCCCCAGTATTGTGCTTGCAGGCCTCTAAGTTCTCTGTTTTGTTTGTTCTAAACTCTGCAGTGTTGTCTGGTAACCAGCTCAGCTACCTTCTTAGTCAGACAGGGAACTCAGACTAAAACTGCCCCAATGACTTTGACCTTTTCTCAGGATGCAGACTGGCACTCATATCAGTTTTCAGCTCTGGGCTTAACGAGGTCAGAAATGAAGGGAGGGCTTTTTTCTTAGACTTATACCTGTGCTGTCTAATATGGTAGCCGTTAGCCGTGTGTGGCTCTTGAGCACTTGCCCAAATTGAGAGATTCTGTAAATGTACAATACACACTGAATTTCTAAGACTTAGTACTAAAAAAAGAATGGAAACGCAATTTTTATATTGATTGCGTGTTGAAATGATAATGTTTTGGACATACTGGGTTAAATAAAATCTATTATTAAAATTAATTTCACCAGTTCCTTTTTACTTTTTTGTGAGGCTACTGGAATGTTTAAAATTATACATATGGCTCGCATTAGACGTCTGGATGATGCTGTTCACACCCAGTACACATCAGATTCAGAGGGGATGGAAATCAGAGATGCAGCATTGTATGGTGGCATTTCATAGGAAGTTAGATCTGGAGACCATATGTTATAGCTTCTTTCTTTATAAGTTAAAGAAGTTGAGACCCAAAGAGGTAAAGTGATTTGCCCCAAGTCACGTAGCCTGAATGAGACCGAGGAATCTTGGCCCTCAAACCTAGTGCTCCTTTCACCACCAAGATTCTGCTTAATTTGTCCTAAAATCAGTTGCTCTCTCACTGAAACTCAGTGTTAATATGCAGATGTATCTGGGAGGTGTAACTTCAGCTGGAATTAGTTGATTAGTTCTGGAGAGTTCTGAGAATACAACATAGAATGTATTTTAAAATGCCGAGGAGATCCGGAATGAGTAATACTCTCATGTGGTCAGATGGGAGGCTGAGGAGGATGGTGTGAGGTAGGGAGGAGAAATTGGGTTACTGTAGGCGATCACAGGTAGAGGTGGGTGCGAAGCAGAATGGATAGTGCTGGAGTAGGACATGGGGTTCTGCTTCTAGAAAGGGAGTTAGAAGGGACTGACTGAGAAGTATTTCGTCTTGTGCATGTGATCCCCTTTTGAATATATGTGTTTGCACATGTGTGTATGTAGACTTTAAAAATATATGTGGGTGGACATTTCTTTTTGGGCTTGGCGGTCTCTGTTCAGGAGCTCAAGTCTGGGACAGTGGTGTACATTCCTTGTATCATTCCAGTTCTGCTCTGGGTCTACAAAAAATTCCTGGAGCCATACATATACCCTCGGATTTCCCCCTTCCTTGGTCGTAGGTGGCCTAGAAAAGCTATACGAGAATCCAGTGATAAAAGCAAAGGCAAAATAGGCTATCAAGGTGCAGACATAAATGGATTACCAACAAAAGGACCAACAGAAATCTCTGATAAAAAGAAAGACTAAAGTGATTGTCCCAGAGGACCTCACTGTTTTCAAAATGGACTTGATAATCTGAAGTACCTTTTTTGTAATTGTCTCTGACCTTTTCTTCTTAGACCAAAATTCAGGACAGATAGTTTAGCTATTTACCTGATACTAATCAGGAAGTACATGGTATTTATATTTAAAGTATATTTAGTTATATTTAATGATCTCATTCCTGAGTTCCTTTTTCATTAAAATAGCTTTCATTTCTATTATTATAGTTTTAATAATATAAATGAATAGAAGGTTTGTGCCAGTAGACATTGTTACTAAATTGTTACCTAAACATCCTTGGGCCTCTGGCTTTTGTACAGCTCTTCAGATCTGAGCAGAGTACATTTTTACTGTGAAACAGTGCAGTGAGACTGTGCAGTGAAATGAAAGGGAGTTTTTGGAGATAATGACTTGAAACAAAGTTATAATCACTGCCCAGCACAGTGGAGCAGCTTATCTGCAGAGTAGTAATAACTGTTTATTGTTCTGAGGAAGATGGTGAAGCCAGGGAAGTAGGGGAAATTCTAATCCTTGTTGCATTCCTTCTATTCCTACAAAATATATTAAATATTCAGTTTAGCTCAAAAAATATATGGGGAAAGAAAATACGCGAGTTTTATATAGTACAGAATTTAAAAGTTACAAAAGAGTATTCATGGGAAAGAGTCTTTTTATCCACCCCCATTCCACATCCCCCAGTTTCCTGCCCAGAGGCCACCAATGTTGTCAGTTTGCTTATCCTTCCAGAGCTAATCTCTGAAAGCTTTTCTTTCTTTCTCTCACACAAATGACTGAATACTGCACACGTTATACATGCTGTATCACATTTAAACAATTAATCTTGGATGTTTGCTCCTTGTCAGCTCATGTGGAGTGGTCTCATTAGCTTTATGGTATTTCATTGTGTGATAAGGTCACACTGTAGAAGCCCTGTACTCTGTCCTTAACACATTGAAACGTCTTCACTCTCTCCTTAGCTTAGGAGCACAGCAACCTTGAGTTTAAGATAACAGGTGATGGTCATGCCTCTTTCCTGTTACTTCCTAGCAAACACAGAGCAGTCTGTTCAGCCTGCCTGGTATCCACTGGGGAGATAAAAGAAGGCCTTTCATACTCTGAACATTCAGTTTTTCCTAAATCTGGAATAGCACTCAAGCAGCCTCTGCCATCTGGTTAAATCAGCCAGAGGAAATGGCAAAAAGAGAAAAGCCTGATATGGCTGCAAATAGGGCCCCTATCCACTACCTCACCCTCTTTTCCTTTCTTCAGTGGAAAAGTCTGGGCTAATGGACTTCTGGAAAGTGACTGAACCACCCCACTGGCACCCACAGTGGGGCCGTTGTAATTCTGCTGATTTTTCTCTCTGGCTTCCTTAGGCAAGCTCCCTGAAGGCTGGCCAAGGCCTCCCCCACCACCTTGGTGTAGCACCTTTATTACATGGAGTGTTTATGAGAAAAAGGTAGGGCCTTTTTGCTTCTGGAAACCTTACTATCTTAGGGAAGAAGCTAAATGAAAGGCAGTGGGCACAATGTCTCTAGCAGATTATGATATTTCTCTCTGTGCCATCCTCCAGTGATGAAGAATGGACCCAGACATTGTTGGCCAGCTTCTAGGCCTCTAGATAAAACAACAAATATTGTTCTTGTCGTAAAGAAAACAATATATATTTTAGAAAATATTAAAAATTGCATAATAGCCAACATTAAAAAGACAGTATGAGAATATTATGAATGATTTTACTACTAATAAGGTCTAAAAATTATTTCCCTGTAATCTTGTTTAGGAAACTAGCTAAAAAATACCTCCCTCCCCGCCCCACAAAACCAGTAACATCAACATTATTTATATGGAGAGGTTCTTTGGCAGAAAACCCAATTAGAAGGTAACCAATAGGTTCTCACCCTCAGAGATACATTAAGCTATATAAAAAAGCATTCACACTTTTAGGTTAAAGTCTTGTTTTCCAAATGTAATAGAGCATCATCCTTTTTTGGCTCCTTGATCTGTCCCTAACCTGACTCTTTTCCTGTTCCTTTAGTATATTTCTGTTTTTCCTCTGGCCTCAAGCTGGGAGTGAGTGTACCCTCAAGGCTCTGCCACAGCTCTTCTCTTTCTACATGCCCCACAACACCTAGAATTAGGCCAACCATGTTAAGGGTCATGTAATAAAGGTTTATTGGATGAACTTGGATTTAGAAGGAGGAAAAAATAGAGGAAAAAAGTCGGTGAGCGTGAAGGCAAGTATCAGGGTTGAAGGGTGGAGGTGGAGGTGGTGGGAGGAGGATGGACACAATGCTTTGGCACCAGTTTTAGCAGTATCATTGCTCAGCTCACTGCCAAGGGAATAGAGCAGGAGTTGTTCCTTCTCAAATGTTCTAGTGATGACAAAGACAGCCAGGCTAGCGTCCTTTGGTGTAAATATAAATACAAGCTGGTGGTTCCAGTAGATGACTCACAGATAAGCCAAGCTCCTGGTTACCAGCAACCTCTGCCAAATCTGAAGGAATGGGCTGCTTTCTCTGAAGGGAAGCCACTCTGTGTCTTAGATTCCTTCCAAAGTGTTAGAGAATTTTTCTCACCCTTCTTTGTCCATTGCCAAGCTGGAAAACTGGTAAAATTGCCTACAAGAGTCACCCTAGCCATTCCAAATCTCCCTGAGCATTTGGGCTCTGACAGTGGATGGCAGCCTCCTCCCAGCAGGTACCTGCTGTTCTGGAGTATTCTGATTATCCTACCCACTCCCATCTTAGTACTAATTACTGTTCTGTCCCATTCATGGATTTCATGGTCTCCTGGGTGACAATCAGCTGTTTCAGAGGAGTTAAAAGACATGCCTAAAAGACATGCCCTATTGATCCTGGAAACATGAATTTTTATAAAGCTTTTTTGGAGAAACAAGGTGTAAACCCAATGGAGTAAGTTTGCAGTATAAGTGAGAGTGTGGACTCTGGGACCATAATGCCTGAGTTCATATCTTGGCTCCCCAACTTTGGGCAAATTATCTTTCTTGTGCCTTAGTTTCTTTATCTGTAAAATAGGGATAATGATTTACTTTATAGATTTGTTGTGAGGATTAAATGGTGCTAACATGTAGACACTTAAAAAGTTCATGGCATATAGTGAGTAGATGCTTGTTATTATTTTTGTTGTTATTGATTAAGTGTGAGATCTGGGAGAGAAGAGTCAGGAGTTAGAACCCAGTATCACATAATATACTGCACTGCAAAGTGGTAGCTTCCCTGATTCCTGATTTTCAGTACAGGAACTAGGCTTTGTAGGTGACTCCAATTACTTAATCCATTTCCTGTTTGCCTCGAGAATACTCACTGGTGGCTCTTGCAGCTGCAGTGTTCACCCCAAGATAACTTGTGGATTAAGTCCTAACCTTACCCCCAAAGTTTGCCATGAAATATCACACTTTTATTATTATTTTTGCATCACTCTAGTATATTGATAGTCTTTGGAAACAAATGAAATCATTCTATATATAGCATTCTGTTTTTAGTAGTGGTATTTCCATTTACAAAATATTGTAATTCTCGATCGCTGAGCATGTCAAATCCTAGAAAACATAGCATTCCTACATGTGGCGTTAACATGGTTTTCAAACAGTTGTTAGCCGGATTCATTTGATGAATCCTATTTGTGTATACCTTTCTGTTACATTAGGATTAGAGACAAGTTCTGTTTAGACATAACTCCAAGAACAATTTTTATGTTTTATTTTCACATTGAAAACCAGTCAGGTTTGCTTCAGCCTCAAAGAGCATGTTTATGTAAAATTAAATTAACGCTGGCAGTGAGATGCTCTTTTTTTTCTAAATGGGAAATAAGTTAAAGAAGCACTAAGCCTCTTTCAAATGTTCACTTAAGAATACCTTCAGAGGTTCCGGTCAAGATGGTGTAGTAGGCAAAAGCTATGCAAGCCTTCTCTCACAACCACATCGAAATTACAACCAATCAACAGAACAACCATCAATGAAGTCTAGCTGAACAGAAGTCCTATAACTAAGGACATACAGAAGAAGTCTTCTCAAGACTGGTAGAAGGAATGGAGACATGCAAGGGGCTGGTTCCAAACCCATGTATGGCAGTTGAGAATTGGGAAGGATATTAGGCTACAGAGGTCCCCTTGGAAGAGCAAGGAGCCCCAGCCCCACACCAGGCTTCTTAGCCTGGAGCACCAGTGCTGGGAAGAGAAGTCACCACAACTTCTGGCTGTGAAAACCTGTGGATGTTGTGAGTGTGTGACATGGAGTCCCAGGTGCTCCTCTTAAAGGGCCAATGCATGGGTTTATTTGATATGGACTCATTCACTCTGAGATCCAGTGTAGGGGTAGCAGCTTAAAAGGTGCCAGGGACATACGGGGAGGATCTATATTGTCTGGTTTTAGGGAGAGGGATGGAGGGGCAGGTTTCTCCCAGAAAGAAGCTCTGGCAGAGGGCATTGTTCCTTTGTTGAGCCTTCCCCTGTCTTAGCCTGCAGACTTAGGCAGGTGCCATATCTGAGTCTTCATCAACCTGGCTAACACTGGTCACCTCACCCTGGTGATTCCCTGAGATCCTGCCCCACCCAAGTTGCAGGCCCACTCGAGCTGCTTCCAGTGACTTTTCCATACAAATGGCCTGTCTTGGCTCATGCTGTGGACTTTCTCTCAAAGTTTCACAAAACCTAAAATTTCTCAAAGATTCACAAAATCCAAACAAGCAGCATCTGGCCTCAGTGTGCCACGTACCTCTTGCTAAGCAGCCCCAAGCCTGGCATTAGTGGCAGCTGGCTTTGGTTTGCAGCCTAGCCTCTGTAGCTTAGTCCCTGGCACCTCCAAGCCCAGTGTGGGTGGAAGACATCTGTGGATTACTTTGTGGCTTATGTCAAGTGGCCCAGGGCAGGGTACGGGTAGAGGCTCAACATGGCCTGCCAGGTGGCCCTGGGGTGGGTATGCCTAGTGGCCACTTCTGATCAAGCTTGAGCACCACTTAGCTGCCTCCACAAATGACACACCGAAAGAGCAGACTTGGCAGGCACCAAAGCCCTGCTAATGCAAATCCTGCTCTATAGGATCATCTCCCACACAACAGCTTCTCCACTATAGTCACTGGTCAGTCCTTACAGTCAATCAGCCTGAGGGTCAATCCCTTCCACTGATGTGCAAACAGCAACCAAGTCTCAACTACAAGAGGAGGGCACACACAACCCACACAAGGGACACATACCTGGATCACCCAGCTCAGGTGACCAAAGGACACCTACTACATAAGGCCACTCTACTAAGACTGGGAGACATAGCAGCTCTATCTAATACATAGAAACAAACACAGAGAGGCAGCCAAAATGATGAGACAAATGTCCCAAATGAAAGAACAGAACAAAGCTCCAGAAAAAGAACTCAGCAAAATGGAGACAATCTACCAGATTCAGAGTTCAAAACACTGGTTATAAGGTGCTCAATACTTCAGTGAGAACTACAAAAAGGAGAGGGAAACATAAAAATGGAGATAGAAAACATAAAAAAGAACGCATCAAAAACAGAACACTGAAATAAATGCATTAGAGGGAACGGTAGATTAGATGAAACAGAGAATAGAATCAGTGATTTGGAAGATAAGGTAGCAGAAAACACCCATTAGAGCATCAAAAAGAAAACCTAAGAATATGAGGATAGTTTAAGGAGCCTCTGGGACAACGTCAAACATAACATTTGTTTGCATCAAAGGGGTACCAGAAGGAGAAAAAAGAGCTCAAAGAATTGAAAACCTTTTTGGAGAAATAATGATGGAAAACTTTCCTAACCTGGTGAAGGAAATAGACATATAAAACCAGGAAGATCAGAGAGTCTCAAAAAAGATGAACCCAAAGGGGCTCACACCAAAAAACATTATAATTAAAATGCCAAAGGTTAAAGACAAAGAGAATCTTAAAAATAGCAAGAGAAAAGCGGTTGGTTACGTACCGCTCCCATAAGACTGTCAACTGATTTCTCAACAGAAACTTTATAGACCAGAAGGGACTGGCATGAAATATTCAAAGTGATAAAAACAAGAACCTACAACCGAGATTACTCTGACAAGTAAAGCTATCATTTAGAAACAAAGGACAGATAAAGAACTTTCCAGACAAGAAATGTTAAAGGGGCTTCTTTAAAAAGAAAACAAAAAATAAAAAATATAAATAATAAAATGTCAATAACTACATATCTATCAACAATTACTTTAAATGAATTTAATGCTCCAATCAAAGTGGATTTAATGTTCTAATCTAAAGACATAGGGTGGCTGAATGGATAAGAAAAGAAAATCTTTACATATGCTGCTTACAAGAGACTTACTTCAGATCGAAAGACACACACACTTTAAAAGGTTAGAAAAAGATATTTTATGAAAATGGAAACAACAAAAAAGTTGGGTAGCAATACTTATACCAGACAAAACAGACTTTAAGACAGAAGTATCATCCTGAATTCTCTGTCATTTAAGTTGCATATTTCTATGTCTGTAAGCTTATTTTCTGGAGATTTTTCTCTTTCTTTCTGAGATGCCTTGTCACCTTGGTTGTTCATGGTGTTTAATGGACTATTTCTCCACCTGGGCATTAATGGAAGTGTATTCTGCTTTTTTTTTTTCCAGAAAGATTTATTATATAATGATCTCTCTAGCCTGTAGCAAAAAAAGACGTTTTTCTTTTGGTTTCTAGTAGGTGGCATCTAAGTCTCTTGGATCCTGCTTTACATAAAGCCTTAATAATGCCTTTTTTTCTCTTTATAGATGTTTAATCACACTTGCTACCCTCAGTCCCTGTCAGTGTTAGCGACAGTTTTGGTAGCATTTGCTCAGATTCCCTTGGAGCTCTGTGGCGTTCCGTCTCAGAGGGTATGGGGGGAAGGGCTCTCTGGGCTGTGGCTCAGCCTCGCGTTTTGCTGATAATAATCAACTGTTGTTTCTCTGCTGTCCCTGCTTTCTGCCCTGATGACTGGGCCCTGCCTCTGGCTGTGTGGAGCTCACAGCACTCCCAGTCAGAGCTGTTCAGGGGACTTGCCGCACTTTCTCCCTTCCTCCTCCTCCTACAGTTCAGGGGACTTGCCGCACTTTCTCCCTTCCTCCTCCTCGCTCCAGTGGCTGCGAGAGGCAGCTGCTTTATTTCTCCTAGTCCACTGCTTGACATCTGGGGTTCTGACCTGTGGTAGCTCTTATGGGCAGATCCCATGCTCAGATGTGCTGGTGTGTAGTTTGAGTGTTTTTTGTTGAGTTTTACATGTTCAGCTTATTCTTGTTTCAAAGGGAGAGCTCTGGGGACATCTCACACTCCACCATGTTTCTGTCACTCCAAACTTTTAAAACAAAGGCTACAAAAAAAGGCTACCAATAATCTCACTTCTTCAAGGGGACATATGCATTCATATGTTCATGGCAGCATTATTTACAATAGCCAAGATATGGAGGCAACCTGATGTCCACTGGTGGATGAATGGATAAAGAAGAGGTGGTACATATATACAATTTAATATTATTCAGTCATAAAAAGGAATGCAGTCTTGCCATCTGCAACAACATGCATAGACCTAGAAGGTATTGTGCTGAGTGCAATAAGTTAGAGAAAGACAAATGTTATATAATTTCATTTGTATGTGGAAATTAGAGAACAGGATGAACAAACAAACAGAAACAAGCTCATAGATACAGAGAGCATTTTGATCGTTGCCAGATTGGGGAGTTGGGGGATGGATGAATGGGGGATGGGTAAAGGGGAGAGGGATTAAGAGGTACAATTTGGTAGTTACAAAATAGTCATGGGGATGTAGAGTATAGCATGGGGAATATAGTAATATTGTAATAATTATGTATGATGTCAGATGGGTACTGGATTTATTGTCATGATCACTTCGTACACAATATAAATGTCTAATCACTATGTTGTACAGCTGAAACTAATAAAATATTGTCTGTTAACTGTAATTGAAAAAATAAAAATAAGAATAGAACACATTTGATTTTCTGAATATACAGGACATTTATACAATTTTTTTTTTAAATATGAAGAGGCTTTCATTTCTGTCTTCTGTCTTGTAAGTTCCTCCCTCCCTCAGAAGCAGCCACTGTTGTTCATTTCTTATTTGTTCTTCTGGAGTTTCTTTGTACATATAAAAAATATGGTTAGAGATCCTATTTTTGCCTTTAAAAAATATAATTGTAGTATATTATACACACTTTTATTTCTTGCTTTTTATTTTCCAGAGAAGCATGATTTTAAGGAAGATAAAGAAAAATATATAATGTGGACTTTTAGAAATAGGACAGGGCTGGTTTGGCTTCTAGCTCTGCTACTAAATTGCTCTATAACTTTGCAAAAGTCACTTATGGAATGGAATATTAAAATCCTACATTTTATTTACTATTGTAAAATAGGATGGTTGAGTCTTTTTATTAAAATAAGTTAAAAATATTTGAAATAGATACATGAAATAGAAATGTTAAATAGTTATTGGATTTCTATATAGGCATGTTTAGTTAGATTAAGATTTAAATGGTCCACTGATGATATATAGGCAACTTCAAATCAACATTTTCTCTGGGCTGTTTAAAATAATTTGATACTAGGCCAAAAAATAATACACTTTCTGCCTTACCTTTTACTTAGGACTTGTAGGAAGAGTGGGGTGGGACCTGGTGAGTGGGGAGGTAATAGGGTTTGTGAGAGAGTATTTTGTTTGGCTCTAGACAAAAGCTGGGGATATGTGGACCCAAAGGGGTGACTCTGCTCTGAAAGATAGGCAGGAGTTTATGACAGGGAAGTAGGTGCAGGTGGGTAAGGTTTTGATGAGTGCTGAGATTTAAAAAATGGATTCATGAAGCAATATTGCTGCAGTCGAAAACTAAAAAATCAAACTGACCAGAGTGAAAAATAGCCTGGGTCCTAGTCTGGTTATGCTGCCATATAGATGACTGGACTTTATTTTCAGGTTTATTTAATAGTCCATGTTACTTATTATATTTTTAAGACATGAAATGCTTTCATTCAATCTTACTAAAAAATACTCCATGAAAATAAAATCATCTATATCTTCTCTTCGATATACATTCATATATATTATAAGCACATACCTGCTACTTTGAGTTCTGCAGTTTTTTTTCATTTAATATTATCTATTCAGTTTTCAACATTATCTTCTTCCTTAGAATATGCATTTGTTTTCTAGGGCTGCTGTAACAAATTACCACAAGTGAGTGGCTTAGAACAACAGAAACTTATTCTCTCACAGCTTTGGAGGTCAGAAGTACAAGATCAAGATCAAGGTGTCTCTCTCTGAAGGCTCTGAGGGAGAATACTTCCTTGCATCTTCCAGCTTCTTTCTGGTGGCTGTAGGTATTCTTTGGTTTGTAGCAGCATAATTCCAATCTCTGCCTCCATCTTCACTTGGCCTTTTCTGTGTTTCTGTGTCTTCTTTTTTGTCTTTTTTGTTCAATTCTTATTTGTCCTTTGTCCTTCCCTTGTCTTTCAATTTAGGACTCACTCTAATCCAGAATGATCTCATCTTGAGATCCTTAATTATATCTGCAAAAGCTCTTATTCCAAATAAGGTGACAGTAAGAGGTTCTGAGTGGACATATCTTTTGTGGGCCACAATTCAACCCACTACTCCATATTTGTAGCCCAACAATATTCCTTTTTATTAACATGTTATTCAATTTTGTTCCTTCTAACTTTTTGCTAGTATGAATAACAGCTCTAAACAGATTGCCTATGAAAATGCCATAAAACAGTACTATTATTTTCCTTGTGGGTTATTTTCTTGGAGTAGTTTTCCAAAATAGAATTAACAACATCAACAGTGAGAACAGTTTTCTAGTTCTTTGAACATCTTGCCAGGGTGTGATCCAGAAAGATTGTATCACTTTGCAATACTCATAGCAATATGTGAAATAACAGAGAGAAAGAAAGAGAGAGAGATAGAGGGAGGGAGAGGGAGAGAGAGAGAGAGAGAGAGAGAGAGAGAGAGAATATGAATATGAATGAATTCAGCCAATTATTTCAGTGAACCAATGGGAGGGAAATATACAAGTGAAGAATTAATTATATGCAGAATACCAAGCCCTCAGAGAAAAGAAGATAACGATCTGACTGCTTTATCTTTCCTGTGGTGCTCCTTTATTCCACACAGATCTTTAGGTGCTTTTTTAGGGACTGGCAGCTGAAGAAAATGGTTATCTGATCCGTAACAGAGTCTTAGATTCAGTGAGGGTAAGGGCTTAAGCGCCAGCTTCTGGTCCACTTGAGCTCATTTGTGAAGGAGACGAGTTTTTTCTTAGTTCTCCAACCTTAGTGCTCTCTGCATTTTGCTTGTCTGTTCTTGACTCCCAGCTCAATGTGCCCACTATTTCATCTTTCTGCTGAGTTCTGTGTGACTGATTTAAGCCTAAAGGGCTGTCCTCTCCCAAAAGAGGTGAGTTTCATAGGGAATAAAAGCTAAAGCTATGCAGATAATGAAATGCTCTGAAAGGTGCCATTTCTGGCAGCAACTAGTTCAGAGGAGTGGGAGCAGAGAAAGAATCAGGGCCAGCGGGAAAATGCTTCCTTCTCAAATTTAAAACAAAACAGCGCAGACCCTCCAATGTTGGTTTTGGAAAGAGACTTGAATGGGAGAAAGGCCAGCTGTATTTGGTGGCTCCAGATTTATCCTGAGATTCACCTTTTCTTTGGTGGTCTCTTGATGATTACAGTTGCCACAAGCATGCAGATATCAAAGAGAGAATCACTTCATCTGTGATTACTGTGGCCAAACATGCCTACTCTTCTCTTCTCTTAGTGTCCTGTATAGCATATTAGAAACAACCTTGGAATAGTAATATTTAAATGTGTGTCCTTAAGGCTTGGGGATAAACAAAATTAAATAAATATGGTGAGTATCTACATTAAGATAATCTGATTATAAAATGTAGTTTGCTCTTTGTAATTCACAGGCTCACCCTGCCAGTAGGGGTGCCTGGAAAGAACAGATTTTTCTTATATCTCTTCTTCTCAGCTCCCAGTCCCCCTCCACATGGTAAGCTCCATCTTTAACATTGATCCCCTGGTGCACCAACCTAAACATTTGGACTCTCAAAGTCTAAGCTAAGAAAACAAGGACAAGTCCTTTCTACCTAAGTCTTGCCCTTTCAGTTCCAGTTTATAGGTAATGATTAAACTTTTGAGCTCAGCCTCTGTGTCAGACTCTCTGAGTGCAAACTCCAGCTCTGTCTCTTACCAGTTGTGTGATCAAGAATAAGTTAACATTTCTAAGTCTCAGATTTTTCATCTGTAAAATAGGGATAATAAAAATTTTAATTTCAGAGGTTTGTTATGAAGAGCAAACTATGTGTTTGGCACATAGAAAGTACTCAGTATCAGGAAATACTGTATAAATAATAAGTATGTAAATATCATGAAGACAACTATTCTCCTGGGTGATTGATAGAAATTATTTTACCTCCTACTCAAATGGGCATGGCTCAACTTTTTAGGCTGTCACTATAATTAATATATTTGAGAATGTGACCCCATAGCACAAAAATTCATGCAAGAAGAAATATACTCACATATACTAACTGGAATGTGGTAGAGGTGAAGGTCTTTACAAGGCCTAAATCACACTGTATGAGAAGTTGCTTTCTCATAAAGAGCCTGAATTTGACTTCAGTTTCTCCATCTGCAAAAAGGGTACTGTATTAGGGTTCTTCAGAAAAATAGAATATATATATATATAGTTCCAGTGTCTGACAGGAGGGAAATATACAAGTGAAGTATTAACTATAGAATACCAAGTCCTCAGAGAGAAGATAACAACGAGGCTGCCTTATCTTTCCTACTGTGCCACACTATCCCATACAGATTTTTTTTGTGATATATATATATATGTTTATTTTAGTTAATTTATCGTAAGGAATTGGCTCACATGATTATAGAGGCTGAGAAGTCCTAAGATTTGAAGTCAGCAAGCTGGACACACAGGAGAGCTGATGGTGTAAGTTCCAGTCCAAGGGCAGGAGAATACCAGTGTCCTAGCTGAACTGTCAGGCAGACAGCATGTCCTTCTTACTCAGTTTTTTTGTTCTGTTCAAGTCTTCGTTTGATTGGATGAAGCCCACCCACACTGGGAAGGCAATCTGCTTTACTCGTTTCTACTGATTCAAATGTTAATTTCATTCAGAAACCCCCTCACAGACACACCCCAGAATAATGTTTGACCAAATGTCTGGGCATTCCATGGCCCAGAAAAGTTGACAGATAAAATTTAGGGTCTAAAAAAGTATGTCCTTCCTTCTTTCTAAACTTCTGCTCAGGAAGAAAGGCATGAATGGAGGTGGGGTGGGGGAAGTTATCAATGAGATCCGATTTGCCACAAGTCAAATAATTATAAGGCAGAGGACTTCAAAGAGAAGTAAATATTTTTAAATTCCAAAGACTCTAGGCCTCTGTCTTAATCTGCCCAGACTGCCATAACAAAATACTATATACTGGGTGGCTTAAATAACAGAAATCAATTTTCTCACAGTTCTGGAGGCTGGAAGTCCAAGAATAAGGTCCAGCAGGGTCAGTTTATGGTGAAGCCTCTCTTCCTGGCTTATAGATGGCTACCTTCTCTCTGTGTCCTCTCTGTGCATGTGTCTCTTATTTCCTCTTCTTATAAGGACACCAGTCCTATTAGATTTGGTCTCATTCTCATGACCTCATAACCTAATTACTTCCCTAAAGGCCCTGTTTCCAAATTGGGGGTTAGGATTTCAACATGAATTTGTGGGGGAGAATACAGTTTAGTCCATAACAATTGCCCTTCTTGTTATCTCCCAGGAATTAAAACATGCTGGAGCATTTACAGTGTAGTCATAGCTCTCTACTGCCCTAAACCCAATAAAGGGAAAGAGGATGAGGTTCAAAGGACATCATTATAGTGAAAGGCAATTGAATGCCATCATCCCAAGACATTAAGAACCTGTTTATAACATATTTGTTGGTTCACAAAGAGAACTTAAAAAGTCAATTTGTTCAGCAATGTTTATCGAACATCTTTGATGCACTTGGCTAGCTACTTTGATGGGAAGAGCACAGAGCTGAATACCATAACCTCTCTTTTGAGGTGTTCCAATTCTGTGGGAATGTTTAAACATTCTCTCTCTCTCTCTCTCTCTCTCTCTCTCTCTCTCTCTGTCTCTCGTCTTACAGAGTGGAGAAGTGCTCTTTCATAATAGGATTCTCCGTCGCAGGCTGGCGGGAACCCAACTGCGAGTGCCCACTGCACCTGGTGCCCAGGATGCCCACAAGAGAGGCCTGGTGGGACAGGGCAGTGCCTGGAGATCTGAGCTGCGGGGAGGGGGTAGGGTGGTGTGGGCGGGGAGAAGCAATTGTGACCTGCCCGAGTCCCTCCCCTTTCCTGGCACTGTGATGCTGCAGGGCAGCTGCAGGCCCGGCATGTCTGTTGCCGGCCCCCTCCCGCCCAGTGTGTCACAACAGCGGAGGCGGCTGTATCTGGAGCAGTTGGGGTGGGCAGGCCCAGCTGGGAGGCGAGCAGGCGAAGAGAGCAGCCGCCATGGTGAGCCTGCCAGGGTTGGGGGTTCCGGGCCCGAACCTGTGCCGGGGCAGGGGCAGAGGCTGGCGCTGGCGCCCAGCAGAGAGCCGCGTCTACGTGGGGCTAATGGATCGGTCGCATTGGATCCCCAGAGCTCGAAGTCTCCTGGGGGTGTCAGTTCAGGGTGGTGGGGGGCGGGTGGTGGTCTGCACTCTCGGGAAGAGAACCCCTAGGGCCAGTACCCTTTATCATGAAGGGAAAGTGCAGACCTGGGGCAGGTAGCCCTTCAAAGGGACCTAATGGAGATATGCGTAAGCTGGTGAGGGGAGGGAGGACATGGGAAGTCCGGTGCAGGAAAGGGGAGATTCTGGGGGATCCTCAAATAGGCAGCTCGGAGACCAAAATGGGGTGAAGAGGGCAGTTCAGGGATTCTGGATGGGTGGGCCTGGCTGGTGGCTGGGGGAGTGGGCTCAGTCAGGTCTCCAAACCCAATCACACGTGTCAGTGTACCAGATGTGACAGGGGACTTAGGGCGTCACAGTCTCCCCAGGCTTGGTACTTTCCTTTCTCAGGCCATCTGGCTTGGGTTTGAGGCACTTTCACCCGAGCGCGCTTAGCTCTCAGGCACCTGGCACCCGTGCCAAGTCCCCAGTTTTTCCAGCGGTCAAAGTCAGAAGGACTTTGGCATACAGAAGTCTCTCTCTGGCAGGCCAGGGGACCTCGGACTTCCCGGTTGTTTTGTTTCATACCCGGCTTAGCGGGCTTAGCAGCGACAGCCCCTGTCCTCCACCACAGCATCCATCTCCTTTCGCAGACATGGATCTTACTTGTTGGGGAGGAGGCCTCTTCACACTCCTAGTTCCATCTCTAGAATATCTCCCCTCACCCGGGCACCCAGGGTGAGTAACAGTTGCCTTCAGTCCACTTCTGTGACCTTCTGGAAACCCAGAGTCTCCGGGTCCAGAGCCCTGGTATTTCAGTAGTAGCGAGGTGGGTTGGAAAGGTTAAGTGGGGGAGGGGGACAGAATAAGCATGTCTCACAGGGCAAGGTCAGGTTCCCTAGGCATTCTTAATCTACGTGTCAGTGACCAAGCAGGCCAGAGGAGAACCCCGCTTCTTCCCCTGGCCTCTGCTCATTGTGGAAAGTGCCCAGGGCCTCTGGCTCTGGCCCCAGCTCTGCTGTTTCTAGCTCCAGGTCTGTCCAGCACCCTCCCTCTTTCTGAGCTTGTTCCCAGACACACCTGGGAGTTTAAGAGCTTGAAGGGTATTTGGGAGTGTGGCCAGAGGAATCTACTTTTGCCTGAGGCCCCTTGTGTGGGATCATAGAAGAAGCTCAGAACTGGGAGTTCAGAATTTTGGCTCCTGGCTTTGCAGCTAGCTGTGTGACTTTAAGAAGGTCACTTAACCTCTCTGGACTGTTTTTGATCACCTACAAAATGAAGAGAGGTTATGGCTTAAATTTTCAAGGCTCCACCTAGCTTTACTTTTAAACTTTTTATTATAAAGAATTTTAAACATATACAAAAGGAGAGAGAATGGGAATCCCTGTATATGCTCATCCAGTTTCAATAATTATCTACTTATGATGTCTTGCTTCATTTATTTCCCTTTCCCCCTCTCCCATTATTTTGAAGCAAATCTTGTGCAGCATGCTCAAGATTTCATATTTAGCATTTATAATACCTAGCATTAGCTAGTGCTTTATAATCTTCAAAGTGCTTTCCCTTGCACATTTTAATTTTCACCTGAATATCATAGCGATTCTCAGAGTGGAGCCTAAAGGAGGCTTACAGAAGAGCCAAGGATGATAAGCTAGCCCTCTGAGCAAACATCAGTATGTATTCAATAGGCGAGTTTCTGAAAATACCTAAAAAATAAAGAAATTAAGCAATAAAACTTTATTTTAACTGTGCTAAAGAATTTGGATGTTTAACTGAAAACCTATGGTGAAATATTTTGAAAAGAGATTATCTTTTATTTACTTTGAAACATTGAATTTTGTACAGAAAGTTCTATTTAGAATATTTAGAATGGGCAGCATTGTCTTGATGGGAAAACATTTTTTATTGACCATTTCTCACTCACAGAACCTCTTTTTAAAAATCCCTTGACTCATTCCTGAAAGACTAAGACATCTATAAACCTCGACCAAAAGAATCCCTCCCTTGCAAAACTTTACCTTCTCCAACAGGTCAAGTTTCAGGCATCCATCTTCCATGCTCCCCTTCTCTCATGGAGGTTAGGGGAGGAAGGGTGGAGGCTGCTTCTTTGTTAAGGAGCATTAGAATCAGCATTTCTATAGGTTCTGGTAAGAAATTTATAACTACTCTATAACTGAGCATCCCCATCTGCTCCCAGGGTCCTTCTAGAAGCAGTTCTCTTTGGAATGGCAACTCTGACACCTTTTTTTGGGAAGTGGTATGCAGAATCCTGGCCAGGTGCCCCAAGTCAAGCCTGTGTTCATGACACCAAGGTTCAGAGAAAGTATCTATGGTTAAAGGGAGATGAGAACATCTGCAACAAAGCCTCCTCAACTGCATTCCTTCTGTACTGGGGAGCACCAGATGAGTTGGGATGGGGATAGGCATCAAATGGAAACAAAAAGCCCGTTTCCTGCACAAATGGGTGGTTAGAGGGCACAGTGTTCTGGTGGCAGGGTAGACACTGCTTCTGTGTTTGTTGTTCTCTACAAACTGCCCTTGTGTAGGCAGGCATGGCTGAGCTCTGCAGAGCCTGTACCTCAGAGCACTGTTTGTGGTTCCCAGGGGGGCTACAGGTCACTGCTACATCTTTCCTTCCCATTGTTCAGTGCAAGTACCTACAGAAGTTGCTGGGTCCCTGCCTCTGAGCAGCAGAGGGGCCCTGATGAGCAGAGCTCTCCCACGCTGTGGCTGGGGCAAAGATGCTGAATGAATGAGGAGGGACTGGTGAGTTTTCATGGGAGGCTTCCAGGCTCACATCAGGCCCAGGCAGAGCTAAAGGGTTAATGCTCTTTCTGAGGGGACTCCTGAGTAATTTTGAAAGGAAGATGAAAATTTAAAAATAATTTTTGAGGAGGAAGTAGCTGGTGAACACAGGGCCAGTGATAGGGGGCAAGTGGGATGATGTGGCACTCTTGGAGGGATGAAGAGGACCAACTGCTCCTTTTCTTTTTGGCCACCAAGAAACTGGCAGTGTTATCTGCAGCCTTGACATTTTCCCTCTCAGTATTTTCCTGTTATGATTTCTCCCAGATAATGAACTGTGCAAGAGAATGGGAAAACAAAGTGGGCACTGTGTGTATCGGATTAAAACTCCTTAACTATTTCCTGTACTCGCTCCCAATGTCAGCTAAAGCTCATAGGCCTTTGGACACCATAGGGTCTCCTGCTGGGAGTCTACTTAACCAATACCCCTGCCTTTTCTAAAGTCGGTCTTGTGTCATCCCTACTGCTGCCCTAACTGCAGTGCCTATAATCTGAGCCTCTCTCCTGAGCCACCTTTACTCACTGATGTGGATTTAGGTCAGGTCTTTGTTCTTGCTGTTTTTAGTTTGCTATCTATTCTTTGTTCTGAGTAATTCCAAATATATTCTAATTGAAGGGCTTTGAGCAGAGATAATTCAGACAATCTTTCATGAGTCACATTTGTTCTTACTTCAATTATCCCTTTATAACACTGTTTGATCTACGTTTTACTTGCCATCTCTGACCTAGATCCTAAAGTATAGGTGATTTATTATCCAAGTTTGACAACTAAAAATAATTTAGTATAATAACATGCTTCCTGAAAGTCACCGTGTGACATTTGACCATGCAGGTGGTCAGGGGTATGTGAACTGGTATCAAGTTTTCATGTGGCATACGCTGCTGGCCTGTGTTGCTTTCTTTCCTAGATGATATGTCAATTTTACTGTTTTGCGATATTTTAAAATGATTATCAAAGCTATAAAGCTAGAAATTCTCTTTCTACAGAGGATTGTGATTAGCTATTCATGGTCTGAGAGGAAAGCAAAAGGAAATGACTGTTATTAAAATAGAAATAATATAAGGAAAGGTTTCTTGCTGTGGAATTGTAAAAGGGCTATGAAGTTATAAAATTTCTTTTTTTGACATTCTACGAAACATAGGCTCCTCTTGCCATGGAAGATGGTCATAGGTGGCACAGATATCCCATCTCTCTACCCTTCATGAATCTATGCCTCAGATAAACTTGGCCATTTGTGGGACCTGCCCTAAATTTTCCTGCCTCTTGTTTACACTGTTCCTAATTCCAACTAAAATGGTCATGTTGGCATGTCTAAATTCTCCAAGGTCTCTGCAGATATTTCTCATCCAAGAATCTAAGCCAGAAGTTGTTTTCTCCTCCTTCGAACTTCGTTGCCTCTTAGGCACTGATCACTCTCCTTCTCAATAAGTAGACTGTAAGCCCCATTAGGACAAAGTTTTCATTCTAATTATCTATATATTTATTGAGCACCTGTTACATTTAAGCGCTGTGCTCGACGCTGAGAATTCAGTGAGTAAACAAGTATTCCTTGCCCTCACAGAGCTTACTCCCTCTACTAGGGAAGTCAGAAAATTGAGTAAGCAACTATAAAATGGTGTGATAAATGCAATGATAGGAAAGAAAGGGATTGTGGGAGCACATAGTAGGGGCCCTATGCTGGTTTGTGTTTTTCCATACTCCTTGTAGGAAATGATTTTTAATGAGAGACTTGAAGGATGAATAAGAATTAATTCAGTACCTTTCAATGCCTTCTTGTACATAATAGCATAATAAGTATTTATTGTAGGAATGACAGAGTTGGTATATTTCCCAGCACTAGGTCTGTGGGAGGGGTGTCACAATATTCTTGAGGGAAAGAACTCCTCTGTTCTCTCCATCTTCCACATCTTCAGCTCCTGGATTGCTGGGCAGAGAGGCTCTAGCAGCACACAGGGGATCCCCTTCACCTTACAGGGTCCCAGGAGCATAGAACTGGTCTGAGCCCTACAAGCCCAGATTCAAAATAGAACTGAGAGAGAGAGCAAGAAGTGATGTGAGAGAGAAATCATGAGCTCTGATTGGCTAGAGAAGGGAATCTGAAATATGAGCAAACATATGACTTAATATTCTCTGCTGGGTTAACTTATTACCCGTCTCCCTGACATCCCCCCTCCCCTCCGCCGCCCCACCCAGGGAAACAGATTCCTGGTTCTATTAGAGAAGGATGATGTATATTCTTTTCTTTTCTTTTTTCTTTTCTTTTTACACCTACAGCACCTGGTCTTCCTAGATGGTCTCCCATCCAAGTATTAACCAGGCCCAATCTTGCTTGGCTTCCGAGATAAGATGGGATCAGGCATGTTCAGGGTGGCATGGCTGTAGAATGGATGATGTATTTTCAAAAAGGCTGCTACCAAGAACCATTCTCAGTTTCTCTCTGTATTGGAACTTTTTCCTGTTTGGAGTTTTGTCATACAAGCCTGGCCTTATGATACACTATCAGGCTTGCATTGATGTAGGTGTGAGCACAGCCCAGGGCCCCAGAAGTTCAGAGTGCAGGTGAGGCAGGATGTTGTGTGGTATAAAGGGAAGAGCTTGTGCCAAAGTCAGAAGACCTGGATTCAAAGAAGAATTCAGTCAAAGTTCACATACATGTGGATGTTATGCTTCATAAGTTTCTTTTGATATTACCTTCATTTTTCATGAATTAAAAAGATTGGATCAATTGCCCTATAGAATGTTCCACCTTCTGGATTCATTTTATTTTTCTAATGATGTCACCTAACATTGATCTCTTTGTTTTCTATAAAGTGGAAGCTAAATCTAAAGGGTTTAATAGATTAGGGACTGAGTATTTTTGACAAGAATTTCTTATGGGTAATGTTATGTATTTCATATTATATCACATCAGAAGGTCCTTAATGTTTGGTTTTCTCACTATTAATTGTGTTAAGATTGATCCCAGTGTTAGGCTAGTAACCATTGTAGTTACTTTTCCCCCTGGTGACCTGTAAGTAACAGTGATTCTTTGCGCTATGTAAATATTCAGTTCACCATCAACCTTTCACTTAATGGTGTTGGCATCCTTGTTGATATCAATTATGTAATTAGAAACTGGAATATGGCAATATTTATTAATATATCATTTCTTCTACATTGATTAGTGACACTCTTCTGTTAAAAAAAGAGCTTTCCCTCATTAGCAGGGCTGTTTGGTTAGGGACAAATGAGTTTTATTTCTGGGGGGTTTCTTTTTTAACAACATTAAGGACTTGTTGATTTTTATGTATATACATTGTTTCAATCAGGTGCCATTAGTCTTTTTCTGATGCTCAGTATGTCTTATTTTTGGCAGCGGGAGGTATCTTCAAGTTGATTTCTGAGATCTTTCAGCATTATCCCAGCCTGTATTAGTTAGTGTCTGTGCTTTCAGGGCTCATAGTATACATTCTTTGCTCCAGTCCTGATTCCAGTTAGTGGGGATGGTATTTAGAGACAATCCTTTCCCCTTGATTGATATGGCCACTTTCGGCTTTTGGAAGCATCTATGAACCTATCAGTTATTTCTGAGTCTATCTTATCCCTTCAATTACTCTTGTGAATTAGTTTTCCAGGGAAGATAGCTCTTCCTAAGGGTGTGTGTGTGGTATGTGCCTTATCAACGCCGCTGCTGGCAATGTGTGTGTGTGTGTGTTATTGTGTGTGTGTGAGAGAGAGAGTGGAGAGAGAATATCCCTGCATCCTTACCAAAAAGGCCTAGAGTGTTTCAGAAGGGAGGGCCGACTGGAGACTAAGTAGCTCCACAGGTGGGCCTGGAGGGTGGTTGGGGTGTGGTGGTGATGAGGGCGGCAAGGCTCAGAAGGCTGAGGGTCAGGGAAACAGAGGATGTGGTCACTTAGAAAGATGATGTGTAGGATCAGGCTTCTCTTAGTCCTGTCAACTTTAGATACCTCTTTAGGAAGCTACGGCTGTGTGCTGGATGTGAAGATGTGGTCTGGTTGGTAACATGCTGGTTGTGGGTGGTTCCTGGGTAAGGGCCACTGCTGTTCTTAGGCCTGAATTGAGTCCTAAGGTGAAGGTAGAAAATAGAGCTCACAATAATGGTAAGTGGAATGGGGACCTGAGGTCTCTAACTTTCCACATGTGCCTCTTTCAGGTGGAGAATATAAAGTTACAAGGTAGTATAATGAAATTGATAATGGTAAAGATGGCAACAATAATCACGGTTAACTTATTATTTTCAGATGAGGAGAGGTTAAGTAACTCAGCCAAGTCATACAGCATAGCAAGTAAGTTGAGAAGACAGGATTCAGTCCCAGGGTTTCGGCAAGTTTGTGAACATATCCTTTCCCTGGCCACCAGCGTCAGGGAACTTCAGCCAGATTGTATTTTCAGCTTGGCTGTGTTATCTACTGGCTGCTGTGAACATCTATACTCTAATCTTCCCCAAAGGCAAGGGCACAGTGACAGGTTTAGTGTTGGTGCTCAGTTGTAAAACTGAATTAAGAAGCAACGGGTTCTGATACCTGTGACCATTACTTAGGGCAGCCATCTTGCTCCCATGTCCTGAAAACTTTCAGGTTCCCAGGAGTCTCATACTCCAACGTGTACTCAATGTGTTCCATGCCCTGCTATGTGCTCTGGAGGCTCTGCACCTGGCTTGGGTTACCCAGAACTGGAAAATGCCAGATTGGGTCATGGATAAGAATAGAAACCCACAGACCAGGCACATGCTTCCTGGCTGGGCTCTGGTGGGCCTCCTGGGCAGAGAGCCACGTTGTACCGGCCCCTGCTTCCCCACATATGGGGTGTCATAGGAGAGATGAGGACATCCTCCCAGCAAAAACCCATGGTTGGTTTCCATTCACACACACTTAAATACACACACAAACGCACGCACGTGCACGCACACACCCCTCCTCATCCTAAGCCATTAGTACTAGGACCAATCAGGTAATTGTGGCTTCCCACCAAAGTAACAGAGAGATAAAGACACTCTAAAGGTCAATTTTATTTAACACTTGGCCTGACTGGGAAAGGGAGCAGGTTATGGTGGCTATAAAGAAATTTTCCAACTTCTCAGAGTTCAGGAAGAGCCTGATTTATATGATCCCAACTCTCCCTTGCTGATGTACCAATCTTTTCTTCTTATATTTGTAATCAGAACACTAATTATATCCATGACACATAGTTTCAATGTATACTCCTTCCATGAGTATTTATCTGCTCTATGATATTCAGAGACACATTCTCTTTCTCTCTCTCTCTTTCTCTCTCTCTCTCTGCGCGCATATGTGTGTATGTGTGTGTGATTCTGTTGTTATCACTGGTTCTTCTTTTGGCCACCTTCATCAGGAGTTTCTTGGTTAGTCCCTTGTTTCATTTGTGCAACTGCTGCACTTTTTCCTTTTCTTGGTACAAAAGATTGACCCTGGGAAGCAACCTTTAGAACAAACCACAAAATGGTGGTTCTTTTTCAGAGCTGAGTCTTGGTCTAGATGCAATGGTACTTAAACATGAGACCTCAGACCTAGTTCTCAGATGGCCTGGCAGGAGGGATAGATATCTTCTGAGATGAATGCCAGGAGGCAAGTCCTTGCATGTGGGGGATACACAGGACAAAGACAGGGTTGTGTCCTAGGACTCTCTGACTGTGATTCTGTACTCTCCCCACAGAGGGAATGCATATCAGTCCACGTGGGTCAAGCGGGAGTTCAGATTGGAAATGCCTGCTGGGAACTCTTCTGCCTGGAACATGGCATTCAGGCAGATGGCACCTTTAGTACCCAGGCCAGCAAGATCAATGATGATGACTCATTCACCACCTTTTTCAGTGAGACCGGCAATGGGAAGCATGTGCCCCGGGCTGTCATGGTAGATCTGGAACCCACTGTAGTAGGTGAGTATGAGCTAGGACCCTCTCCACAGAAAACAACCTGAAACTGAGAGGTTTTGTCCATGATTCTAAGGAAATAGAATCTCTAACTGGAAGGTGGGGATGACTCAGCTAAAGCCTTTATACCTCTCATGACTTCTATCAGTTCTTTGAATTCTCCACAATCTTGGGGAATTTCACAATGGGAACCTGGAATCTCTGCTCTCCCATCATAGTTCTAAACTGTACAAAAAAAAATGCCCTCTACTTAAACACCTTAAACCTGCGGAGACAGACCAAAATTGTCAATGTTGTTTACTAAATACTAAGGGTGAAAAATGCAAATAATTTTAGAAATGTAAAGAAGCCTCCAAATAGTCAATTTCTCAAAGAGAATGTTTCTGCTTCCATAATAATTGCAGTCTGTTCTCATGGGTCTGGTATAACCTTGCAGTATCTGGCACATAAAGTAGATAATAGCAGGCATATTCTCTTACAGCCAGAAGTGGTTGTAGTCCTAGAATGAATCTCATTTGGATCTTATAAAACAGGAATTCTGACTTGTATCGGGGCAAGATTCTTGTTCCTTCACCTCTCTCTGTAAGTCTATCCTACCAACCCCGCTTTCCTGGGTCTGACTCTTGGGTCAGTCCTCAGTTCAACATCAGGATTTCCTCAGCTTCGAGACTAGCTCAACAGGCAAGGGGGTGAGAGTTTTACAGAGATGTCTGGGCAAATGTCTGTATGGCCCAGACACTAATTCCTAGGTGTAGCAGACTCCAGGTACTTTAGCCCTTGAGTACTTTGTACAAATATGAAATGTGCAAATTCCCAGGCCACTGTGCAAATGGGTGCTTTCCCTGGTGGAGTAAGAGTTCCCTGAAGGGAAGAGGAGATGAAATTGGAGCCTGATACATGTGGTCTGCTATGTGTCCCTTTTGCTTGGGTCCTTAGAGGTGAGCAGAACCCCCTTGACAGCATCTCTAGGCTTCTGCTCTTCTAGAACTTGGAACGTAGTTTTGTTTCAAAGTCATTCTAAAATATCTCTCATGCCTGACATATTTCTTAATTTTAATAATTTACCACTTTGAGGTGGAGGTTTGGTGAGAGGATCATTCCTAGGAGAGCCTAGGAACTGGGCAGATCACCCTGAATCTCTCTCTGTGTCCCTAGAACATTTTAATGCAAGTGAAATTGGGTTAAATTTGGGGATAACTTTACAACATGAAAGAAAAACAAATAAAAGGGAAGCTTTGAGGGATCAAGGTGGAAAGAAGGAAAGAGTGGCAATCAGCTTTGGTGATTGGTGAGCTTTGTAAATAAGACTTTTTTAAGTTTCAGCCAGGGGAGCAGCTGGCTTCTCATCACCTGCTTGAGTTATATGTTTCTGGTTCTTCTATTGTGTATGTCATTTTGGAATTCTCTTAGCTTTTTGCAGATTTGTTACAGGGTTGTCTGGCTTCACCTCAGTGGAGTTTTACAGATAGGGGAAGTGGAGACTCAGAAGGGTGTTATATAGTATTTTAATGGGAAAGAAGGTGGTAAGACCTGATGGCCTCCCTCTCTTGGTAGATGAAGTTCGAGCAGGAACCTACCGCCAGCTCTTCCATCCAGAGCAGCTGATCACAGGAAAGGAGGATGCAGCTAACAACTATGCCCGGGGCCACTACACGGTGGGCAAGGAGAGCATTGACCTGGTGCTTGACCGCATAAGGAAGCTGGTAAGTGTTAACAAAGGCAGAGAGATTGGTGAGTCAGGTTAAAGTGGACAGGCTTGGACTCATATCTCTCTGAGTAGGGAGTGTAGAGGCATGTGATTCCTGGCTATAGGATAGAGCTCCTAAGATTTGAGAATTTCTGCTTACGTTCTATAAGAAGAATTCACAGGGATGGTACCCTTCCCTCCACTTGGACATCATAGACTACCCTATAGGCTGATGCCCTGTTAATATTTATTGACATTCTATGGTAGTGTCCGGGGGGAATTCCAGACATAAGGAAGCCTAAGCTCTTTGCTTGTTAGAAGCATAGGTTAGCAAAGCCTTGAACTTGGAAGAGAAGAAGTGATTGTTGATACATTTCGGCACTTAAAAATGCCAATTACAAATTATTAAGGAGATTGAATTAAGGAATGTATTTATAATTGACATTTGTAATTATAAATACATTCCTTAATTCAATCTCCTTAATAATGATATGAAGGAGGTTGCTTCCCTGTACTTTACAGATGAAGAAATTGAGGGCCAAGGTGGTTCAATAACTTAGCCCAGGTCACACAGCTAAAAAGTTTCAGAGTTAGGATTTGAACCAGGTTGGTTAGACTAGAAATCTCTAGATGTGGTGTGGTCACTATCTACTTGAGCTCTCATTTCCTTATTTTCACAATGAAAAAGGTAGGACTTGATCAGAAATTCTTTACTTGAGTATTAAGGATATGAAAGTTCTGTGACTATGAATTCTCTTCATTCTGATAGAAGATAACATCAAGTGCTTACTGCATGTCAAGTCCTTGCTCAGAATATTATGCTGTCTCGTTTAATTACCACAATAAGCTTAATATCAGTTTGCGTCCCACTTTTATTGTCCCACTTTAACTAAGAAGCAACAAAAGTTTGGAGAGGTTCAATAACTTGCTCAAGTTTTTACAATTGGGAAATGACAAATTAATATTAAAACTCAGATTCTCTGACTCCATTTATATTTCTGAAACTGGTACCCTGAACCATCTTCCAAAGTTGGGCTGAGATGTGTAGGCCAGAAGTTTCCACAAAAGCAAATGATAAACGCAGAGGAAGTGGGTGAGGAATTGGGGCTCTCAAGGGGCATAGTCATTAGCCACTGTGGTTCTGAAATCCTCATTTTTGATTTAACCAAGCCAATGAACTAGAACCTTCATGTACTTATAGGCATGTGCATGTGTATATTGCCACCCCATATTTTAGCTAGTCCTCCCAAGATCAATGCAACTCCTTTTGTGTTTCCTTACTCCTTCAGGATATTTTGATTTCATCCACATAAAAATGTGGAGTGGGGAAAACAGAAAGGGTTGACTGCCTTGGTCCCACGAGAGTATTCTCAGAAACTTCTCATATCCTACTCTTCCCAGACAGATGCCTGCTCTGGCTTGCAAGGCTTCCTGATCTTCCACAGTTTTGGTGGGGGAACTGGTTCTGGTTTCACTTCTCTGTTGATGGAACGCCTTTCCTTGGATTATGGCAAGAAGTCCAAGCTAGAGTTTGCTATCTACCCAGCCCCCCAGGTCTCTACTGCGGTGGTTGAGCCCTATAACTCCATCCTGACCACCCATACCACACTGGAACATTCAGATTGTGCTTTTATGGTGGATAATGAAGCTATCTATGACATCTGCCGCAGGAACTTAGACATTGAGCGCCCCACCTATACCAACCTCAACCGCCTCATCAGCCAGATCGTGTCCTCCATCACTGCCTCTCTCCGCTTTGATGGGGCCCTCAATGTGGACCTCACTGAATTCCAGACTAATCTGGTGCCCTACCCTCGCATCCACTTCCCACTGGTCACCTATGCACCCATCATATCTGCTGAGAAAGCCTATCATGAACAACTCTCTGTGGCTGAAATAACCAGCTCCTGCTTTGAGCCCAACAGCCAAATGGTGAAGTGTGACCCGAGACATGGCAAGTACATGGCCTGCTGCATGCTCTACCGTGGTGACGTGGTGCCCAAAGATGTGAATGTCGCTATTGCTGCCATCAAGACCAAGAGGACAATTCAGTTTGTAGACTGGTGTCCCACAGGCTTCAAGGTGAGAGCTGATGACTTAGGGAGGAGAATATATACTAGAGAAGCAGAGGGAGATTACCAAGGATGGGGGAGAAAGATGTGTAAACTCCAGGGCCTTGGACTGATATACAAGACCATGGGCTCTTCAGCCTTAATAGGATAATAGGGGAAGAGGGGCTTAATCCAAGTTTAACATTAATTTCACTCATTCATTCACTCACTCATTTATTTGTTTATTTTAGGTAAGGAGGGGCTTTATTTTAAAAGTATTAAAAGAAGGGAAGGGGCACTATTGCAAAAGGGAGAAGGTTCTCATAGCTCCAACCCTAAGATCTGCAAACATCTCAAAAGTCAGGCAGAAAAGGGCATTTCTTTTATAGGGAGGAGGAAATAGTCTAAAAAGAGTCTGTGTGGGTAAGTGGGTTAAACAAGATGAATAAGCAGAGGTAGTTGTGATCTGATAATAGATCAGAAAATGGAGTTAACTAAATTATTCAAGTTGCTAAAGAGGTGAAATTCTCTCCTCTCAACAAAAAGATGTGTTCTTTTCCCAATTTATTGTGAAAAATTAAACATTTACCCTGTAAGCCTTAATCAATTTAGAGTAAGGATAAGAAATTTTATGGTTATATATGACTTTGAATCACTTATATTGTGAAGCTCTGACATTTTCCATTAACCAGGAGTAAACAGAAACTGAGAAAGCCTATTGTAGATCAGGTATCCACAGTCTGGAAAGTGCCACAATCTGAGGATTCGTGGAGAGATACAGAATATCCAAGGAAGACCCCTGAATCTCAGGGCTAGTTCAATGTTGAATGAAACCACCCTTTTTGAGTTGCAATGGCAAGACATGCAGCTGGCTCTGTGCACATGAACTGCTTTATCACTTTGTCCTGTGTTGCATGGTCTTTAATCAGATTCCACCATCAAAATACCCCCAGTCATGCCTTTAATAATTTAGAAGTTTACTACGCACCAGATGTGGTTGTACCATTTGCTAGAGATAGAGATTGAGCATGTCTCAATTTTTCCCTGGTGGGACTTAACAAGGCACCATATGCCAGCCTCTTGGATAACCTATTTGCCTATGAAGCTTTAACCTAGCTGATCTGCTGAGTAAGGATGTGTAATATTCATCTCCATTGCTGTACTCTTAGCTACATACGTAATTTTTTCCCCTAGACTATGCCTATTTTTTATGGTACTTCTGTCATTCTTGTAAAAATAATCAAAATCTTAGGGTTGGAGCTATTTTTTATGGTAGTTCTGTCATTCTTGTAAAAACAATCAAAATCTTAAAAAAGTATAGTTCTTTTTTTCTCTTTCAAATGGGAACAAACAATAAAACATGCTAATGAGAAAATAAACAGGAAAAAAGGTAGAAAAAAGTAAGTTGTGAGGGTGCTGGGGAAATAAAAAGGAGATACCCTGTCATTCTCTCTCCTTTATTTTAAGCTGAAGCTCTGGGGTTATGTCCAGAAAGATAAGATAGTGCCAGCATTTTGAGCTGCTTTTCAGAAAATCACATGCTGTTGGAGTGAATGTTGCTGAAATTCTTCCTCTTTTACCTTCCCCAAGGGTTTTTGCCTCCACTTGACTTAGGTCAAGGGATACTATTGTTTAAAAGAGTGGAGAGTTGACTCTAGGTACAAAGGTTTTGCTGGTCAGGGCTGGATCTAGCAAAATATGTAATGTGGCAGAGTTTATATTCATTGCCCTTCCCCTTCTCATTTTTGGTTCTTTGGCCCTGTCTCAGCATACCTTTATCACTAAGACACAACTTTTGTCTAAGAGGAATGATAGACCTTTATGAATCTGTTTAATAGGTTAACCACCTTGGTAGCCTGCTGCCACTCCCACCTCCGCCTCTCAAGAGGACATGAATTTTAAGGCTGTAAATTTAAGATATTGACAATTAAGGCATGGTGGCCTGGGTAGGAGAGGTATTTTTGGACAGTACCATGGATCTCTGCATCCCATAAATATTATCACAGCTTGTCACCTTAGACTTCTTCCAGTTTCCTACAGTTCGTGGGGTTGGCTTTGGTTTGGGATATGTGTATAGGGAAAAGAAAGATTTCTAGTATAATAGCCCCACCATCAGACTGGGCTGAGTTAGCATGATGGATCCTGCCGTGCTATCAGAACTGGGAAGTTGGTTTGTTCAGGCAAGAATTTTAACTAAATTTCTTTGATTGGAGTCCTTGCTTTTCTTCCAAGAAGCTCCACTGCTCAGAGACATAGGGCCTGCTTAACACTAACACTATTGCCAAGGCCTTTTGGTTCTTTTCATTTATTGCTCTGGAATATCTCCATGACCTTTTAAACAGCTCTTCACTCTTGGCAGAGAAACTTCCCTAAATTTATTGACAGCATAACTAAGAGGAACTTCTGATGACCATTTGGGAAAGAATAAACTTTATAATAACTTCAAGTCTAGAAATTAATTTGCCTCCAAATGGGAACGTATTTCCCTTTTAGAGATAAACATGTATTACACACTTTCTCCTTAATAATAATCTCATTCATTGCCCTCATTTGTCTACTTGAATCTCTCCACTAACATTTCTATTATCAGCCCTGTTCTCCTTCTTTTCTTCTCCAGTCTTTAGATTCCCTAATCCTTCCTCTTGGATTTGCTTATACCCAATCCTACTCACTTTTATTTTCTCAGTACTCACTCTTCTCTACCTCCTGATTCCTTTTTCTTCATCTCTAACCTTGCAGTCCTGCTCCTATGCCTGCGACCCTGTCTTGCTATCACATCATTTTATGAAGATGATCCATCTTGAGTTATCCTTTGGCTGCCCTGCATCTTGTTTTGTTTCTCCTCTTTCTCTGTTCCCCAGGTGGGCATCAACTACCAGCCACCCACGGTGGTTCCAGGAGGGGACCTGGCCAAAGTACAGCGGGCTGTCTGCATGCTGAGCAACACCACGGCAATTGCGGAGGCCTGGGCCCGCCTAGACCACAAGTTTGACCTCATGTATGCCAAGCGGGCCTTTGTGCATTGGTATGTTGGAGAGGGAATGGAAGAAGGAGAATTTTCCGAGGCCAGGGAGGACCTGGCTGCTCTGGAGAAGGATTATGAAGAAGTGGGGACTGATTCATTTGAAGAAGAAAATGAAGGGGAGGAATTTTAAATATACATGTTCCTCTTGGTTGTGTCTCTTTTCTTGTGCTGCTTCACTCCAAGAACATTTAACTATTCCAAGAATAATAGAATACACTCCCAACACCAGCCTGATTTCTGTCTTACATAGGAAGAGGGTATCTAGCACCAATACCTGTGCGTGACTGGGCTGAAAATAGATGCTGAGTTATGTTAGATCCTCCCAACAGCTTTGTGTTACTAAAAAAAATGAAAGTCACTGTCTTTGGGTTAGGATGAAGCCAAGTTATGTGTGTGAAAAGGCCTAATCAGGATTTTAAATTCTAGATTAGACTGTCCCCCACACTCCCCTGCCCCAAATAGCCTGCTAGCTGGGGAATTGTAAAACACTAGGGGAAAGGAAAGATCTGGGCATTGGGAAGATTCTGGAAAGTAGTAGCACTGTTCTAAGAGCTGGAGAATTAGTGAGAAACAAGACATACAGTTTTCTGTCCTTATAAACACACAACGAAACGAGGGAGATAATTTTAGATAGCATTAAGTAATACGAAATGAACAGTGGTGAGAGAAAGTGCCTGGGGGAATGCTCCTTTATATTGAGTTGTCAGAGAAGGCTTCATGGGGACCTAAATGAAGAAAAGAGCCATCATGGAAAGTTCTGGAGTTGGGGGATGCTGAGCATAGGGCAAAAACACAGATGTGGGAATAAGTTTGGAGGGCCTGAAGAACAGAAAGGAGTTCAGTATGCCTGGAGGATGGTGAGAGATGGAAGCAAGGCCCAAGAGCTAAGCAGAGGTCAGAGTGTACTCAGTCTTACAGATCATGTAAGGAGTTTAGGCTTTTTCTAAGTGAAACACAGAAGCATTGGAAGGTTCTCTGCAGGATAATGACTATAATTTATATTCATACATACCTTTTCTCTACTCTTCCCCCGGATCTTAAAATGCATATTCTCATTTTGTAGATGAAGAACCTGAGGTTTAGAGAGTTTATGTTAGAGACAGAAAGAGATGGACCTCAGTAGGGACCACCAATTCTATTCTGTTGTCTACCGCACACTGTTTCTACTCCTCAGTACTTGGGCCAGGTTCCAACAACTGCCTTGTAACATGACAGATGGAGGAGAAACAAAAATCTATGTCATTTACAAAAAGAGGACAATTTAATGCATCTCTTTCCTGAAGTTGGCAGCTCTCGTAGGATTTTAGGAAAAATCAAGACTCTCTTATTAAACTACTAATACGATATCCAGGGTTGGTCCCCATGCATTAAATGTACACCTCATTGATTGTTAACTCTTTCTAAATATTTATATTCGATATTCTTCGGAAGCCCTGCAAAAAATAGAATAAAATGTTCTAAGGAAAGGAAGATTAGGCAAGAAGTGGTGCTAATCACTTCTAAAGTATCGTTTTTAGAGACCACACTTTCCTGCCTTTCTGTGAAGGAGATCATGGTGCTAAAAAAGGAAGCCCAGATCAGCTGTCCACTGTGACCTTGTTTGCCTGAGATCATTCCTGCACCAACTTCCATAGGTGTCTACATGGGCAAACTTAGCTGTGTTAGAGATTGAGGGTTAGGAGCTGTCAGCCTCATCTCAGAATGGGGCATATTCCCTCTTGAAGAAATGAGAGACTTACCCTGGATTTCAGAAGCCTCAAATGACTTTCTGAGTATATAGCTATGATATAATTAGGGAGAGAATGGCATACCCCTGAGGCCAGGGGTTAAGGCTAGGGTAAATCACTTACAGCGTGATTCTTTCCTCTAGATTTATGTGAATTAGTTGAAAATAAACATGAATGGCAAATCACAGAAGTGATGCCTGAATGGTATGAGTAAAAGGATTGGGCTGCAGGATAGATTGAGGGGTGGTATATAAGAGCCTGGGATACATTTCCCTCCAGTTTCTCCTCTTCCACTTTTCCTCATTTGGTTGAGTCCCTGTCTGGTTAAGGGGTTGGGTACCTCTAGTCTTGTTCAGTTTTTATGCCTCTGTTCATAAAGTTGGAGTATTGAAGTTTAGAACTAGAGATAAGTGTCCCTAGAAAGAGGGTGACTAGGAAAGTGGGTGATTACCATTCTCCAAGATAAGGCAGCTTCATAATTCTTTCTCTATCATGGGATTGGCTAGAGGCTTTTTAAGACTGTAAGTTTGGCAGATGCTTGAGAAGAGAACTATGCAACAGCCTTTGGAAGGTTGCTTGTTTAGCTCTTTGGGCTTTAGCCTGGATTATTCATTTTCTTGAATCCTACTGGTAGCTTTTAAGGACTCCTAAATAACTTCTACTTATAAAAAAAGTAATTTTTACTTTTTTATATTTTACCCCAGGAATTAGAAGAGTCCATAGTTAACATACTATCTAGTGAAATCTGCATGGATATTCATAAGTATCCCTCATTCCAGCATTGGCAGTCCTGGGTACTGAATTCTTAACAAGAGGGACAGACCTCCAGTCTTTTGACAGCCATCAGCTTAGGTTACAAAATGAACCTACTGAGGGAGAAGTTAGTATGTTTATCTACTCCGAACTCTTGCATCTATTAGCAATTTGATCAGCAGTTAACTTTTCTCAAATACAAAATTGTCACTAGCCCCACTATTCTGAATTTTTAAGGATCACTGGATCAACCCAATGGAACTGCCTTTCCTATCACCATGCAGATCTACGAAAGGGATTGAAAACTTTCCTTTTTGTGTTGTGAGTCTAAACTCTCTCTCTCTACACACACACACACATCCCAAAACAAACAAATAAAAACACCCCAGTTCTATAATTCGTTTTATTTTTAAGGTCTTGGGACAAATTTATGATGTTGACTATCATTTTAGGGATGATAAAAGTGAGAGTGAGGGGGTCAAAAAGGGAAGATATCAATACTGATAGTAATTAAATTTTGTAGTGCTTAGGATATCTTTCCTTCTCTTTATAAACAAAATCCCCAAGCGTTAAGGTGAGTCCTCACTTATCCACATTTTTTTTCATGAATATGCACAACTCCATATATGATCTTTTATATATTGTATTTGGGGCTTAGAAACTGAAGTCTAAAATGTAAGGCTGTATGGCTCATGGTTAATGAGAAGACATGGTCTCTCTAGGCAGGTTCCATTATCTTGCAGTAAGGAGAAATAAAAGCAGATAAAATAATCTTATTATTAAACTACTAATACCAGGGCAAAAATGCCAGTGCAAAAATCATTAGTAAAATATCAGCAAACAGAATCCATACCACATTAAGAAAATATAGCACAACAGGGATTTATTCCAGGAATTCAACTATGGTTCAATACTAGGAATTCCATCAGTCAGCATGTTAATGGGGAAACACTAAAGGCATTTTACTAAAGTCAAGAAAGTGGTAATGGTAGAGAAGGCCTAGTGTTGCCACTACTATTTATACTGTACTGTATCTAACTGAATTGGATAAGAGAAAATAATAAGAAGAATAATTGAAGAAGTAAAACTATATTTATGAATGATATAATGATAGACTTGGAAAACCTTATGCAAGAAGATTAACTCAAAATTTTAGTAAGGTAACAGGATATTCAATTAACTTCCAAAAATTAACAGTCTTTATTTTACAAACAAAATAACCAGTTAGGATATAGTGGGAGAGAAAGCCTCCATTTACAACAGCAACAAAAAGAGAAATGTTTAGAAATAACTAGAAATATTTAGCAGCCTTTATTAGAAAAACTTTAAACTCAAAGACACAAAAGTAGACAAGAAAATTTAAAGATGTTCTTTATTATTGAGTAGTAATTTTCAACAAAATAAATATATTATTCTCTCTAAGTTAATTTATAAATTTAATGCAATCCAATAAAATGCCCACAACTAAAAAAACCCCTTTATTGTGAAATCATGTGATATTTGTCTTTCTCTATCTGACTTATTTCATTCAGCACAATATCCTCTAGGTCCATCAAGGCAATATTTTTTTCCATCCCCTTCCTTTTAGTGAGTGATCACTTTTAATCTGAAGTGATCTCTTGTAGGCAGCATATGTAGGGGTCTTGTTTTCTTACCCATTCAACTGCTCTTTTGGTTGGAGCACTTCTTTTCCATTTGAGGTACTGGTTGATAGGAATGTAGTTATTATCATTCTTTATTCCTGTTTTTGAGACACGTTTTTTCTTCTTAAAGAAGTCCCTCCAACATTTCCTGTAGTACTGGCTTGGTGGTGATAAATTCCTTTACCTTATTTTTGTCTGGGAAGCTCCTTATCTGTCCTTCAACTCTAAATGATAGCTTTGTTGGATAAACTATTCTTGGTTGTAGATCCTGGGTTTTCATCACATTGAATATTTTGTGCCAAACCCTCTGTCCTGCATAGTTTCTTTTGAGAAATCAGCCAGTCTTATAGGTGCTCCCTTGTAGGTAACTAACTGCTTTTATCTTGCTGCTTTTAAGATTCTCTCTTTGTACTTAACCTTTGGCATTTTAATTATGATATGTCTTGGTGTGGGCCTCTTTGTGTTCCTCTTTCTTGGGACTTTCTGAGCTTCCTGGGGTTGTGTGTCTACTTCCTTCAGCAGGTTAGGAAAGTTTTCCATCATTTTTCTTCAAATAGCTCTTCTACTTCTAGTCCTCCCTCTTCAGGTATTGCCATGAAATGAATGTCGTTACCCCTAATTTTTGCCCCATAGGCTCCTTAAATTATTATATTCTTGATTATTTTTTTCTTGCCATTCTGATTGGGTGTCTTTGGCTTCTCCATCCTCTATATCAGTGGTTCGATCCTCTTCTTTATCCACTCTATTTATTCTAACATACTCTTCATCCCAGATGATGTGTTCTTCATTTCTGACTGGTTCCTTTTTATAATTTCCATTTCCATTTTTATGTTTTTTATCTCTTTTTTAAAGTTCTCACTGAATTCATCTACTTCCCCTAAGTTCACTGAGCATCTTTATAACCAGTGTTTTAAACTCTGCCTCTGTTAGATTGCTTGACTCCTGGATCTCTCATTCCTAGATCTCTGTTTTGTTCTCTCATATGGTTTCTGCTTCTTTGTCTTCCCATTTTGGCTGCCTTTCTGTGTCTAGTTCTATGTACTAAGTAAAGCTTCTAAGTCTCCCGGTCTTATTAGTGTGGCTTTGTGTGGTAGGCGTCCAGTGGCACAGTCCTGAGAGGGGTTCAGCTGCAGGCCAAGTTTAGCCATGCCTGAAACCAAGATCAGTTGCCACTAGTGTGGGTCTAGATGCTGCTCAGCAAGTGGCATAAGACTCACTGAGGACACACTTGGATGTGGCTTGGGTAGGGCCATGTGTTGAGAGTGTCGAAGTTTCAGGAAATCCTGGCAGAGCAACCTCTGTTATCCAGTTTGATGATGTCTCAGCTATGAAGGCACTGCATCCACACACTGGGAATGGGGAGGGCTCAACAGAGGAACAATGGATACCACCAGCACTTCTGCCCAGGAGAAAGCCTTGCCTCCAGCCCTCGCTCAGACAACTCAGTGTTTTCCTATAAGTCCCTGGTGCCCTCTGAGCAGCTGACCAGCCTTGGTGCTCAGAGCAAGCAGGTCCATCACTGCGAAAGTCCGCTCGCAAAAATGACCCCCTTAAGAGGCGCTTGCAGCTGTCACAGCCTCTGTCCCACAGCCTCAGGAACGGGCAGCCTCGCGTCTTCACCCCCTTCTACCTTCTACTGTTGCAGGGTAATTTCTTATTTCTCTCCCTAGTTGTAGGGCTTCTGTTCATCTAGACCCAGGGCAATTTTGCTTGTTCTTTGCTCTGTGTTTCTCTCACAACTGATGTGGTCCCAAGAGAGGATGAACAAAGCTTCTATCATCTACACCATTTGCCCAGTCTCCATGTTAATATTTTTCAGTCTATTTTTCTCTCTGCTGTTAATATTGGTTAATTCCCACTGTTAAATATTCAAGTTCACTGATTCTTTCTTCTGTCATCTTCATTCTGTTGAGCCCACTCAATGATTTTTTTTTCACTTGAACCTTTGGCCTGACCAAATAATATTTTCTTTTTTTAATAAGTGTTTTTTAACACTGATTTTAAATATAGCTTCTATTTTGTACAATGAATTTCCCAATTACAACACAATTCTAATAAAATGTAATGTTATTTCCTTTCCCTGTGCATGTATTTTCTATTTAAGCACTGAGAATGCCAGTAATTTAGTACAGTAGCTCGATTCTAAAACTGTTACTGATTTTACTATAAATTTGGCTCCTTCAATTTTTTATTGTGGAACAATGCTGAGGTATCTATGCTCAGGTTGGCTTAATTCACCTCTTTAAAAGGGGCCCAGAAGAGGCAGCACCAGATGCAGTAGCTTCATCAGCAGAGAAGTCCTAGGAATTCCTCCTGGCATGTCTCTTGCACTCTTGATAATGATGAGGTTGCAAATTTTCTTTGGCTCTTTCTGCTGATGTTCAAATTCTTCCTTCTCTGTAGTCTGATTCTTATTGAGCCAGTTGATGATTTCACTGTATTTGTCAAGAATCTTCTGTCCTCATCTTTGATCTAGCCTACAAATTTCTCATCTTCAGCCTTTGTTTTCATGTTTAATGCATAGAATTCAAGCAAATTCTAGTTCCTCTGTTTCTCATATTCAGCTCGGTACTTCTCAGCTTCTTTGACCATATGCTTAATGTCTTCCTTGCTCAAATGGCCCTTGTCATTTTGATAGTAATCTTGTTCTATTTTCCCATATTCTTATCCACAGCAGTGACATGTAGAACACCAGTGGCATCCTGAAACTACATCACATGAAACAAATACATTGAATCGCATATCCAATGCATACTATAACCACATAAAAGAAAAAAAAATCTAATCCACAGCATTGAACACAATACTTTGATTATATAGCTTCTGTGTAAAGATAAAAAGAATGGCAAGGAAATCTTGAACTTTACTTAGTTTTGCTGTTGGTAGGAGTATAAATGTAGCTGTTCTGAAAATACTATGTGTGTGTTGTCAGATTGAGCAAAGAAAAAGGTTGATACTAATGGGAGCCAGTGTTCTCACTGTGGAAGAAGGGATATACAATTATGGAATGGGATAGAGTAAGGAAGAACCCTGTAATATTGGATAATATTGTGAATTTGGAGGCTTCAGTATGAACTCATGTTTTCTCCACCCCACCTCCTCTTCCTCCTCCTCCTTCTTCTTTTCCTTCTCCTCCTTCTTAGCTCTGCCATTGAAAAGACCTAGAAGCAATGACACCCCAGTAGCAATGAGAAAATCCAGTGCCTGGATCTTGGTTTCCAAATACTATTCCCCCTAAAGAGAACTATAACTCATTGGGGAACTGCCTGATTTTAGGGCTGAGGCAGGAAAAGTACAAGATGAACATGGAACATCTTGTGCTAGAAAGTAAGGAAGTCCTCAAGAAATGATGGGGAACATGTCATAAGGACATAGGTGGCAGTCTGACAGAGCTCCTATCGGCCAGTTGGGCATCAAAATTGATAATGTTAGTACACATTGGACATAAAAGAATTCTTGAGTCCATAATGATATAAATAAACAAATAAGCAAAGAAGAGGGGAGAAGGGAAAGCTCTTCTTTTTAGTAAAAGATAAAAGGACCACTATGGAATCATTAGTGGAAGCTAAAACCATTAGGTGAACATTTCTTGGGTGATAAAGATAAACAAAGCAGATATTAATTAAAGCAGTAAAAAAAGGTTTTATTCAGTAACTACTGACAGTAAGAAAAAGAATTGAGCTCCATTTTTATTTGCACTGAGGTGACTGGACATTTCAAAGGGAGAATGAGGGTGTAGGGAAGAGGACTGGGGCGGGGAGCAAGTGAAAAGGGACAAAAGTCTGGTCTGTGAACATGTGATTAGGCCAATTGTGTTTGCTGCTGGTAGTTATCAGTTAGGATTCTATCCCACAGAGACTGGGAGATGGAAACCCTATTCTTCTTGATGATTGAATTTCAAAAGAATGGCTTTCACATCCTTGAGACAGACACTCTTGAGTTAGAGGAGATATGTCTACATCTTGAAGAGACAGAGGAAGGAGTCACAATGGTGAGCCCTTTTTAGTAATGTTCTAAAGGGAGGTCAGAAGGCCTATGCCATGTGTTGGTAAGAATAAACAGTAAATTATCTTGACAGCACTGAGCTTTTCCAAACAGGAGCTCAAAAGGAGGCTAGGTTGTTGTACCATGTGGCTTTTAGGCTGCTAGAAGCCACATTCAAGTCAAATGCAGAGGTTTGAATGGAGTTTTTGTATGGGAAGTTTTCACAGTTCTCATGGGTTAAAGAATAATTAACATTCTCAAAATATCTCCCCTCAGATTACTTATAAATTAAAAGTTGGCGGGAGTACCTTTATAGTGGAGAAATCTGGTAGTCACCACCTTAACCAATTGATGAAAGTTATAACACCAACAATAAGACAAAATGACATCAGGTGGCTCCTAATGTGATGCACAGAGGATACATCATATATAGCATTGTTGTTAAAAAATGCATAAGCTGAATTAAATCATGAGGAAACAAACCATAGTACATTCATACCATGGAATAAAAAGGAACAAACAATATACTCTTTAGGGCTGAAGAATCTTAATCCCTGCAATTTCATCTCAAATAGTTCAGCAGAAAAAAAAAAACAAAAAAACATCAAAATATCAGTGTCATGAAAGGCAATGAAAGGAAACAAAAGACATTTTAAAACTCAAAGAAAAACCACAATGAGATATTACTATACACCTAGCAGAATAACTAAAATAAAAAATAATGATAACACAATGCTGTCAGGGATACACCAAAACTGATTCACATAGATACTGCTGGTGGGAATATAAAATGGTACAGTCATTCTGGGAAAAGAATTTGACAATTTCCTAAAAATTAAGCATGTACTATCATTTCTGGGATAAATGCCCAGGAATTGAATTCCTGGGCATTTATCCCAGAAAATAAAAACTTATGTTGACACAAAAACTTGTATACAATTGTTAAAGCAGTTTTATTTGTAATAGACAAAAATTGGAAATAACCCAGATTTTATTCAATAGATGAATTATTAAACAAACATGGTACATTCATACCATGGAATACAAAGAAATAAACATTGATATACTCAACAATCTGGATAAATCTCCAGAGAATTATGCTGTGTGAAAAAAGCCAATTCCAAAAGGTTACATACTGCATGCTTCCATTTATATAACATTTTTAAAATGAAAAAGTTATAGAAATGGAGAACAGATTAGTGGCTGTCAGAGGTTAAGAAGGGGGTGGGACAGGAAGAAAGTAGGTGTGGCTATAAAAGGGCAATATGAGGGATTCTTGTGTTGACAGAAATGTTCTATATTGACATGACTGCATCATTGTCAATATCCTGGTTGCGATATAGACTAGAGTTTTACAAGATGGGAAAACTCAAATCTTTTTGCATTATTTCTTACAAATGCATACGGCTCTTTAATTATCTCAAAATAAAAAGTTTAATGATAAAAAACCTAAATAAATAAGATTATGGCTTAGATTATGCATTGGAAAAAAGAGCTGATATAAAGGACAATAAAGGATAATTGGTTAACTTTGAATATTGATTATATATGTTAGAAAATTGTGTTGTATCAATATAAATTTCCTGGATTTGATAATAACCGCACTGGGATTATATAAGAAAATGTTTCTTATTCTAGGAAATACACTGGATTCTTTAGGGCTGAAGAATCTTAATCCCTGCAATTTCATCTCAAATAGTTCAGCAGAAAAAAAAAACCCAAACTGATTTACTATATATACATATAGGTGTGCATGCGTGCGAGCGAGCAAGTGAGCGAGAGAAGCAATAAAGCAACTGTGCCAAGATGTTAATGAGTGAAGTATATGTTGGGTCATTATAATATTTCAGTAACTTTCTGTATGTTTAAAATTTATTTTCCAAAATAAAATATTTAATTAAAAATTTCCTCTGTTAGCACAACAAATTACCAGATGATAGAGACTGACTAGGAAAGATGCAAGCCATAGACTGTTTTATTACTACCCTGAAATCCATGCCAGGAAATGAAACTTAGAGTTCTATTTGACTGCTTCAGCTTATCACCATCCTCTCCTTAAGAGAGTGTTTACCTAAATGAATACTGTGAGGGAGATCCAATCAACATGCCTTAAAAGCAAATTTATTATTTATTTTTGGAACCATGCGAAATAAAGTAGAATTTAAAATAAAAAAAGTACATCTTGACAAAAATGCAGAGAGGAAAATAAGCAAGAGAAAGAGTTGTGGAGAGGTAAAGAGCAAATAAGTTATGTAAACCACATGTGTTTGTAAAGAAATGAGGTTTATAAAGAAGTGCTAATACTTTACTAGTCATTGACTTTTTTTTCTATTTCTTAAAGAACCATTTGCCCTTATATTATGCAACAAATCCTTCCCTTTTCCTAGAACAAAAATTAGCATCAGGTTCTATAAATTTTGTCTCACCTTGGACAAACAGCTTTTTTCTACGGTAGCTTTCCACCATGAAGGAGAATCAGATTATCCCATACCCAACCACCACTTTCCTCTGTGACCAAGTTTTTAGGTTGAATTTTCAAGGAAGACAGGTGGAACTTCTTGCCTCACACTTCAAATTTATTTAAAAAAAAGAAAAAAGGGAAATTAATTTAGCAAATGAGAATTTCAATGACAATGAAAGCATTCTCAATAGACAGAAATACTGTGCAAGCTACAGAAAATGTTTCTCAGAGCCCAAACTTTGTTTTGAAAGTATTATGCAGTTTCATTTTAAACTCTTTCTTGTATGGTTTTGAGAAATCTTTCAATGAATGTTTTCAAAGAGCGCCATTATCTTAATAGTCTTCAGAATAAAACTACCAACACATATTATTTTTTTACTTAAAAATTTTTGAAAGAATATTAGATTTACAGAAAAGTTGCGAGTACAACATTTTTTTTTCTTGAACTATTTGAGAGTAAGTTTTCTATATGATGCTTCATTTCCCCCTAATACCTTAGGATGAAATTACTGTTCTCTAATTTTCAAACCCCATTCAAGTTGCACCACTTGTCCCAATATTGTCCTTTATAGCAAAAGGGTTCAGTTCAGGATCTTCTGTTGCATCTATTTGTAATTATCTTTTAGGTCTGGAACAGTTTCTCAAACCTTTCTTTGATTTTCATGACCTTGATACTTTTGAAGATTACAGGCTAGCTGTTCTGTAAAATGTGCTTCAATTTGGGTTATTCAGATGTTTCCTCATGAATAGATTCAGGGCGTGCACCTTTGACAGGAATACCACAGAAGTGATGCTGTGTTCTTTTCATTTCATCTTATCAGAAGGCATATAATTTCAATTTTCCTATTAGCGTTGGTCTCCATTGCTACTATGAAAGTACTTCTTTTTTCTTTGTAATTAATATTTACATTAATTGTAATTATAATGTAACATTATTAGTAATTAATAATATGTATTTTGTGGGAAAGAACTTTGAAGTTGTATAAATATTCTATTCCTCATGAATAGATGCTCAAATTGTTTCATACTTGGCCAATGGGAGCTCCTTCAAGCTGGCTTCCATGTCCTTTTGACATGTACCCATCCTTAATTTGAGCATTTCCCTACTTTTTGCCAGAACAAGATACCTTAGGCTCACCTTGTAGTTCACCCTGGAAACAGCCATTTCTCTAAGCAACTCTGGTCCCTTTTGTTAGAGAATGATAATCAGAAGCTAAGATCTGGGTGTTAGATGTGCTCATTGCTATTGAGGTGTCTCTGCTTCCAGACCCCCTCAGTGGACAGAGTTAGGGAATATACATATGTATACACACTTTTACCTTTACATTGACATCTTTACCTGTGTTTACAGACATATTGAGAGTTATAAATTTACACTAACTCCAATTCCAATTCAACAGTAAAGGGTTCATTCTCCCTTACTTTATTTGCAATTCCTTTCTCTGACAATGACAAACCTGGTCCCATTCCTTATTTGATAACCCCTTTGTATATAACCAATCTCTCATCTTCCCAAGCATCCTCCCTACATGAACACCTTCCTGATCCTGCCAGTGTTCCAACAGCACACATTGCATCCCTTGGCACATAGAAGCCCTCCTCAGACCACAAGGCCAGGCTGCACACCCTTACCACCTGGATGTTTTCTGTACCCCATGTAGATTCTGACACCCATGCTTGGCAGCCTGCCTGAGCTGACACCTATCTCACACTGCTTGTTCTCTGACACTGTCCTTGAGCCATGTTTGGATGGACATCCTTCTCCCCTACTTGGAGTCCAATACCCTTGCTCAGGGAGTTCTTCCATGTGGATGCAATTCTTACCCTGCTCTGGGCCACTGAGGAGCCCTACTGTGTGCATGCCTACTTTGCTCAGCTCATCTAGTGGTTTTAGCACTGATTTGTTTAGGAAGGTAGGGTAAAGAAAAGGAAGGGAAGAGAAAGAGCCCTCATAATAATTATAATGGATCCTTACATTATGCAGTCCAGTCTCTAGCTCCGGGATTGACACTTGTCCATTCTACAGGGGCAACAATGTCAATTACTTTGCTCTACTGCATTACCAATATTCAAGTAGAATGAATTGATTGACTAGAAATAGCTGTTTGCTAATAATCACTGGAAGCAAAAATTACTTGTTCTTCAGAATTCTACTGACTTGAAATATTTAGCAAACTGTATCACATTTTGCAACATTCTCCCCACAAACCTCTCACCTCAGAACTTATGAGGTTCCTATTTATTGACAAGGCTTAACAGATATGTGATGTTGATTATACAATTGATTGGTCAGCAAATATATTGAGGACTCACTCTGTGCTCACTATTGTGTACCTGTATAAACAGCATGTTGTGAACAAAGTATCAAGAAGAACATGCTGTGCTGTGCACTATACTGCTTCTATTCAGACTGAAAGGAAAAGGGAGCCTTAGCATTGGTGAGGGTAGACATGCATTCACACACATGGATGTATGTGTATATAGCATGTGTATATATGTCTGTGCTCATGCTCTAACATCCACATCCACATATATTATGGGTAAGTATATCTTCACGCCATGATAGTTTGAACAGAACACATACCTTATTGCAGACCCCACCAGCACCCGAGGCAAGTCCTGGCAGCTCTGGGTTTCTGCAGCCTCTCACCCTCACATCTGGCTGACTTTCAGAGATTTCATTCTGCCTCCCTGAAAAAATTGACAGGAACCTGAGGCTCTTGGCAAATAACTCTTCTGCTTCCCACCCCTAGAAGTCTACATATATGAAATACATTCTAAAGAGGTAATAAATATTTCATGTGTGCATGTTATAGACCCTTTAATCTTATATATATCTGCATGCCCACCTAGTTCCACTGAACTGTATTTTACATGAAGGGGCAAAATTATAATCAGAGCTGGTGGTATTGGTGGTTGACTGAAGATTCTGAAGTCAGACCCCTTTGGAATCCTGGTTTCACCACTTGTAATCTGACTGTGGGCAGGTTACTTAACCTTTTTGAAATTTAATATTCTGTGGGGTTAATTCAGAACGTAGCCCCCTCTGCGTACTCAGAAGACAGATGGCTGCTTGGTCAGCAGTCATAAAGAAGGCAGTATACAAAGGGCTCTCGTCAGCGCCTGCTCCCAAGAACTTTAGGCTGTTCCCATGGCCGTTATCTGCTTCTGTAACCAGCTCTTATAACCAAGCAGCATATCTTGCTCCAATCCGCCTTCAGGGGGCGGCTCTGCTGTTTCCATGGACATTAGCTGCTCTTGTAACCAAGCAGCACCGGCTGCTGCTCCCCCAATGAGATAACCCCTCCCACTTCCTACGTATATAAAACATTGCTTGCTCTCGGTCAGCAGCAGCTTTTTCTTTCAGCTCAGACTTGCGGCGATTGGAGCTCCCCTGCCTCATGAGTAATAAACAGGCATGTTCCACTCCTCTGGTCCTCCTGGTGGTTTTTTTTTAAATATCCAAGTCCCAGGTGCAAGCTCCAGGTGGAGCTCCTGCGGTTACATATTCCAACCAATAAAATTGGGACAAAAATAGAGTTTACATGAAGAGGCCGTTGCCTAGATTAAATTAGGTTTAGGTTTAGTAAAGAGCCTCGCATATCTCAGAAATCCAGTAAATGGTCTAAAAGTTAGATCTTGCCATTTTAAGTTCTAATGAGGAATAAACGTTTCACTTTCTTTTTTGATTCTGCTCTATGGTTCACCACGTGGATCCTCTTCTGGCACTGCAGAGCAGAACAAGAGAATAACGGCTTCATCAAATCTACAAACGATCGATTTTAAGACACACAATTTAAGAAATTACAGCATTAGGAAAGAAAAAAAAAATGCTGCCGCGTCTACTACAAAATACCAAGCCATTGGTAAGAGGCATTCTAATTACAGGGATCTTAAAATGTCATAAAAAGAAGCATATTTTCTTGGAATCGTCAACAAAATACACATATTGAACACGTAGCAAACATCTTAAATGAAAAAAATGCACAAGCTCCGCGCGGCCGCTCCTGCGGTGGTAGCCGGACTCACCTGGGCGGGTCCCGGTCCTCTGGCGCAGAACTCCGTACCCGGCGCCCCGCTGGGTTTCGCTTTCCATTCCCTAGGAAACGAAAGCCAGCGATGGGGGCGCGGCGGGCTGCGCGCGGCGATCGCCGTAAGAAGACTGGAGGACAGACACAGATCTGACTCCGTGCCGCGTCCTCCACCAGAGTGCCGTGCGGGAAGCATAGAGAAGCCTTTTCTGAGTTTCTCCAGCATCCAGCTCAGCAGCGGAGGTTTGATGCTGGCGTGGCACTTAAGGCAAGTTTGGTGTTAATTTGAAAGCTTTCTTTCCAGGAAAGACATCCCATGGAGTTCTGCTCATATGCCACCTGGATAATTAAGGACTTCATTAGGGCTCTGCAAATTTTAATAATGGTCTATAGTCATTACATACATATATTGGACCAATGAATTTTTTTTCCAAGCTGATATATTTAGTTGGACTTTATGCATGATTATGTTTAATTAAAAAAGAAATTAGGAAAGTGTTGCAAGCTTGTAAAGAAATTCAAACCATACATACAAATGTGTGATGTAGAAACAAAAATTCTCTTAATCCTCAACTCAGTATCATTTTTGCATATACCTTATCAGAAATTTTCATATGTAGAAAATTTAAAATTGTTTTGTAATTTGCTTTTTCCTACTTAGTGGTATATTATGGACATCTTTTCATGGCAAGACACCTAATTTTTCAAAATTAGTTCATAATATGAGAAGCATATCATTTATTTAATCATGGACATTTAGGTTTTCAGTTTTTACTGGTATAGATGATGCAGTAATGAATATTTTATGTACATGTTCATGAGAATATACAGATATAGTTGTGAAAAATTCCTAAAAGTTGAATTGCTGAGTCAGTGGGCATACTTGTTGAAGGATTTGAAAGATTTTGTCAAATTGTGCAAATCAGAGTATTTTAGTCTTGATTCCTCTCCTATCTCCTCCCCCTTTTCCTGAAAGAAAGCTAAATCTAGACCTTTAAAAGTAAAACTCCATTCTTTGACCCCTGAAGATCTGGGTTCAAAGCTTTTGAAAATTAAATCAGAGGCTTTTACTGCATACTTTACAGCACTGAGGTAGTTATACTTTGACATTGTTTCAGCAAACAAGGCAGATATTTAAAAACATTTCCGTGTTATATTGTACAGAGCAAGGAGAGGGTTAAATCTGGATCTAGGTTATCTGATGTGTTCATTGGGGAAAATGGGTAGAAGACTAACGGCTCCATCTTGATTTATGGAATACTATCAAAGAACTACAGAAAAGCCTTTTTTGTTGTTGTTGTTGCACAATTTGGGCACTTTTGCACAATGATGGGCTTGCAAAGGGGAAAATGTTTAATGTACTCAAAGAAGGTAAATTCTAATGTCTTTCACATGGGCTGGTTTTGTTGAGAGAGTAGCCCCAAGGTCCTCTTATTTTGGGTTTCATGTGGTGTGTTCTAATCCGTGAGCCCAGCACATTGCCATTAAGAAGCACACTGCAAATGGTTAGGAATGAGGTCTGGATTTGTCGTTGCCATTGTAGGTTGGATTTGGAAGACTGTGAGTCAACTCGTATCATGTCCCAAGCATGTTAATTTTCTTCCTTTCAAGGCATTTAAAGATTGAGTCAGTTTTTCTTGAAGAGTCTAGTTGTGAGTGAACGAACTACTCCAGGTTTCCTCATGATTTTTGCTGTTTCTCGAAGACCCACTTGATTCTGTGGCTACAATGATGACCTAAGCCCGCTGCTCTGTCATTCACATTTCCTACTTATTTTAAGGGTAAAAATTTTGGAAAGAGTAGGAACTAAGTTGATTTAGTTCTTTGTAACCAAAAAATGTATTTTTAAAAATAATAGACTATTTTGTAGAGCAATTTAGATTCGTAACAAAATTGAGTGGGAAGTACAGAGACTTCCCATATATTTCACTCCCCCACCCTCCCAGCCTCCCCAATTATTGACATCCCACACCAGAGTGATACTTTTATTACAATTGATGAATCTACATTGACGCAGCATTATTAACCAAAGTTCATACTTTACAATAGGATTTAGTCTTGGTATTCTATGAGTGTAGACAAATGTCTAATGCCGTGTATCCACCATTATAGATCATACAGAATAGTTTCATTGCCCTAGAAATCCTCTACTGAAGCTAATTTTTTGAGTCAAGGGTTGAGTTTGAAAATTCAACTTCCTTGGAATATATCCATCCTCTTTTCTCTGGTGGTGCTTGTCACCACCTGCTTAGCTCAACTGCGTGTATGTGCTGTGTGCCTACTCTGCCTTCCCCCATCCTTCTTAGATCTCTAAGTTTCATTTTCCTTCCTCTTGTTGCCCCACCTACCTATCTCCCCTCTGTGATCAGCTCTGAAGGTTGCTGCCTTTTTCTGTTGCCCTTTGGGATCTGGCCTGCCAGCCTGCGGGAATGATACACTCCACTGGGTTTTACTATCCTATTTGAGTGAAGTAAGAATTTTTGAGATCTTGGCAGAGTGCAGAACAGTGTCTTTGGAAAACACGGGCTGGTCTTTTTCTACTCTGTTTCATCAGACTCCCCTTAATGTAGTCCCAAATTGTATTTCTTGTTCATGGAATTGTCAGTTGCCATCATTTCTCTTTCAATTTAACTCTCTTAGACCGAACTGTTTATGACTGTTGAAAATAAATACTAAGAAAAAGAGGTTGTTTATTATCTGAGCCATTTAACATGAATTTAATAATATATGCCACTTATATTTAGTTGTTTCTCAACTTCAGATGTTTTCCTTTCCTCTACAATTTGTAAAAGAGTTAAGAAAAGAAGATTCTAACTTTTTCATCCCTAATTCATTAAGTTTTTGGATCTTGGAATAGGAACAGTACTGCAACAAAAACTCCCTTAAAAGGTATTAAGTCTATCCTCCAAATGAATATTGATTATTTTAAAATTACATAGCAATTAATTATAAGAAACTTAGAAATTGAAAGAAATAATAAAAAAATTATTTGAGAGTTACCTTTTAGTGACGTTTTTGGTATATTTCATTCAAGTAGTTTATCTGTATGTGTGTATAGTTACACACACATAGTTATATTTATGTTTCTTAAATTAGGTTAATACCATATAATTTCATTTTTTAAATTTATTTTTTTAAATATTATTGACTATATTCCCTATTCTGAACTTTATATACCAGAGTCTATTTTGTAACTGCCAATTTGTATTTCTTAATCCCTTCATTTTTTTCACCCAGCCCCATCCTCCTTCCTGGTCTGGCAACTATCGGGTTATTCTCTATGAGTCTGTTTCTGTTTTCTTTGTTCATTTATTTTGTTCTTTAGATTCTGCATAAAAATGAAATCATATGGTACTTGTCTTTCTCCATCTGACATATTTTACCTAGCGTAATACCCTCTAGGTCCATCCACGTTGTTGCAAATGGTAACATTTTATTCCTTTTTATGACCAAATAATAGTCCATAATATATATGTACCATAACTTCTTTTTTATCCAGTTGACATCTTCCATATCTTGGTTATTATAATAATGCTACAATGAACATAGTGGTGCATACATCTTTTCAAGTTAGTGTTTTGGATTTCTTCGGATAAATACTGGGAAGTGGAATTGCTGAGTCATATGGTTGTTTCATATTTAATTTTTTGAGGAACCACCATACCATTTTCCATAGTGGCTGCACCAATTGATATTCCCACCAACAGTGCATGAGAGTTCCCTTTTCTCCACATTCTCGCCAATATTTGCTGTTTGTTGACTTATTGATGCTAGCCATTCTGACAAGTGTGAGGTGATATCACATTGTGGTTTTAATTTGCATTTCTCTGATTATTAGTGATGTTGAGCATCTTTTTATATGTCTATTGACCATACGTATGTCCTCTTTGGAGAAAGGTCTATTCATGTCCTCTGCCAATTTTAAATTGGATTCTTTGTTTTTTTCTTTTCTTTTGGTGTTAAGTTGTATGAGTTCTTTATAAATTTTGGATATTAACCCCTTATCGGATGTATCATTGGCAAATGTCTTCTCCCAATCAGTAGGTTGTCTTTCTGTTTTGTTGGTGGTTTCCTTTACAGTGCAAAAACTTTTTAGTAGATGTGGTTTCAGTTTTTAAATTTATTTTGTTTGTTTCCCTTGCCTGAGGAGATATATCAACAGAAATATTACTAAGAGCAATGTCAGACAGTTTACTGCCTAAGTTTTTTTCTAGGAGTTTAATGGATTCGGGTCTTACATTTAAGTCTTTAATCCACTTTGAGTTTATTCTTGTATATGGTGTAAGAAGGTGGTCCAGTTTCATTTCTTTGCATGTATTTGTCCAGTTTTCCCAACACCATTTATTGAATAGACTGTCTTTACCCACATTGTATATTCTTCCCTCCTTTGTCATAGATTAATTGACCATATAGGTGTGGGTTTATTTTTGGTCTCTTTTCTTCCATTGATCTATGTGTCTGTTTTTATGCCAGTACCATGCCATTTTGATTACTATAGCTTTGTAGTACAGTTTGATATCAGGTAGCATGGTATCTCCAACTTTGTTCTTCTTTCTCAAGATTGCTGTAGCTATTTGGTGTCTTTTGTGGTTCCATATAAATTTTGGGGTATTTGTTCTAGTCTATGAAAAATGCCATTGGTATTTCGATAGAGATTTCATTGAATCTATGGATTGCTTTGGGTAATATGGACATTTTAACGATGTTGATTCTTCCTGCCCAGGAGCATGATATATGCCTCCATTTATTTGTATCTTCTTCGGTTTCTTCAAAGTCTCATAATTTTCCAAGTAAAGGTCTTTTACCTCCTTGGTTGAATGCATTCCTTGATGTTTAATTTTTTTTGATACAATTGTAGATGGTATTGTATTCTTAATTTCTCTTTCTGATAGTTTGTGATTGGTGTACAGAAATGTAACCAATTTCTGAATATTAATTTTGTACCGTGCTACTTTACTGAATTCATTTATCAGTTCTAATAGTTTTTTGGTGGAATCTTTAGGGTTTTCTTTGTATAGTATTATGTTATCAGCAAATAATGACAGTTTTTCTTCTTCCTTTCCAATTTGGATGCCTGTCGTGTCTTTTTCTTGTCTATTGATGTGGCTAGGACTTCCAATACTGTGCCGAATAAGAGTAGTGAAAATGGACATTCTTGTCTTGTTCCTGATCTTGAGGAAAATGCTTTTACTTGCCCTGTTGAGTATGATGTTAGGTGTGGGTTTGTCATATATGGCCTGTATTATGTTGAGGATGTTCCCTCTCTTCCCACTTTTCCGAGAAGTTTTTTTCATCATAAATGGATGCCTGATTTTATCAAATCCTTTTTCTGCAGCTATTGATAAAATCATATGATTTTTATCCTTCATTTTGTTTATGTGGTCTATCACATTAATTGATTTTCAGATATCGAATCAACCTTGCATCCTAGAAATAAATTCCACTTGATCATGATGTATGATCTTTTTTAACATATTGCTGAATTGGGTTTGCTAATATTTTGTTGAAGATTTTTGCATCTATGGTCATTAGGAAATTTAGCCTATAATTATAATTATTATTTTTTTTGTAGTGTCTTTGTCTGGTTTTGTAATCAGGAAAATGCTGGCCTCATAAAATGAGCTTGGGAGGCATCTCTTTTCTCCAATTTTTTGGAATAGTTTGAGGAGAATAGGTGTTAATTCTTTCTTGAATGTTTGGTAAAATTCACCTGTGAAGCCATCTAGTCCAGGACTTTGTTTGTTGGGAATTTTTTTTATTACTAATTTGATTTTGTTAGTAGTTACCAGTCTGTTCAGATTTTCTCTTTCTTCTTGACTCATCTTAGAAGATTGTTTCAAGGAAGTTATTCATTTCTTTCAGATTGTCCAATTTTTGGAGCATGTAATTTTAGTATTTTTAAATCCTTTGTATTTTTGGAGCATGTAATTTTAGTATTTTTAAATCCTTTGTAATCCTTTTAATTTCTTTGTATTTGGGTCCTCTTTCTCTTTTTTTCTTGATGAATGTGGTTCAAGGCTTATCAATATTGTTTATCTTTTCAAAACTGGCTCTTGGTTTCATTGGTATTTTGTGTTGTTTTTTTAGACTCTATTTTGTTTATTTTTGCTCTGATCTTTATTATTTCTTTTTTTTCTACTCATTTTGGGTCTTGTTTGCTGTACTGTTTCTAGTTCCTTTAAGTGTAAGATTAGATTGTTTATTTGAGATTTCTCTTGTTTCTTAGGGTAGGCCTGAAATGCTGTGAATTTTCCTGTTAGAACTGCTTTGGAAGTGATTTTGGGGCAGTGTATTTTCATTTTCATTTGTCTCAAGCTATCTTTTTATTTTTTTCCTTGATCTCGTTGTTAACCCATTCATTGTGTAGTAGCATATTATTTAGCCTCCATATATTTGTGTGTTTTCCAGTTTTATTCTTGTAGTTGATTTCTAGCTTCATTTACATTGTGGTCGAAGAAGATGATTTTAATTTTCTTAAATTTATGGAGACTATTTTTGTGGCCTAACGTGATATATCCTGGAAAATGTTCCATGTACACTTGAAAAAAATGTATATTCTGCTACTTTGGGATGAAATGCTCTAAAAATATCAATTAAATCCATCTGGTCTAGTGTGTCATTTAAGGTTGCCATTTTATTGTTGATTTTCTACCTGGATAATCTATCCATTGATGTCAATGGAGAAGGAAGACATTTCTGTTGGTGCAGATAAGCTAACACAGGCTAATTCTAAACAGTGTTTTTATTTTTCAGTCCAGGTAGTCATCTATCCCTCAGTCATAATACCTGCTTTCTTGTTATCTTTGGCAACAGTTCTTTGAGATACAATGTTGCTTTAGGCCCAGTCTAAAGGTTATTTTGTCCTGTTTTAACATTTCAAATGGTTGAAGCATAAGGCAATTCCTCTGTGATGGCAGCTCTGACACTATTTTAAAGTGGCTCTGTTTATGTTATTTGTTTACATCAGGAAGTCAAGGGCATCAATAGCAAGGAGACTTCTTGTGAGCAGCCTTTAGGCAGTAAAATTCACAGCCCTCAACTGGCCCTGGGATGGAGCAGCAAAGGCACACCAGGTTTCTGGTCTAGACCCCTTGGTGAATGTCATGCCATTTGCCAGAAGAAGACCTGGAGGGAAGAAGATATGGCAGTTCACTCTGATGAATTAAAAATGGAGGCATGTGGGGCAAAGAGAGGAGGTGTCTAGCCTGGTTCTCATTTCTAGCCCTAGAGTTTTATGAGCCAGTCTCTCTGCATTTATCTTCCTCCCAGACTTGGGAACAGAACTGATCACGAGAGTACGCTTTCCTCTTCTCTAACCCTTACCTGCCTTGATGTGTTTTCACAGAAGCCCCACCAAGACTGACTCATGAAAGCTCTTCCCAGATGTGAGGTCATGCATTCCTGAAGACTTGCCAGCCAGCGGTCTGGGAATTTTGGAGTGATCACTAACGGGCAAGGTGTTTGGGTCCCTAAGCAAATTTGCCAGTCAGCCCTGGCTGAGTCTCAGCGTTCCTCGGCAGATCCTGTTGAGAAGAAAAAAGAGAACAGCAACATGAAGAAGAGGAAGCAGCTATCAGAATGCTTCACGGCCTGGGATTGCCCTCAGGGTCATTACCTCCCTCTCATCTTTCTCTTTTTGACTATGTAGAAATGCTCTTTTTGACTATGTAGAAATGCTTTGTTCACCCACTATACTCTGAAGCAGTAGAACTTTGTGATTAATGACCCCTGATCTCTTGTGCCTCCATTTCTACATCTTTAAATGGGAATAATCATAGTACTGATTGCATAGCATTATTGGGAAGAATGAGTGAGGTAATCTATCTGTACAAACTGCTTTAAACCAATGCTTAGCATATAGTAACATTCAGCATAATTTCTGTTTTTACTGTTATACCGGTGTGCTAGTATGTCTAGAGGCAAGTGCTTCCGCTGATTCAGAGCAGAAACTTGTGATTACCTGTTACCCCTGGATTTTTATGTTCTTATTGCCCTATCTCATGTACACCAAAGCTTTTTCTCTAGAAACCCTGTGCTACTCCCTGTCCCTCCCTTCAATTACTCACCTCGTGGGGTCTTTGGAACCCACGGCTGGGTTGGGAAATGAGAGGTTGGTTGCTAGTGGGTCAGGGAAATGCTGTCTTTCGGTTTTCTCACCTCCTCATAAGTTCCTTTGGCTTCTCGAGGCTAGTTTAGATTAGTGGATCTCCCCTAAAGCTTTCTTCTGATTTCTCCAACCACATGGTGGGGACTGGGTAGAGCCTTTCCGCTGAAGTCCAGAATCACTCTTGAGACCCATAGATGTCCATTCTGACTCAGCTCTGTAAGGAACTCATAATTAATTCTCTAAGTTACACTTTCTGTAATGCTTCTCTCTTTTTCTTTGCTCTTACAATTGCTTGTGCTACTCATTTGACAATAAGTAGTAATACAGTTTCTTGTGACATCTCTCTTTTCCTAATGGACTATTAAAACTTTTACTGCTATTTCACTTTTCAGAGGTTCATGCTTTATCTCTCCTCCCCAGTTTGTTTGCAAGCTCCCTAGTGAATTCTTTGTACCGCTGAGAGTACTTTATAGGATTTCATGTTTTTAGTAGATTCTAGAAAAACATATGATTTTTGTTAAATCCCTTAGCTAGGCCTTGCCCTCAGTATTTTTTTCTCTTTTCTTTATAGGCCCAGTCGGTTTACACAACATTGGACAGACCTGCTGCCTTAACTCTCTGATCCAGGTATTGATTATGAATGTGGGCTTCACTCAGATACTGAAGAGGTAAGACTATTACTCAGGCTGATAAACATGTATATTACTTTATGTTTTTAAATATTTGGTTATCACAGAAGTCTTCTTTTAAAAGTTTCCAGAGAAAAGCCTTGTTCTACACATTCTAATCACCTAAGAAATTTAAAAAGTACAAATGCTTGGTTCTACCCTCAGATATTTGGTTTCAGTTGGTCTAGGGTGGGGCCCAGGCACTGATACTTTTAAAAAGACTTCCCAGGTGGTTTAAAAGTACAATCAAGATTGAGAGTGTCTGATTTGATTAAAAGGAAGTTGGACTAGACCGATGTCAAAGGAGGAGTAAATCAGTGGGTAAGTGCATGAGTCTCTGTATTGATTTTTCTCAAACAAAATACATACATACACACAGAATATGTACGTATGTGTGTGTATACGTATATATACACACACTTTATCACACATTCTTTTCTGCCCTGTGCTTTCTGTAATTTTTTTTTCATTGGCATCAGCAATCGAAAGATGCCTATAATTAAATAAATTGTTGCCAAAATACACTGACATCCTTTCATGTTGCCCTTTCTTCCCAGGACCTAAATGAGTATTTGCTTTTTCACTTTGGAGTGCTTCAGAGTGGACATTGTGCTGTATGACCACTTTGCTGTGGACCTACGACCTACCGCATCTACCTTTCACTTTAGTGTGATTGTCAGGCAGGGTAAGGAGAGAGGTGAGGCAGCAGTTGTGCTGATCCCTCATAAGTTAGCTCTCTCTACCTGATTTGCTAACGTGGTGGTTCTCAACTTTGTTTGTACATTTAAATCATCTGGGAAACTTGAAAATTATGTTAACTGGGTCCCACCCCCAGAAATTCTGATTAAGTCTACAGAGTGGCCTAGACATGGAGATTTTTGAAAGTTCCCTCAAGTGATTCCATTGAGAACCATGGAATAAAGAAGTTCGGGTGTTCTTATTTGGCAGGATAACAGTACCAAGAGGAGGAGAAGAGCAGAAGAGAAGTGTCCCCTTCCAGCTGCTCTTGCTCTTGGAGAAGATGCAGGACAGCCGACAGAAAGCAGTGCGACCCGTGGAGCTTGTCCGCTGTCTCCAGAAGTACAATGTACCATGTAAGACCACCCTTCTAGCTCTAGCTGCTTGTCTAGTGCTCTGAGCGGGTGGGAGATTGGTGAGGAGAGGCAGATGAGGAGAGGGAGAGGAGGGGAGGGAGAAGAGGGCAGGAAGAGGAAAAGAGGGAAAGGGAGAGGAGGAGGTGGGAGAGGAAAGGACAAGAGAAGGAAGGAGAGGAAGAGGGAGAGGGAGGAGAGGGAAAAGGAGAAAGAGGGAGAGGGGTTGAGGAGAGGGAGAGGGAGAGGGAGAGGAGAGGGACTAATGATCAGTGAATGAACAAGACAGAAGTTAGGTAGACTGTGGATCCCTTATATTGGAGGCATTTACATCGTTCTGAAATATTTTAAAAGAGCCCAAATTTCTTCAGGCATAGAATTGGTATTATTTATGCATATGTTACTTTCATAAACAATCTTTTTCCACTTGTCAGTAGAATAAGTAAGCCTAAGAGTTCCTCAGAGTTGACTTAGCTGCCAGTAAAGAATCCCAGGAAAACAGAATAAAGGATTAATAAGGAGAAACCATATTCTACAAAAGAAAACTTATAAATTGGTTAGTTAAAAAAAAAAAAACAGGCTTATTGAGATATACATACTATAAAATTTACTCATTTAAAAATATATAGTCAGAGGTTTTTAGTATATTCAGAGTTGTACAGTCATCATCACAGTTTTATTATTTATTATTTGTTTTTTAATTCTTTAACCTATCTATTATTACTTATAAATTTATATTATCCTCTAATCGAGTTTTTTTAAATTAATCATTTTTTGGTGACATTAGTTAATGAAATCTAGTAAGTTTCAGGTGTACAATTTAACAGTAAGGCATATATATATATATATATATATATATATATATATATATATATATATATATATATTGCATTGTGTGTTCTTCATCCAGAGTTAGATTTTTTTCTGTCACCACATATTTGACCCCTTTTATCCCATCTACCTCCCCACTCTCTCCTCCCCACTCCTCTCTGGTAACCACTAGTCTATTGTCCATGTCCATGAGTCTCTGTTTGTTTGTCCTGTTTGTTTTCTGCTTTTAGGATTATATCCCACATATAAGTGCTATTATGTGGTTTTGAACATTTCCTGTCTGGCTTATTATGCTTAGCATAATTATCTCAAGGTCTATCCATGTTGTCACAAATGGCAGTATTTCATCTCTTCTTATGGCTGAGTAATATTTCATTGTATATATGTACCACTGCTTCTTTAGCCAGTCGTCTATCGTAGGACACTTCTGTTACTCCTATGTCCTGGCCACTGTGAATAATGCTGTTATGAACATTGATGTGCAAATATCTTTTCGGATATGAGTTTTCAAGTCTTTAGAGTAAATACCCAGTAGAGTGATTACTGGGTCATATGGTAGCTCAATTCTTAGTTTTTTGAGGCACCTCCATAGTGTACCAATTTGCAGTCCCACCAGCAATGTATGAGGGTTCCTTTTTCTCTGCATCCTCTCCAACAGTTATTACTTGTCCTGTTGATAACAGCTATTCTAACAGTTGTGAGATGATATCTTATTGTGGTTTTGATTTGCATTTCCCTAATAGCTAGCAATGTTGAGCATCTTTTCATATATTTGTTGACCATTTGTATGTCTTCTTGGGAGAAATGTCTGTTCAGGTCCTCTGCCCATTTTTTAATTGGATTGTTTGTTTTGTTGCTATTATTGAGTTGTATGAGTTCTTTGTATATTTTAGATATTAGGGCCTTATCAGAGGCGTTGCTTGCAAATATATTTTCTCATTTGGATGATTTCTTTTGCTGTGCAGAAGCTTTTTCGTTTGATGTAGTCCCATTCATTTATTTTCGCTTTTACTCTCCTTGCTTTTGAGGTCAAATTCATAAAATCCTTGTTAAGTCCAAGGTCCAATAGTTTAGTTCCTATGGTTTCTTTTATGCCCTTTATTGTTTCGGATCTTATATTCGGTTCTTTAATTCATTTTGAGTTAATTTTGGTGTGTGGTGATAGACAACAGTCTAGTGTCATCCTTCTGCAGGTGGCTTTCCAGTTTTCCCAGCACCATTTATTGAAGAAGCTTTCCTTTCTCCACTGTATATTTTTGGCTCTTTTGTTGAAAATTATTGCCATATAAATATGGGTTTATTTCTGGACTCTCAATTCTGTTCCGCTGGTCCGTGTATCTGTTTTTCTGCCAAACCATGCCGTTTTGATTATTGTTGCTTTGTAGTATAGTTTGAAGTCAGGCAGAATGATGCCTCCAGCCTCGTTCTGTTTCCTCAGGATGGATTGGCAATTCGGGGTCTTTTGTGCTTCCATACAAATCTGAAAATTTTTTGTTCTATTTCTTTAAAAAATGCCGATGGGATTTTGATGGGGATTGCATTAAATCTGTATAATGCTTTAGGTAATAAGAACATTTTAACTATGTTGATTCTTCCAATCCAAGAACACAGAATATCTTTCTAATTCTTTGTATCTTCTTCGATTTCTTTTAATAGGGTTTTATAGTTTTCATTATATAGGTCCTTCACATGTTTTGTTAGATTTATTCCTAGATATTTTATTCTTTTTGTTGCAATTGCTACAGGAATTATTTTTCCACTTCTTTTTTCTGACAATTCATTATTAGAGGATAGGAATGTTATGGATTTTTGAACATTGATTTTGTATCTAGAAACTTTACTTGCTTGTTGTTTCTAGTAGTGTTCTTGTGCAGTCTTTAGGGTTTTCTATAGAGAGAATCATGTCATCTGAAAATAGTGACAGTATGACTTCTTCATTTCCTATTTGGATGGATGCCTTTTGTATCTTTCTCTTGCCTGATTGTACTCTCTAGGACCTAAAATGTTATATTGAATAACAGTGGCAATAGTGGACAGCCTTGCCTTGTTTCTGATCTTAAAGGAAAGGTTTTTAGTTTTTCACCATTAAGTATAATGTTGGCTGAGGGTTTGTCACAGATGGCTTTTATTATGTTAAGGTACTTTTCTTCTCTACCGATTTTGTTAAGTGTTTTGTTCATAAATGGATGCTGTATCTTGTTGAAGGCTTTTTCTGCACCTATTGATATGATCATATGATTCTTATTTTTAATTTGTTTATGTGGTGTATCACATTAATCGATTCGCATATGTTGAAGCATCCCTGTGCCCCTAGGATGAAGCCCTCTTGATTTTGGTGTATAATCTTCTTAATTTGTTGCTGTATTCGGTTCACTAGTACCTTATGTAGGATTTTTGCATCTGTGTTCATGAGAGATATTGGTCTGTAGTTTTCTTTTTTGGTGTTATCTTTACCATATTTTGGTATCAGGGTGATATTGGCCTCATAAAATGAGTTAGGTAGTATTGCCTCCTCTTCGATTTCTTTGGAAGAGTTTGAGGAGAATCGGTATTAAATCTTCTTTGAATGTGTGGTAGAATTCACTGGCGAAGCCATCTGGTCCTGGACTTTTAGGTAGGTTTTGGATGATTGTTTCAATTTCCATACTGCTGACTTGTCTATTTAGAAATTTCCATTTCTTCTTGATTCAGTCTAGGAAGGTCATATATTTCTAAGTATTTGTCCATTTCTTCGAGGTTATTAAATTTGGTGTTATATACTTTTTCATAGTATTCTTGTATGATGCTTTGTATTTCTGCGGTGTCTGTAATCATTTCTCCTTTCAACCCTGATTTTGTTAATTTGTGTCCTTTTTCTTTTTTCTTTAGTGAGTCAAGCCAGGATTTGGTCAATTTTATTAATCTTCTCAAAGAACCAACTCTTTGTTGCATTTACTTTTTCTATTTCATTTAATTCTGCTCTAATTTTGACGACTTCTTTCCTTCTGCTGACTTTAGGCTTCATTTGTTCATCCTTTTCTAGTTTTTTAAGATGAAGCGTTAGGTTGTTTATTTGGGCTTATTCTTATTTTTGGAGATAGTCCTGTAATGATATGAACTTTCCTCTTATTACTGCTTTTGCTATGTCCCAAAAGTTTGATAGGTGTATTATCATTATCATTCATTTCTATGTATCTCATGATCTCTCTTTTTATATCTTCTCTGACCCAATCATTCTTCAGTAGCATGTTGTTTAATCTCCATGTATTGGTGGTTCTTCCCACTTTCTTTTTACAATTGATCTTCAGCTTCAAAGAATTATGATTAGAGAATATGGTTGGTATGATTTCAACCCTCTTATATTTGTTGAGGCTATCTCTGTGTCCCAGTATGTGGTCAATCCTTGAGAATGTTCCATGTGCACTAGACAGAATGTATAAGCAGATATTTTGAGATGGAAGGGTCTGTATATGTCAATTATGTCCAGTTGGTCTTATGTGTCATTTAGGAATGTTTTTCCATATTGATTTTCTGTTTGGATGATCTGTCCATATTCAACAGTGGGGTATTAGGTCCCCTACTACAATAGTGTTTTGGTCTGTTTCTCTCTTTAGTTCTGTTAATAATTGCTTTACATATTTTGGGGCTCCTTGATTGGGAGCATATATATTAATATGTGTTATGTCTTGTATGATTCACTTTCTCATTATGAAGTGTCCCTCAGTATCTTTCTTTACCTTTTTTTTATTTTGAAGTCTATTTTGTCCGATATTAGTACTGTTACTCCCACTTTTCTCTGAATGCCATTTGTTCGAAATACCATTTTCCACCCTTTCAGTTTGAGTCTATTTTGTCTTTGGAACTGAGATGTGTCTTTTGGAGGCAGCATATGGTTGGATTTTGTTTTTTGATCCATTCTTCAACTCTGTGTCTTTTTATTAGTGAGTTCAGTCCATTTACATTTAGAGTGATTATTGAAATATGTGGTCTTCTTATAGCCATTTTATGTTTTGCTTTTTGGTAGCTTGGTGTTTCTATTGCTTCCTTGTCTTTATGCATCTGGTTTTTGTATTTTGGTTAGGTTTTGTGGGCTTTCCCTCTGGTCCTTCTTGTTTTATGTTATATATGTTAGTTCTGAATCTTTGGCATGTGGTTATCATTATGAACAAATATGTTTTCTCTGCATGTGCCTTATCTCCATTCCCCTTTGTGAATTTGAATCTTTAAATCCCACTCCTTTCAGTCATTGTTATCTCACTTTGTCCCTATGTATGCTGACTGTTCATTACTATCTTGCTATAGCAAATCTCTTCTTATTGTTTAAGGTTATAATACCCTGTTCTTAATAAGGGTTGCAATCCTCTGCTTCTATTTGCCTGATAGTTGCCTTACTCCTAATTGTGTCTTTTTTTTTTTTGTCATTTTGTTTTAGATGAGCTGACCCCTTTCAATATTTCCTGTAATGCAGGCCTCCTAGTGGAGAATTCCCTCAATTTTTGTATGTCTGGAAAGGTCTTTATTTCTCCTTCATATCTAATGGAGAGCTTAGCTGGATACATTATTCTAGGCTGGTAGTTTCTTTCATTTAATAGTTTGAATATTTGATTCCACTCTTTTCTGGCTTGTAAGTTTTATGCTGATAAGTCTGACGATAATCTAATGGGTTTTCCTTTATAGCTTATCATCTTCTTTTCCCTGGCTGCTCTAAGAATTCTTTCTTTCTCATTGATTTTTGATAACTTTAATACAATGTATCTTGGAGAAGGCCTTTTTGGTTTGAGATAATTGAGTATTCTGTTGACTTCTTAAATTCCAAGCTCCAGTTCATTTCTTAGCTTTGGGAAATTCTTGTCAACTATTTGTCTGAAAATGCTTTCTGACCCTTGCTCCTTTTCCTCCCCTTCAAGAATGCCCATTATTCTTATGTTTCCTCTCCTTATGGTATCAGCTAGTTCTTTTATTTCTCTTTCATTATTTTTCATTCTTTGGCTTCTCTCTCCTTCTTTCTGATTTATTTCTAGATTTCTTTCCTCCATGTCACTGATCCTTTCCTCCATTTGGTCGACTCTATTTCTCAAGCTTGCTATTTCATTTTCACCCCTTTCAGTGTGTTCTTCATCACCAAAAGTTCTATTTGGTTCTTTTTGAGGTTTCAATCTCCTTCCTAAAGAACTCATTCTACTCATCTAGTTTTTTTTTCAATTCTTGAAATTGTTGACATGACTCATTTTGGATCTGAGTTTTTTCAGAAGTACCATCCTGAATTTTCTGTCATTTAAGTTGCATATTTCTATGTCTGTAAGCTCATTTTCTGGAGATATTTTTCTTTCTTTCTGAGATGCCTTGTCACCTTGGTTGTTCATTGTGTTTAATGGACTATTTCTCCATGTAGGCATTAATTAAAGGGTATTCTGCTTTTTTTTCCAGAAAGAAAATTTATTTTATAAAGATCTCTTTAGCCTGTTGCAAAGAACGAGTTTTTCTTTTGGTTTCCAGTAGGTGATGTCTAAGCCTCTTTGATCCCTGATTTATGTAAATTCTTAATAATGCCTTTTTTTCTTATAGATATTCAATTACTACCCTCAGTCTCGGTCCCTCTCAGTGTTAGCAACAGTTTTGGTAGCTTTTGCTTAGATTCCCTTTGGATTCTGTGGTGTTTGGTCTTGGAGGGTATGGCGAGGGGGTCCTCTGGGTTGGGGGATGCAGCTCAGTTTCATGTTTTGTAGTCACTGCTGGTAATAATCAACTGTTGTTTCTCTGCTATCCCTGCTTCTCTGCCATCCCCATTTCTCTGCTTTCTGCCCTGATATCTTGGCATTGCCACCAGCTGCATAGAGCTCACAGCTGTCTCAGGCAGAGCTGTTCAGGGAATCTGCACCTTTTTCCTTCCCCCCACCTCCTGCAGGGAGCTCTGGCTGTGAGAGGCAGCTTCTTTGTTTCTCCTAGTCTACTGCCCAACTCCCGGGGTTCTGACCTGTGGTGCTGAGATGGGCAGATCTCATGCTCATACGTGCTGGTGTACAGTTTGGGTGTTTTTTGTTGAGTTTTAGATGTTCATCTTATTGTTATTTCAAAGGGAGAGATCTGGGGACATCTCTCTATTATGTTTCTGACATCACTTCAATCTAATTTTAGAACATTCATCACCATCCCCCTTCCCGCCTGCCGCCACAAAAAGAAATACCCCTGTTCTTATTGGCAGTCACTCACAATTATTCTTTGTTTTCTTCTAGGTTTTATACTTTTAGACGTTATATTTGGGTTTGTTTTTGATTTTGAGTTAATTTTTGCGAATACTGTGAGTTAGGGGTCTAACTTCATTCTTTTGCATGTGGGCATCAATTGTTCCAGCACCATTTGTTAAAAAGAGTATTTTTCCCTATTGCATTGTTTTCATACTCTTGTCAAAGTCAACTGATCATAAATGTAGGTGTTTATTTCTGGACTCTAATTATATTTCATTGATCTTTATGTCTATCTTTATGCCAGTATCACACTACCTTGATTACTATAACTTTGTTAGTAAGTTTTGATATTAGAAAGTGTGAGTCTTCCAATTTTATTCTTTTTCATTATTGTTTTGGCTATTTGGAGTTGATTGCCTTTCCATACAAATTTTAGGATCACCTTGTTAATTTCTGCAAAAAAGCAATTTAGCATTTTGATAGAGATTGCATTGAGTCTGTGGATCAATTTATGGAGTATTATCATTTTAATATTTAGTCTTCAGAACCATAAGTATGGAATGCCTTTTCATTTATCTGAGTCTTCTTTAATTTCTTTCAAAAATGGTTTGTAGTTTCAGTGTACAAGTCTTAGACTTATTTTGCTAAAATTATTTCTAAACATATTTTTGATGCTTTTGTAAGTGGAATTCTTTTCTTAATTTTATTTTCAGGTTGTTCATTGCTAGGGTATAGATAAAATACATTTGGTTTTTGTATATTGATTTTGTATCCACAACTTTCTTGAACTAATTTATTAGTTCTAATAGTTTTTTAGTGGATTCCTAAGGATTTTCTATATATTAGATTATGTCATCTGTAAATAGAGATAGTTTTAATTCTTCCTTTCTAGTCTGGATTCTTTTTATTTCCTTTTTTTTTTTTTTTTTTTTGCTTGCCTAATTGCCCTGGCTAGAACCTCCAGTATGCTGTTGAATAGAAGTGTGACGAGAACAGATAATGTGTTCTTTATTTCTGACTGGTTCCCTTTTATAATTTCCATTTCCATTTTATGTTTTTTATATCTTTGTTAAAGTTGTCACTGAGTTCATCTACACTTCTCCTAAGTTCATCGAGCATCTTTATAACCAGTGTTTTGAACTTTGCATCTGTTAGATTGCTGGATTCCATTATTCCTGGATCTCTTTTCTGTTCTCTCATATGGTTTCTGCTTCTTTGTCTTCCCATTTGGCTGCCTTTCTGTGTCTGTTTCTATGTACTATGCAAAGCTCCTACATCTCTTGGTCATATAGGCGCGGCTTTGTATAGTAGGTGTCCAGTCGCACAGTCCTGAGAGGGGTTCAGCTGCAGGACAAGTTTAGCCCAACCCTGTGCCCCTCTGCGGCCACCAGTTAAGATTCAGCCAGTAATTCACAGATACTGTGCTCATAGATGCCTCAAGAATCCACACCAGAAACTGAGGCCAGCTGTCTTCAGTGTGAGTCTTGGCGCTGCTCAGCAAAGAGCACTGGACTCCCCTGAGGACACATCTGGATGTGGCTTGGGTGGGGCTGCAAGTTGGGGGAGGCAGAGTTTCAGGGAATTCTCTGGGCAGAGTAACCTCTGTTATCCAGTTTGATGACGTCTCAGCTGACGGAGCTGTGTTCACACACTGCGGGGGTGGGGGATGGTGGTGGTGGTGGCGGTGGCCTCAACAGAGGAACAATGGATACTGCCTGCACCTCTCCTGGGAGAGAGCCTTGCTTCCAGCCCTCACTCTGACAATTCAGTGTCCCCCTGTAAGTCCCTGGTGCCTCCTGTGGAGCCCACCTGGCACTGGTGCTCAGAGTGAGCAAATCTGTCACCGTGAAAGTCTGCTCGCAGATACAGCCCCTTTGAGAGGCATTTGCGCTGCCGCTGCCGCTGCCATAGCCTCTGTCCCACTCAGCCTCGCATCTTTGCCCCTCCTACCTTCTGCTGTTGCAGGCTGACTAATTATTTTTCTCCCTAGTTGTAGTGCTTTTGTTCATCTAGATCCCAGGCTACTTTCCTTGATGTTTGTTCCATGTTTCTGTCACAACTTTGGTCACAAAAGGGATGAACAGTACCTTTATCATCAACACCATTTTCCCCCGTCTCTCTGTATTCTTCATTTCTGGCTGATTCTTTTTTGTTTTCTATCTCCACTTTTATGATTTTTGTCTCTTGTTAAAGTTTTCCCTCAGTTCTTATACTCTTCCCCTATGTTCATTGAGCATCCTTATAACAAGTGTTTTGAACTCTGATCTGTTAGATTGCTCGTCTCCGTTTCGTTTAGTTATTTTTTCTAGAGCTTTTCTGTTCTTTCATTTTGGACATGTTTCTTTGTCTTCCTATTTTGCTTGCCTCCTTGTGTTTGCTTCTATGTATTAGATAGGGCTGCTATGTCTCCCAATCTTAGTAGAGTGACCTTATATATAGTAGGTGGCTGTGGGTTCCCATAGCACAGTCTCCCCTGATCACCTGAGGCAGGTGCTCCAGGTATGGCCCTTGTATGGGTTGTGTGTGCCCTCACGTTCTAGTTGAGCCTTGGTTGCTGTTTGCTCAACAATGGAAGGGATTGACTCTTGGGCTGATTGATTGTGATGATTGGCTGTGATCAGTGGAGGAGCTGTTGGGCAGCTCTGACCCTAGAGAGCAGAATTTGCTTTAGCTGACTGCCCAGTCTGCCCTTTGGGCATGCCATCCTCAAATGTGGCCCTGGGTGGTGCTCTGGCTCACCCTGAAGCCAACCAGTAGGTGTTCAGATTGGTGTCTCCTGAGAGGGACCCCACCTCAGCCCAAGTTAAGCCGCAGCCTATGCCTTACCTGGGGTCACCTGGCATGAGCCACCAAGCGATCTGCAGATGGCCGCCACATGCACTTCACTTGATTAGGCCTTGAGAGGCCAAGCCTCAAACCAAGGTCAGCTGCTGCTTGTGTCGGGCTTAGGGTTGCTCAGCAAGAGGTATGAGGCATTCTGGGGCCAAATACTGCTTGTTTAGCTTTTGTAAACCTTTGAGAGATTTTAGGAAAGTCTGCAGCATACAGGGTATTTGTGTGGAAAAGCCACTGGAAATGGCTTGGTTGGGCCCACAGGTTGGGGCGGGGTCTCAGGGAATCACCAGAGTGGGGAGAATTGTGTTAACTAGGTTGATGGAGAGTCAGATATGGCAGTCCCCTGCATCTGCATACTGAGAAGAGGGAGGGTATCAACAAAGGAACAATGACTTCTGCCAGCACTTCTGTCTTGGAGACAGCTGCCCCTTATCTCTTGCCTTGAAGCCAGACAACTCAGTTCCTCTTCTTATGTCTCTGGCACCTTTCGAGCTGCTACCCCAGTACTGGAGCTCAGAGTGATGAGTCCGTCACTGAGCCACGTGCACACACGGGCCCCTTAAGAGGAAAGTCTGCAATTCCCTCAGCCCTCCGTCTTAGCCACAATCTCCTCTGGTTTTCACAGCCAGAAGCCATGGGGACTTCTCTTCCTGACACTGGAACCCTGGGCTGGGGAGCCCAGTGTGGGGCCAGGAACCCTCGCTCCTCTGGGGAGACCTCTGCAGCTAAGATAGTTCTCTCAATTCTCAATAGTCACAAGCTGGTGTGGAACCAGCTCATTTTGCATCTTTACCCCTCCTTTACCAGTCTCGAAGTGGCCTCTTCTTTGTGTCCCCAGTTGTAGGACCTCTGTTTAGCCAGACTCATGTGATTCCCAATAATGGCTATTCTGTAGTTTACTTGTAATTTTGATGTGGTTGTAGGAGGAGGCAGGCACAGAGTTTACCTACTTTGCCATCTTCACTGGAAGCTCCTTACCCATTTTTAAATCAGGTTGTTTGTTTTCTTATTGTTAAGTTTAAAGATTATTTTTTGGTATATTTTAGATAACAGTCCTTTATCAGATATGTCTTTTATTGCTTGTCTTTTTATGCTCTTGATTGCATCTTTCACAGAGCAGAGATTTTTAATTTTAATGAAGTTTGGATTACCAGTTCTCTTATTGATTACACTTTGGTGTTGTTTCGAAAAAGTAATCACCAAACCCAATGTCATCTAGATTTTCTCCTGTATTATCTTTAGGAGTTTTATAGTTCCACATTTTACATTTAGGTCTTTTATCCATTTTTAATGAGGTTGTTTTAAGGATGTAAGATCTGTGTTTAGATTCATTTTTTCTTTTTGCATGTGAATATTCAGGTATTCGAGCACCATTTTGTGAAGACTGTCTTCACTCCATTGTATTGCCTTTGCTTCTTTGTCAGCCATTGACATTGTTTATGATGGTGTATTTCTGGGCTCTCCATTCTGTTCCATTGATCTAGTTTTCTGTTCTGTTCCAATACCACATTGTCTTGATTACTGAAAATTTGTAGTAAGTTTGAAATTAGTCCTTTGACTTTGTGCTTTTCCTTCAATTTTGTGTTGGCTCTTCTGAGTCTTTTGCTTCTCTAAATAAACTTTAGAATCAATTTGTCAATATCCACAAAAGAAGTTGGTGGGATTTTGATTGGAATTGCATTGAGTCTATAAATTAAGTTGGGAAGAACTGATATCTTGACAATATAGAGTCTTCCTATCCGTGAACATGGAATATCTCTCCATTTATCTAATTATTCTGATTTTTCATCAGAATTTTTAGCTTTCCTCATATAGATCTTGTATATATTTGGTTAGATCTAAACCTAAGTATTTCATTTTCATGGATTATAATGTAAATGATATTGTTTTTAATTTAAAATTTTACTTGTTCATTGCTGATATATAGGCAAGTGATTAACTTTTATATATTTACCTTGTATCCTGCAGCCTTGTTATAATCAGTTATTAGTTCTAGGAGTTTTTGTTGACTTTTTTTGGATTTTCTACATGGATAATTATATCATCTGCAAACAAGGACACTTAGTTCTTCCTTTCCAGTCAGTATGACTTTTATTTCCTCTTTTTGTCTTATTGCATTAGCCAGAACTTGTAAAACATGTTGAAAAGGAGTGGTGAGAGGGGACTTTCTTGTCTTTTCTTTTGATCTTTGTGGAAAAGCTTCAGATTTTTCATCATTATATGTGATGATAGCTGTAGGTTTTTGAAGATGTTCCTTATCTAACTTAGGAAGTTTCTTTCAATTTCTTAGTTAAGATTTTTTATAATGAATGAGTGTTGGATTTTGTCAAATGCCGTTTCTGCATCTATTAATATGATCATGTGAATTTTTTTAGCCTGTTGATGAGATAGATTATATTTATTTTCAAATGTTGAGCTAGTCTTGCATACTTGGGATAAATCTCACTTGACTATGGTATATAATTCTTTTATATTATGGTAGATTCTATTTACTAATATTTTCTTGTAGATTTTAAGTCTATGTTCATGATAGGTATTGATCTGTAGTTTTCTTGTAATGACTTTGTCTGATTTTGGTCTTAGGGTAATGTTGGCCTTTTAGAATGAGTTACCTTCAAAGCTGAGGCAGTTTATGACACTTTAAGCCTTCATTTTGTTGTGGCGCGAATGATTCTGAGACCCACGGAGCCAACTGAGATTAATTATGAGCCTTTATTAGCCGGCCGGCGACTGACTCTCTACCACGCAGGGTTAGAGGAGATCAGCCCCGAGCTTCTCTATAGGAGGCAGTTAATGAAGCCTCCTACTACATCCTTGAATAAGCAGATTACAAGAAGCAGAAGTTAGCCATTAATGTTTTGTACAAAGATAAATGTATCCGGGGAACTCTCGGATCAAACAGGGACTAGTAGACAGTTTTATTATTTTCTCCTTGAAATGTTGCACTTCTGGAGCTGGCGCCTGGAGATATCTCCTCCCTGTGACTGAGTTACTGCTTGCACCTGGAGATACTGCCTCCCTGAAACTGGAGAAATTCCACTTTTACAATTTCTTGTTTGCACAGGGCCTCAAAGTCAGCCAGATCTAAGAGACTGGAGCCCTCTCAGCTCTTACCTGGACATGCAAAAATAGTCTAGAGCATCAGGAATAGTTAGAGCTTTTAAAAGTCTCCTATGAACATCTATTCCTCAGATCTTTCTTTTAAGTTTTTGGCCAGGCCTTTTTTTTTTTTTTTTTTGCCTCAGCTGGTATTGCAGCCTTAGGTAACTGCAATATTAATTGTCACTGTTTTCTACAGATGCCCTGGTGATGGGGCTTTGAGCTCTGAGACAGGTCAAATAATGACAATCCTCTCACTTTGGGACTTTTTGAGGATCTTCAGTCTCAGTCCACCTCTCTGGTAATTGCAAGGTTTCTGGTTTTTAAGGCCACTGCAGAGCTGCAAAGAAGAAAATGGAATAGGCCAAATTGGAAAAGCCTCAAACCCTGCTCTTTTTATTTAGATTCTGCAGTTTTTCTTTCTTTTTTTTCTTTCATTGGTTAACGAAATCCAGTAAGTTTCAGGTTGTAGTTTTTCTTGCATAAACATTCCTAAGAGTTTTATGAACTCTTGGTTAATTTCCAGAATTCTGAAAAAATTTATTTTGACAATTTTTGCCAGTATATTCATTGCTTTTATGGAGGAGTAGATTTATGGAGACTCTCACTCTACTGTTCCAGCTTTATTCTTACCTTCCTTTAACTTTTCATAGAAGTTTGTACACCTTAGGGAAATTTTCTTATTCTTCTTTGAATTATGATTATATGGATACTTGTCCTCCACTCAAATACAGGTTTCTTTGGGACAGGAACTTTCTCTGGTATGTGTGATGCCTTGCATATAGCAGGTGTTAAGTCAATTGTGGGTTGGGCACATATCCCTGTATTTCTCAGATGAATTGAGTGAGACTTTTGGTTCTGGTATGGTCAGATGAGGGAAAATGTCTCCACATGGCAAGGTGATCCAACTTCCTTTATGTCCAGTGTTGGCTCTGTAGCAGGCAGCCTTCTGTAAATAATTCCTTAGAGACAGCATCAGTTCAACCCTGCTGTTTGTCTTTAAGTTTTGGGATTATTATCTTAGAATATGGATTAATTAATTTATTCAACTAATATATAATATTTACCTATTATGTGCCAGGTATTGTGCTGGTACTGTAGATAAAGGAATAAGAGTAATAGAGTCTTTGCCTTCATGGAGTTTATAGTTTAGAGGAGAGACAGGCCAAAACAAAAACAAAATAGAACCCCAAAACATTAAGTACAGGGAAGAAATAAAATGATGTTGAAATAGCAGATATGAATATTTAGCACATTTATAATAACCACCCTTTCTTGCAATGTCTTTGCATTTAGGCAGACATTTGTCCTTTTGTAAGATAGTCCTCAGTGTGTTTTAATTTTCTTTGTCTTCCTGGGTTTCTTTCTCAGGAGATTTGTATATACCATTTTAGCCTTATGAGACAGGACAGGGCAAATTCTCTTGAGTTGGGGAAGATTCAAACCCTGCACTGAGAGAGAAGTGAGTTCTTGGCAGAACATAAGAAAGAATTCAAAGACACACCAAAGTTATTGTCAAAAGGAAAGTTTATTAGAGAAGGAGTAACACTCCATAGACATAGCGTGGTCTCCTCTCAGAGGCAGAATGAGAGGGCCTGAGAGAAACTCAGAGGTACAGAGACAATAGAAAGAGATGAGGACAGTGAGAGACACAGAGTAAAGGCACTGAGAGGGACCAAGAGAAAGATGCTGAGAAGGACCAGGAGAAAGACACTGAGAGGGAGAGAGTAAGGGCACTGAGAGGGACTCCGAAGGCCAGGGAATTCAGTTTATATATCATTCTTTAGTTCCTGTAAGTTACAGTTTAAAGACTTTGTTTACCCATTTTCCTTTGATATGGACATACAGTGAGGAAAGATAGGAGTATGTAGCATGAAAAGGTAAGAACATGTAACGTGAAAGGCCTGCTGGTAATTCCCAGCCTTTGATTCATAGGTTTCCTATAGTTTTAGACATAGGGAATGAATGTTTATTTTGTGTAGGGTAACAACTTAAAGACTCTGTTTTTTCTGTTTTCCCTTCAGGTAATAGGGAAATGGGTTGTTAGCAATCCCAGCAGAAATCGTCCTTTGTTCTGCAGGTTTCCTTGTAGCCTGCCTGCAGGGCTGAACAGCATATTACCGTCTCTGAATATAGCTTGATTTAACATTTTAGTTCTTTTGCCTCCTCACTACATTACTTACATCTACTTGCATAACATATGTAGAATTCACTGCTTAATTCTTGCCTTTTCTTAGCCAGTATCACCTATCACTATGATGGTCCATTCCCTTCTTATTCTCCTAGAGACCTTTTGGGAAGACCTGGGTCAAATATCACTGTTGAGAAACTGCTCAAGTTTTAGGGGAGTGAATAAAAAAAATACATAAAGGCACAGAGAAATGAGTGACCATAGGAGTCCAATGAGAGTGTGGGCTTGGCATAGACATAGGAGAGAATCCACTATTGACTCTTGGTTTTACCTAGCCGTGTCCCTCAGCGGAGACCACTAGGGGTAGATGGCAAATCAGGACAGAAAACTTGTGAGGTGCAGTAGGACTGAATTTTAAGGTTTAAGAGAAACACTCAAAAATCAATACCAAGCTTATTTTCCAGTTCTGGCACCTAGCTTCTAGTGGAAACTTAGCCTGAAAATGGGGCAAAGGTTTGGAAAATGCAGTGGTGTTCATGTGCATCTAGGTAACTAGGGCATAGGGCATGAGAAGTGTTCCTGGTGACCTTGCTAATTGGACTATTGCTTTTCTCTTTGGCCAGTGTTTATCCAGCATGATGCTGCTCAACTCTACCATATAGTCTGGAACCTAATTAAGGACCAAATCACTGATGTGGACTTGGTAAGATTCTAGAACTAGAGAGCTCAGAAGTTGAAGATGCTGTTCATTTAACTCATTCAGTGATCATTAATGTAGTGTGTAGAGAGGATTAAGAGAAAATCATATAAAATGCTTATCACAAGTCCATAATATTATTACTGTTATTTTGCACCTTTTTGAGTATAACAAAGAGCATCAGTGGCTGCCATTTCTGGAGTTTCTATCTAGTGGCCCCAACTTCTGGAAATTGGCCTGACCTGGTCTATTTATGGCTTTGTACCCTTCTTACCTCTCCCCTCCTTTCTCTTGCAGGTAAAGAGGCTGCAGGCCTTGAATACAATCCAGATGAAGGAGTCCTTGATTTGCCTTGAATGTACAGTGGAGAGTAGCCAAAACAGTTGCATGCTGACCCTTCCCCTTTCTCTTTTTGATATGGACTCAAAGCCCCTGAGAACACTGGTGAGGGATTTCTCTTGGCGAATTTTCTGTTCCCACACAACTCAGTGTTGCCAATGCCCCCTTGCTTCTTTAGTCTACCCTTGGCTTTTAAAAAATCATTTTTATTTCCTTTGCATGGTTCTGGCTAAGTTCTACTTTGATTTGGCAAAAAATAAAATTCTTACCTCCTTTTTTCCCTTTCGTGTGCCCCCTCTTGTTTTTTTCTCCAATCAGTAGGTACTTTTTGAGATCCTGGCCTGTTTACCACTCTGGGCCAGACATTAAAGGGACATGGAGAAAACCAGAAGAAAAACTTAAATACCCATCTGTAGGGTGATGGGCTGTACTCTAGATAGGAAATACTAATCCTGCTTTTTTCTTGTTCTTCTGGGACAGGAGGATGCCCTTCACTGTTTCTTCCAGCCCAGGGAGTTGTCAAGCAAGAGTAAGTGCTTCTGTGAGAACTGCGGGAAGAAGACCCGTGGGAAAAAGGTATTCACTCCCCGAAACCAGATCCTACCCCCAGTTCAGGGTTGCCCATAGGGAGTTTCCTCATAGACTTCACAGAACCCCTAGGGTCTCTCATGATGGCTGAGGGAAGGAATCCTGATCAGGCTAGTATCTGATAGGATCCTGGGGCTCCTGAGATCATATCATTGAGAGGAACAGAGCCTTTTAAAGATAAGAAGAGAGCAGGAGCCAGAGTTTTTCCCTCAGGCCTAGACCACCTCCCGACAGCAGACTCCATTGTTTCCCTGGGTTCCAGGACCTGTGCAGCACCCAGGGCTGCTTTGGAGAGCTCAACAGACTCAGCAAATGGGAGCCCTCCATTGTATTGCATCATTCTGCTCCCCTCTTTGTGGGGAAAAAAACATACAATTGCCCCTGGTATTTCTCTGAATCTACCCTTTTGAAGTGCTTTAGGACTTCATCTCCAGGGTGATTTTGCTTTTGCAGGTCTCGAAGCTGACCTATTTGCCCCAGACCTTGACAATCCACCTCATGCGGTTCTCCATCAGGAATTCACGGACAGAAAAAATCTGCCACTCATTGTATTTCCCCCAGAACTTGGATTTGAATCAGGTCCTTCTGACTGAGAAAGACTTCTACTATGCTGAGGACCAGGTGAGACACTCCTCACTTCCCATCCATCCTCATCTCATCAGATACCATGTCCTTTTAATTTTGCCTCTCCTTCTCCCTAAGCTACTTGAATTCACTCACTAATTAGAGATGGCATTTTTGTGTGTCTTGTCTGTGTCATTTTCTCATCTCAACAATTATATCTTCTGCTGACCATGCTTGGGATACACAAAGGGAGGAAAACTCACCAACAGCTGAGTGTGATTCATAGAAACATTTTTGTGTATGCGAGAAACACTCGTTTTTTAAAAAACGGTATTTTAATGATGGAGATCTGTGTATACTTGAACAGCCATGGGTTGTTATCACCACCACATCACCACTACCGCCATTTGCTTTTTGTAGCTGCTTTTCTTTTCTTTTAAGATCTAAAAGACTGTGTTTCTAAATTTTGGGTTTGTACTCATATGCCTCACAGCACTGAGGGAGGGAACCTGAGGAAAGGAACTCATAATTCAGGACATTTCTTTTAAATAAGATGTGTAATACTTACATGTATGTAGATAAACAGAACATCTTGGGTTGTAAATATAATACCAACCAAGCTTTCTTCTTAAAAAGGCTTATGCTTACTTTGAGGATAATAAGGTAGAAGCCAATTCATTGGGCCAGTTTAGTAAAAATAAAGCTGAATTCAGTTGTCCTGCACTAATAACTTATTGGGAGATTCTGAGGAAAAAAGTGACATAAAAAACTTTTCTCCATACATTTAAAATTCTACATTTATATATGCAGAATTTGATAAGTATAGAATTTATCCAGTTTTGAACTGTTTTGCTCCATTGATCTGTTTACTGTTCATGCTCTAGTATTTTAAATATTGACAGCATAATAATATGTTAGAATAGCTCCTATTATAATATAGCTTCTTTACCAATTCAGGGCATATATATACTTCATAATATTATCAATCTTCTCTCCTAGTTCTCTTTATTTCTACTTGCACAGTCTACCTGATGAAGTATATCTTACATTTTTTTCCACTTAAAAATGACTTTGTTATGGAAAGTTCTGAATATATACCAAAGTAGTGAGGAATTACACAACAAATCTCTATGTCCAACAAGCAGCTTAAACTGTTATCAAAACTGATGACCAGTCTTGCTTTATGTACACCACCATTCTCTTCTTTTCTTGACCCTCTACTGAATTATTTTGAAGCAAATTCCAGATACCATACCATCTTATTAGTATTTCATTATGCCTCTCTAAAGAATAAGCACTGTTTTTCTAAACCAATAACCAATCCTATCTCATAATTCCTTAATATCATCTAATATCCAGTCAATATTCAGATTCCCCTGACTGTCCTATAATATATTTGGTTTAAATCTATATCCAAACAAGGTCTACACTTGCATTTACTTAGGTTAGTTTCCTCCATCCCTCCCCTCTTTTCTTTCTTCTTCTTTTAGGTTAAGAAGTTTCTTCTCCTTTTCTTTTCCTGGCAATTCATTTGGTTGAGGAGTTTTAAAATATACATCCAGAATTGGCTGGTTTGTGTTATTTAACATGTTCCTGTATCCTTTGTATTTCTAGTAAACTAGATAGATCTAGACATTGCCCTGCATTAAAAAAAATCTAGCATAAAGTCCCCAAATGAAAATAGAGAATAATTTGAGCTCTCCTTTTTGGGTGACTTAGCTTCATTTGTACTATCCTCACCCCTGTCCCACATTATCAAACCTGTTTCAGTCTCAAGTTAGGAACATTATTTGACTGTGTTGGGAAAATAGAATATTTCTGACTAATGTGGAGATCCTGTTCACAATAATCAAAACTCTCTCTCTCCTGCCATTATTCCCTTTTCACAGTAATTTATTTCTTGTCTTGACTTTCTAAGATTTGAGGGAGTAGAATGACTTTCTGCCAAGTCTAATGGATACCTCTTGTTCTTTCTCTCTTGGTACACTGTGATATTCCATGTCATTGATCCTACTTGCCTTCAAAATCAATCTATCCTAGGTTTCTCTTTTGCTGGATTCTTTCCTGCTTATCCTTTTGTTGGTATTTAGTTTTAATTCCATTCTTCTCCCCATTTTTCATGTCATCTTTTTAATTCTCATTGTTTCAATGATCATCTAAAACTGAAGACTCGCAAATATATTTCTTGTCCAGGTCTTCCTCTTGACCTCCAAACCAGTATACTCATCTCCTAGTGAATGTTGTCACACAATCCCTATATTCATTATTTTCATTCCCAAACAGCTCTATTCCATATTTAACTTTATAGTACCAACATTTTCTAATTTCCAAGCCATAAACCCAGGATTCATCCTTACAGTGCCTTCTACTTACTCCCCTCCTTCTGCATCCAATCAGTTAGTACACACTTTTAATTATTTCTTTCTAATTTTGCAGAAATCTGTCCCCTCATCTCCACCTTCACCCTCACTTCCTCAGTATAGTTTAGGGGTTAAGCTCAAGCTTTAAAGCCAGACAAGCCTGAGATGAAATCCTGCCTCTTCTATTTATAAACTCTGGCCCTTGGGTGTAAATTACTTTACCTCCATGAGCTCAGATTCTACTTCTATCAGATTCTACTTCTATCAGATTCTACTTCTATTAAAACCTATTAGCACCCAGCTTATAGGTTTCTGTGAATATTAAATGAAATAATATGTGTAAAGACTTGGCCAAATGCACAGTGAATGTTAAAAGTTAGCTAATAAATATTATGTCAATAATGATTATTATCATCTTAGTGGTTACTACTGATAGTAATTATTCAAGTTGTCACTATTTCTTCCTTGCACTACTGTGGTAACCTAACATGTTATTGGCTTCTGTCTCACTTGGACTCTTAATCTATTTTTCAAACCATATTATTTCAAGTAATGTATTCTCAAACACAGACCTGGTCATGCTCCTCTGCTTAAAACTTAAAGCTTAAAACTTTCTTATGGCTCTCAGTTACTCATGGGATAAAGTTCTAATTCCTAACTTGGCCTTTGGAGCTTCATCTCTTGTGACTTCCCAGCACCCTCTCTGACTTCCTGTTCCTCAGTATGCTCTGCTCTTTTATGCTGCCAAGTTTTTGCCATTTCTGGGTCTACATTCAAGTATGCCTCCTTTCCATAATTTGTCTGCCAATCTTATTCATCTTGCAAGAGCAATTAAAGCATGTCTTCTTTGGGAAGCTTTCCCCAGCTCCTCAAGCTTTCCTCAGCTGTTTGGTTGTTCCTTCTCCTTTCTTGGGGGAAAAGTTGCGTCTTCTCAAATTTACCTGTAAATATACCTGGTACAAAACATGGCATTCTAATTCTGGCTTACTTAGCTGTGAACTTCTTGAAGTCAAGGACTGTTTTATAGTTCTTTTGAAGCACCACTACCTGGCATAGAGTAGGCACTGAATAAATGTGATGAAATATTTGTTTATTCTAAACCAGGGTTAGAAAAGGAGAGATGGTGGATGAATCATTTTGTCTTGTGTTCTTCTAGATTGGAGGACAGTATGAACTCTTTGCTGTGATTGCCCACGTGGGACTGGCTGACTTTGGTCATTATTGTGCTTATATCTGGAATTCTGTGGATGGAAAATGGTTCTGTTTCAATGACTCCAATGTTTGTTGGGTGAGGATCAACATCTTGGATTGGGTTAGCTACCTCTTCTGAGCCCAGGGGTGGATGAGTTCTTCTCATCCATAAGATCAAGCCACATTATGGTCCTGTTCTCTCTGTGCGGGGCCATTTTATGAGGTTTAAAGCTGATTTCTGCATGGAATACCCATCTGGTTTACAGCTCTGTAAGAGTCTACTTAGCTCAGAGTCTAGGTTTCTGGTGTTCTAGGCTCAGGGCCCTGCAACTTCATGCACTATGGGAAACTATGGAAAATAAGAAGAGTTAGAAAATATAAGTTAGAACTCTGGGCTTAGCATAATCAGGTTTAAAGTATGCTAAGAGAGACTTCATGTATATCACTAGATGCTATGGGTATTGGGAGTTCCTAAGGATGGGTTTGTCTGGAAGAGTGAGGGAGGGAAAGTTGTAGCACCCTGTACTCTCTGGATGCTTAACAAATGTCCCCTGGCTGCTTCACTTTATATGTTTCTGTACTTCCAGGTATCCTGGGAAGATATCCAGTGTACCTATGGAAATCAAAACTACCGCTGGTAAGAGAAGTATTTGAGTGATGGAAACCCAGTGAGCTTGTAAAGGGTTCTTGTTGCTGTAGGAAACTCTCATGGATTCAACTACTGCTTATATTTGCATAACTCCCCAGGGACAAAACTGTTCAGCTTTATCTTTCAATATTCTTTTCACTACACCATGATTTTCTTACAGTTTAGACTTTAACAGTACTAAAGTGTAAGTAGCTCCCCAAACATCATATCCTCCATCTTCTCTCTGTGGCTTTGCACATGCAGTTCCTGGTCAGTATTACCCTCTTTTAATTTATCATCAAGGCAAAGTCCCCTTCATGCTTCAGTACCTCTGCTCATGGTCTTTTCCTACTCTGTAAAGCTTGCACCCAGGCAGATCTGTAGGGGCTTGTCATGTGCTTTCACTGCATTTTGAGCATACCACCTTTATAGAAAGAGTTACACTGTTTTGTAATTGTTTGCTTACATAATTTTCACATTATACCATGAATGAGAGTCACTGTGTTCCAGTTAAACTTATTTGCAAAAACAGAGTCAGATTTGGCTCATAGGTTCATAGTTTGTCAACTCCTGATTTAAATGTTAACAGCAGTTTAGGGGTTATTTTCCCAGATCACCTGTTTTGTTTCCCTTCGAGGTGATGGACAGATGAACGCTTGATCCAATAACCTGGAAAGTTTGCTGATGTTTGTCCTATCATGAATTAATAATGTACCAGTTAACTATGAATGTTTCATTTATGCTATGATGTTGTATTTTTTTTTTCTTTCTAGGCAGGAAACTGCATATCTTCTGGTTTACATGAAGACTGGGTCCTAAATGGATATACCCTAAGTCTTCAGAGACTGACAAAGTGTTGTTTTTCTTTTCTAGTCCTGAATCTGCTAATTCTTTTAAGAGATTTTTCAATGAGGAGAAAAACTATTTTCAAATTGTATAATTAAATTTTATTTATTATCAGGGGAGATTATCAAAATATTTAATAGTGACACTGCCCAGGTCTTGATCAGTCAGAATGGATACTTACACAAGTGTAACCTGGCCACATGGTTGGAGCAGAGTCTTGAGTGCTCCCTGCTGTGCAAGAGATTAATTTTTCAGTTGGGATACTGTGGGAATCTAGAATCTTTCAGGGGAAGAGAGGCCTGGACAACAATCATAGTGGAAAGTATTCAGGTGGCAAGGGGCAGTGTAGGGAAGTATTTCAATATTTTACAACCAGGGTGACCCTACTAGTATATCTGGCTGAAAATAATTTGTTTATAATTTTTTATTTTTTATTTTTAGAAACAATATTCATTCTATAAAGGTCAAGTGTTTTATAATTGTTAGTCATTCATCCGACAAATATGTATTGATTACCTACTCTCCATAAGATATTGTGCTAGGCACAATGATGAATAAAGTTTTTTCTCTCAAAAGTTGTTTGCAGTTTAATGGGTAATAATTAAAATACATAAGATACTGAGAGTTCCTACTACAGGAATTCAAAGGAAAGTGAAATCACTTCCATTGTGTGGCCATAGGAGAAGCCTTCAGGCTGGAAAGGGGCTTAGGGTGGAGGACAATACATTTACAGGAAAAAACATACTCAGTGGCATGGTTGAAAAAAGTAAGACTCAAGGTTCAAAGGTTGTCTATGAATCTGGCTTCCCACTACAATGATGGCAGGTAGTTGGTACTCTGAAGGTAGAAGTTCTTGAACTAAGCTAAGAAGTTTGGATCTAATTTAATAGGTAATAAGGAACTGTTGAAATGCTTCAAAAAGGAAAGGAACATGTAGTGGTGTTTTGGTAAAATGAGTCTGTTGTGGGCCAAAGACATGGATTAAAGACAGGGATGGTAGACTGAATGGAAAAGCATTCACAGCTAGAGCCATTTTGGTGGAAGAATGAATGTGAACAGTGAGAGAAGAAGGGTCCAAGAATACTCCAGTGCGAGCCTGGGAAGTGAGCAGATAGATTTTAACTTCCCCATCTTATAGATGAAGTGATTGAGACTCTTATAAATGATTTCAAGATTTCATACTTGATTAAGTGGCTGAAACTTCCAACATAAAATGTGGGTAATTTCTTTATTAATTATTTTTTGGCAAAAAAGTAGCATGAAAGAATAAATTCTTACTGTGAAATATTCAAACAATATAGAAATATATAGAATCTTTTCCTTAGAGCTTTAAACAGGGTATATTAGTTTCCTAGAGTGGCTGTAACAAATTATCACAAAATGGGTGGCTTGAAAAAACAGAAATTTATTCTCTCACAGTTCAGGAGGCCAAAAGTCTGAAATTGAGATATCAGCAGTGTTGGTTCTTTCTGGAGGCTCTAAAGGAGAATCTATACCACACCTCTCTCCTAATTTCTGGTAATTGCCAGCAGTCCTTGTCGTCCCTTTGCATGTATCCACATCACTCCAGTCTGCCTCCATCTTCATGTGGCCTTCTCCCCTGGGTATCTTCACATGGCCTTTGTAGAAGAACACCAGTAATTGGATTTAAGACCCATCCTAATTCAGTAAGACCTCATTTTCACTTGGCTAATTACATCTGCAAAGACCCTCTCCCAAATAAGTTCACATTCTGAAGCTCCAGGTGGACATGAATTTTGGGGGGACACTATTTGATGCAGTAAAAGATGTGTATACGTTAGGCCTTTTTATATGCATTTGTCTACATATATATCACAGATATAAATAATTTTTACATCTATCAAATGAACTTGGATGGAGTCTGGATCTTTGCCAGAAATAAATGATTGAGAGTTATTCAAGGATCTTAGAGTTTACAACCTGAAAACACAGGTAGGCAAAACGACAGAAGTGTCCAAAGAAAAAGAGAAAAGTTAAAAGTTCTTATAGTAAAAAGTACATTCTTGAGAATTACCAGTCCTGCATTCTAGGCCATAGGATTGGTCTAGATCATTTATCAGTTAGGATGATGGTGGTTTAAAAGATAGATGCCAAAGGTCTGGTCACGTTTGGTGGTCTGAATAACGGATCTCAGGTGGGTGTATATGTGAGTCCTACAGAGGGTAATTAGAGGATTACCTGGGGGTCCTTCTCAACAGTTCTCAATGATAAAGCACTATTCTAGGAATTAGAACATACTACTTCCCATACCACCTCCTATCCTGCCCATTCTGCCCATTCCGGAGTCTTTCTCTTTTTTAGGAATTTCTGTGACTACAGCTTCTGTTGTAGTTAACAGAGAGGCCACTCCAGCAGCATCCAATAAATCTTAAATCTTAGTCAAAGCAATGACTCCTTTTTCTATCATACAAAATCTCCAAGCATAGCATTATAATCAACAACTGAGGAATTTTGTAATTTTCTCAACTATCAATGATCTCTCAACACTTGCATTCTTAGCAATGATCATTGCAGGAATTTTGATTGTTTTTTAAAAATAATTTCTATACTAATTTTTGGATCTTCATTAGCTAGAGTTAATGAGTCCCAGGCTGGAATGTACCACAGCAAGGCACAACCCCCTCCCAGAACAATGCCTTCTTCAACAGCAGCTATGTTGCATTGAGGGTATCTGTTACTGTCTTACTTTTCATTCACTTCAACATCACTTGTCTCATCAACCTTCAGTACAGCTGCTTCATCTGAGTTTTGCCAGATGTTCATTTAGTTTTTCCTGTTCATATTCACTAGTTGTGATATCTAACTGCTTGATGATTTCATGAATACATTTTTCAGTTTGAGCCTTGTCACTGTTTCCTTTCAAGAGCAAGGCATTATCTTTTGTCGCAATGACCTCTCCAACTTTTCCTAAGTCATGAGGCTGAGTATCTCCAAGATTTAGAGTCAATCCTTCTCCAAACACTGCACCATCAGTAGCAATAGCCATGTCTTTAAGCTAGTTCTATTGTTACCAAAACCTGGAGCTCTGACTGCTATAATCTGAAGAGCACCTTTTAGCTTGTTCAAAATAAGTGTACTTAGAGCTTCTCTATCAATATCTTCAGAAGTTATGACCAAGAGCTTATGGTGAGCACTGGCAATTTCAAGAGCAGGTACACTAGAAATTTTCTTTTCACTCATTAGAACATAGGCATCTTGGAATTCACATTCATGACCTTTATTGTATTAATAAAGTATGGAGAAATATAACCTCTATCCAACTTCATGCCTTCAATAATTTCTAATTCATCATTCAGTGTTTTTCTATCCTTTACTGTGATGATGCCTTTTCTTCTGACCTTTTCACTGCATCAGAAATGATGTTACCAATTTCTTTGTCTCCATTTGCAAAAACTGTAGTAACTGGAGTAATTTCTTCAGGAATTGTCACAGGTTTAGACTGCTCTTAAGTTTAGCGATTATAGCACAAATAGCTAACATCACACCTCTCCTGATTTTCACTGGATCAGCACCTTCACTAATCCTCTGAAAGCCTTCTTTGGCAATAGAGCGTGACAGTATAGTCACAGTAGCGGTGCCATCCCCAGCCTCTTCATTCGTATCATTGACAACATCTTCAACAAGTTTAGTGCCAATATTTTTATATTTTCCTTTTAAGTCAATGGATTTCACAATGGTCATACAATCTTTTTTTACTTTGGGACTTCCTCAACTCTGTTCAATATCATTGCTCTTCCTTTTGGCCCCATATAATGACTACAGCATTGGCTAAAAGGTATTGAAGTATTGAGATTCAGGCATCTGCACCAAATTGTATATCTTTGGCATAAGCCTGAATGAGTTGAAGAGCCAGTGCCCTGGACACTGGCCTAACCTGGCAAAGGACTTCGTGTAATCAAAACATTTCTGCAGGGCAACTTCAGGGTGTGCAAGTGGGTGAGGCAGGCTGTGGGCGATGAGCGAGGGACAGGGTGAACAGGGCAATGAGCTTGTGAACTCCTAGATGGATAGTATTCTTTTAAATTGTTGCATTTAATTCCATAGATATAATCCATTTTTTCTATTCCTATATTTGTAAAATATTTAGGACATTTTCATTTCTTCACTATTTAAAAAAATACAGAGTGAATGAATACCTCTAGACCTATTTTTGTGCATGTGTAAATATTTCTATTGGTGCTGAGAAGTAAAATTATTGGGTGCCTAAAAATTGTAGGTACTGTAAATTGACTCCAGTTAACATCAATTACTTTTTAAGTTTTAACTTCGATCGATTTGATAGATAAAAATATCTCATTATTGATTAAATTTGATCTTTACAGGTTATTAATATAGTTAAGCATCTTTCCATTTTTGATTACTTATGAATTTCAGATTTTGTCCTTTGTCCTTGCTATGGTGTTTGACTATTTCTTATTGATTTTTAGGAGTTTTTATATATTTGGTGTAATTATTTTATCGATTATATATGTGGCAAATGTTTCCTCCCAGTCTTTTGTTTTAACTTAATCATTATTATTACTTAAAGTTGTAGAAATTAAAATTTTTACCTAGTTATATTTGCTAGTAGGTGGAGTCACTGTGGGGAGTTAAACATTGGTGTGCATGTGCATATGGCCTTTTTGGATAATTCCATGTTTAAATAAGATGTTGGAGGCAATTCTCATCTGGGAGTTCTGTCTTTCTTTCATACCAGGTTTGGGACAAACTTGCTCTGTTTCTCTCTCCTTCTTACCTTTGGCTCTGGTAGGTGGATAAGAGCCCAAATTGGACTTCAGGATGGAAATAACAGAACAGCCTTTGACCTTCTTTGAACAGTAGGTACAGAGACCTGTCTGACATTGGAAAAATGAGTCCTCTGTGTAGCTTGGCTTGGTTCACTAGAGTTCTATATTTGTGTTTTGGGACAAAGCTCTGGTTAATAGTGAAATGTTACTTTGTTTTGTTCATTTAGCATAACTCTCTTTCAGGGTCCTTGTAGAGAGGTGGCTGAATCCAGATATTCATGAGTCTCTGTTCAGATACCATCAAAATATCACCCTTTACCCTCCCAAAGCATCCTGTTATTTTTAATGGAAATGGCATCAAAGGAAAAATTTATAGTAGGGGGAATGAGAGTTCGTTTGTAGGAAGGTAAGGACCCCTTAGAAATGAATAGAAGGAATAAAATGGACTCTAGTTGTTATAACAAGGGACTTGCAGAAGACAGGAAGAAAAGTGATTAAGAGCACTGGTGGGAGTATCTTGGAAGAGATAGGAGCAAGAAATGGGAGACAGAGATGAAGGGAAGCGAAGACGAGAGACATTACATAGAGATTTGGAGTTAAAGAGGAAGAGTAATGATAGATTTTTTTTTAACATACTGAATGGAAGGAGAGGGAAAATCAACTGATTGAGTTTCCAGATGAAACTGATTTATCCTGGAAGAGGAGGCATCATCATCAGTCATGATTAAAGTAACAGTTGCCTCTTATTCTATACATGTCACAGGCACTCTACACCTGGATCAGTAAACCGTGGTCCATGGGTTACATCCAGCTCACCATCTGTTTGTAAGTTTTCATTGAAAAAACCACACCCACTTATTTACATTTCATTACATTTCACCCACTTAATTGCATTTCACAGAGGAGGAATCCAAGCCTTGGAAAGGTGAGGTCAGATCCATCAGGGCACAACTCTGTTCTTTTCCTACTATGCAGAGCTAGCCCGGCAAAGAGCAGCTGCTTAGAGACTGTTTGCTGATGGATGGATGATGTGACTGAACGAATGACCCATGCTTAGTGTAGAGCTTGATATCATAGGGATCTTTCTGGTGGCCTGTGGGTTAAGGCACTCACTTCCCTGGGAGGTGGTGGCCCTGTAAGGCCATACTCCCATAAGCTGTGTTCTGAGATGGCATCTCTCAAGTTTTAAGCAGCTAGGATGATGCAAAAGGGTCAAGGGCAGTCTTGAGAGGACAACCATGGATTGGCCAGGCCGACACAAACCAGGCTGTTATTGTCTCTGAAAGATGATAGGCTTGGGGGCCTGATTTTGGGTAGTGCCAACTACAAAGTGCCAAGGGGAGAGAAGGGAGCTAGCAGTTCCCCATCCACAGGCCAGAGGTGCTGCACTCCATTAACGTTGAATCAGTGGGCCATATGGCAGGGCAGGGCCCTGAGCTGGGCCTACTAAACTCTGGGCTTTGACGATAAGGGGACAGAGCAGAGTCTACCTCAAGAGCTGGTTGTGCACAATGGAGCACAATTCTCTGGAACTGCTCCCAGGCTCAGGGCACTGCTGCAGCAACAGGAGACTGAAAGGGGCCCTCTATCTAAATTAAATGCCAAGTCTCTCATGGCTGGGTAGAAATAATTCAGGTCAACCAGGGGCAGGCAAGCAGAACTCCCAGGCTGTATGACCTGCCCTGGGTCATGCCTGCCTGCAGGTTGCTTACTTACCAGTGGGGGAGATGACAATAAACCAAGTCTGACTGACAGTGACATGTACTGCGAATAGCAATACCATGCCTGGGGAAGGACCAATGTTGCAAATGAGAATAGGCTGGTCAGGAAAGGCTTCTATGAGATGAAACTGTTGGTACAAAGACTTGAAGCAGGAAGAGCTCGCCAGGCAGAAAGCACAGCAATGTAAAGGCCCTGGGGCAGGAGTGTGCCTGGAGCCAATTAAGTGACAGGGAGCCCAGGAAGAGCTGAGGCCAGCAAGGTGACAAGCAGATGATCAGGGCCCTGAAGACTATAGGGAGGACTTTGTCTCTGTGAGTGAAGAAGGAACCTGAGCACAACAGGTGCTTGGACTGACTTGGGTATTATCAGGATCCTTTTGGCTGTTCAGTGGGGAATAGACTGACTGTGGGAATGAAAGAAGGAAGGAGGGAACCAATGAATGAATGAATATATAGAGAGGGTGATGGGAACCAGAAGCTGAGCAGAGCTGCACACTCAGGAGACACCCAGAGGTGAGGGCAGTATGTGGATTGGTGACACTGACTGTGTCCTGCAGGTGCTTACATGGTGCCTCAAAGCCAGAGGTCAGCACAGGGCCCTCCAAGAGCACATCCCACCAGATCCCTGGTACTGGCTTCACTTGACTGCCAAGGACTCTGAAGCTCAGAGAGTGACGGACCTTGTCAAGGTCACATGGCATAGTTACCAGATGTCAGGATGAGGATCCATGTCCTCTTGACCCCCAAATCAGGCTTTTGGGTCCCCAAGGGGTGGAAGCATCCCTACTCCTCTGACTCTCCAGGAACTCTTTCTGAGTCAATCGAATGGACAACTTCCGGGACACAGGCTGGTGGCCCTGCTCCACGGGAGGAATGTCATACGCGGTCCTTGTAGATGTGTGGGTCTCCCCCAGACTCCCTAAGCAAGGCTGGAATTTACCACTCTTTCTATTTTAATAAAGACTATTCAAAGCCTTGAGCATTTATTTTCCCTAGAAAGATAATTACATGTCAAATACACCCATTACACAACTGACTAAAAATAACCCAGCCAAGTAGGCTTTGGGTAGGCTGATTCCGTGGTATGTGAGCTTAACACAGAAGACCTTGGAAGGGCATCACTAGGTGGTAATGCACATGGGTGTGCAGGCCAGGGAAGGGATTTCACTTCTAATATTAGTGCCCCTTCACAATTTATTTCACAACTGTAAGTGGCATCTGTGAAAAAGCCAGACTTTTCTGTGTTCTAATAGAAGGACATTCCCAGCACTACCACAGGCCAGCACAGGAGGAACCAGATATTCTTGAGCTGAGAGGCTGCAGAGGGACATGGCCAACATAGAACTTGGGGAGCTCACATCAAAATGTGGACTTCAGAAATGTTGAGGGCCAGCATCTCCACCAGCAAAGATTTGTGGGAACGAAGAAGCCAGTTGAGTTCTTAGACGGGCCCAAGTCTTCTCACTGTCCAGCCTTTCTCAGTTACAGGCTGTGGGACCCCTGCAGGCTTTAGGTTTGCTCCCCTGAGCAAGCCTTTAGGTGTGGTGAGGTCCAGAGAGGTTAAGCAAGTTGCTTAGGATCATACTGTGAGGTGGGACAGTGAGAACTCAGGCCTTGCTCTGCTCTCCTAGGCCCAGGGTCTTGCCCTTGTCAGGGCTGCAGCTTGGTCTGGGTTCAGACCAATCGAACTTGATTACCATGGGATTTGGTATATGTAGATCAAGGATTGGCCAACTATGACCCTCCAGCCAAATAAGGCCCACTGCCTACTTTTGTAAGTAGTTTTATTGGAACATTGTCCCATCCAACCATTTCTGTTTTGAGGTAGGACAGCTTGACCCCCAATAGCAGCAGCCCAAGGAATTCTGCCCACTTAAGCCAGACTACTGCCAGAACCTGTAGGCTCAGTATGGGTTCATGCCCTGGTCTGGCAACCCCTTCATTCCCCAGGGGAGGCTCATATCAGAGTGCATGGCCCCTTTGCAAGGCTCTGAGGGTGGGCAGCCTGCAGAGGGTGGGGTGGGAGTGGAATGGCAGTGATAGCAAAGCATCAGGACCTAACTTACAGACCAGGTCATCCTGGTTGCTTTAGCAACCTATGACTTCTGGGGAAGGGGCCAACTTTCTGGGAGGGTCACAATGGTCCCTATGGAGCTCACCAAATTGTTTGTGCCCTCAAAGCAGAGAATTCTAGGACTCCAGAATGTTAACCATGGGAAGTCATGCTTCCCATGAGCCTCAGTTTCCCTGTCTGTAATGGGGTCAGATACAATGATTTCTGAGATCCTGCTCTGCTCTTGATCTCAATAAAGACCCTTAGGGCTCTGAACCCTTCTCTTCGACAACTGAGAAAACTGAGGCAGCAAGTTGTGACTTCTCTATAAAGTGAGGATGGTAATGGCACGTACTCCTCATCTCCCCATGCACATTGGATTGGAGTTGTGCAGATTGAAGAGATACCCAGGCTGTGATGGCCTCAACAGGGCTAGCACACACATTAAGAGCTCGAAAAGTGCACTCGTGAGACTGCCACTGATGGTGTGACTGGCCAAGGTTGCAGAGAATGACGCCGCCCACCTGGCCCATGACCAAAGGAACTTCTGCCCCCTCCCCCTGGCTCAGTCCCCCTTTCCTGGCTCAGTCAGTGGCTGCTTCTGTCCACACTTAACCCACCAACAGTCCTTTAGCAGCACTGTGCTAAAGGGCAGATCCCAAATTTAAATCCGCAACTTAACCACCTCCACACCACCATGTGGCCTGGCCACCAGCATGTCTGTTCCGGCCTCTAGGAAGTTCTCCTAAGGGGTCACCTTGCTTTACTTCTAGTCTACACAGCAGCCAGAGGTACCTTTTTGACTCAGAATCCAGATGATGTCACTCTCTTGCCTAAAGAGTCAGCAGCTCCCTGTGCAACCAAAATAACTTTTACACCTTGGCTTCTGCTTCCTCGTCTAACTACCAAATTCTTTTTTACTTGAGTCTAGAAGCCTGTTTTGCGTGTTTTTAAAACAGCTTTATCAAGGTGTAACTAACATACAATAAACTGGACATATTTAAAGTGTACATTTTGATATGTTTCAACATATATATGCACCTATGAAATATACTTATTATCAAAATAAGAAACCTATCCATTACCCTCAAAAACTTTTTTGTGCCCAATGCCCATTGGAACCCCTCCCTCATGCCCTTCCCTGTCCGTAGGGAACCACTAGTCTATAAAGATTAGTTTGTATTTTTTAGTGTGCATTTTATATAAATGGAATCACACAGTATATATTTTCAGTCTGGCTTTTTTCATTCAGCATAATTATTTTAGATTCGTCCAAGTTGTTGCATGTACCAATAATTCATTTCTTTTTATTGTTGAATAGTAGTCCAAGGTATGGAGAGACTACTGTTTGTTTATCCATTCATCAGTTGATGGATATTTGGTCATACCCACTTTTTGGCTATTATGAATTATACTGCTGTGTATATTTGTGTACAAGTTTTCATGTGTACATATGTTTTCATTTCTCTTGGGGCAATACCTAGGGGTAGAATGGAATGGCTGGATCATATGATAGGTGTATGTTTAACCTATAAGAAATGATAACCATTTCATGTTCCCACTAACAACCTATGAAAGTTTCAGTTCCTCCTCATTCTCACAGGCACTTCATATGGTCAGTCATTTTAATTTTGGCCATCCCAGGAGGTATGTAGTTATATGACATTTTGGTTTTAATTTGCATTTCTCTAATATGTAATGATACTGAGTATCATCCCTTTAAACAGGGTCTTTTGCAGAGCAAAAGTTTTTTTTTAATTAACTAATTTTTTATGGTGACATTTGTTAACAAAATCCAATAAGTTTCAACTGTATACTTTAACAGTAAGGCTTATATATACTTAAACTGTATGTTCACCTCCCATAGTTAGATTTCTTTCTGTTACCACATATTTGACTCCTTTACCCCATCTACCGCCCCCCTTTCCCCCATCCCTTACTCTCAGGTAATCACTAGTCTATTGCTCACGTCCATGAGTCTCATACTCTTCCCAAAAATTGAAGAGGAGGCGATACTTCTGAACTGATTTTATGAGGTTAATATCTCCCTGATACCAAAACATGGTAAAGATAACACCAAAAGAGAAAACTACAGACCAATATCTCTCATGAACACAGATGCAAAAATCCTACATAAGGTACTAGTGAACCGAATACAGCAACAAATTAAGAAGATTATATACCACAATCAAGAGGGCTTCATCCCAGGGGCACAGGGATGCTTCAACATATGCAAATCGATTAATGTGATACACTATAGACAAATTAAAAATAAGATCATATCAATAGATGCAGAAAAAACCTTCAACAAGATACAGCATCCATTTATGATCAAAACACTTAACAAAATCGATAGAGAAGGAAAGTATCTTAACATAATAAAGGCCATCTATGACAAACCCTCAGTCAACATTATACTTAATGGTGAAAAACAAAATCTTCCCTCTAAGATCAGAAACAAGGCAAGGCTGTCCACTATCGCCACTGTTATTCAGTATAACATTGGAGGTCCTAGTGAGTACAATCAGGCAAGAGAAACATATACAAAGCATCCAAATAGGAAACAAAGAAGTCACACTGTCACTATTTGCGGATGACATGATTCTCTATATAGGAAACCCTAAAGAAACAACAAGCAAATACAGTAAAGTTTCTGGATACAAAATCAATGTTCAAAAATCCATAGCATTCCTATCCTCTAATAATGAATTTCAGAAAAAGAAGTGGAAAAAATAATTCCTGTTGCAATTGCAATGAAAAGAATAAAATATCTAGGAATAAATCTAACAAACATGTGAAGGACTACATAATAAAAGCTATTAGACCCTATTAAAAGAAATCAAGAAGATACAAAGAAATGGAAAGATATCCTGTGTCCTTGAATTGGAAGAATTAACATGGTTAAAATAACCATAATACCTAAAGCATTATACAGATTTAATGCAATCCCCATCAAAATCCCATCGGCATTTTTTAACGAAATAGAACAAAAAATCTTCAGATTTGTATGGAAGCACAAAAGACCCCGAATTGCCAATCCATCCTGAGGAAACAGAACGAGGCTGGAGGCATCACTCTGCCCAACTTCAAATTGTACTACAAAGTAACAGTAATCAAAACAGCATGGTATTGGCAGAAAAACAGACACACAGACCAGTGGAACAGAACAGAGAGTCCAGAAGTAAACCCATATTTATATGGGCAAATAATTTTTGACACAAAAGCCAAAAACATACAGTAGAGAAAGGAAAGCCTCTTCAATAAATGGTGCTGGGAAAATTGGAAAGCCACCTGCAGAAGAATGAAACTAGACTGTTGTCTATCATCACACACCAAAATTAACTCAAAATGGATTCAGGATCTGAATATAAGACCCGAAACAATAAAGGGCATAGAGGAAAACATAGGAACTAAGCTCAAGGACCTTGGATTTAAAGAGGATTTTATGAATTTGACCTCAAAGGCAAGGGAAGTAAAAGCAAAAATAATGAATGGGACTACGTCAAACTAAAAAGCTTCTTTCTGCACAGCAAAAGAAACTGTCAACAAGGTAAAGATACAACCATCTAAATGGAAAAATATATTTGCAAGCAACACCTCTGATAAAGGTCAAACAATAGATTTTTGGCTAAAGAAGCAGTGATACATATATACGATGGAATATTACTCAGCCATAAAAAGAGATGAAATACTGCCACTTGCAACAACATGGATGGACCTCGAGATAATCATGCTAAGCAAAATAAGTCAGACAGAAAAAGTCTGTCTTTTTCTGAAAACCACACGATAGTATTTATATGTGGGATATAAACCCAAAAGTAACAAAGAAACAGGACAAACAGAGACTCATGGACGTGAACAATAGACTAGTGATTACCTGAGGGTAAAGGATGGGGGGGAGGGGAAGTATATGTGGTAAAAGGTATCAAATACGTGGTGACAATAAAGAATTAAAAATAAACAAATACGATTTTTTTAAAAAAAGAAAAAAAGGAAAATTTAGAGTAGTACAGAAGTAACCAGCAAAGTAAAATTTATGATGTCTGGCATCCAATGAAGTTTTGAGGCATAAAAAGAAGCAAAAATATATGACCCTTATGAAAGGAAAAATTAATCAATCAAAATTGACCTAAAATAGACACTGATACTAGAATTAGCCGAAAGGCTATTTAAAGTTATTATAACTGTATTTTTTATGTTTGACAGTCCATGTTTAGACATGAAAGATATTTTTAAAAATTAAAGTTGTAAAGATAATTCTAATGCAATCATAAAAATATTAAAATAATTCTAAAAAGATTAGAAATAGAAAAAAATGAAACAAAGGACCAATGGGACAGATTGAAAAAAAAACAGATTTAAATATTCAAATTGAATTTAAATGGCCTAAATACCCCTAACTAAAGGAAATCCTTGTCAGATTAGATGTTTTTAAAAGCAAGAACTTTGTGCTGCCTATAAGAAATGTTTTAAATCAAAGACATTACAAAAAAAGAAAACTATAGGCCAATATCTCTTATGAATATTGATGCAAAAATCCTCAACAAAATATTAGCGAACCAAATTCAGCAATACATTAAAAATATCATACACGTTGATCAAGTGGGATTTATTCCCGTGATGCAAGATTGGTACAATAACTGCAAATCAATTAATGTGATATACCACATTAACAAATCAAAAGATAAAAACTATATGATCATATCAGCAGATACAGAGAAAGCATTCGACAAATTCCAGCATCCATTTATGATAAAACTCTCAGCAAAGTGGGAATAGAGGGAACATACCTCAACATAATAAAGGCCATATATGACAAACCTACAGCTAACATCATACTCAATGGAGAAAGGCTAAAAGCGTTTTCCTTAAGATCAAGAACAAGACAAGGATGCCCACTTTCACCACTCCTTTTCAACATTGTATTGGAAGTCTTAGCCACAACAATAAGACAAGAAAGATAAATAAGAGGCATCTGAATTGGAAAGGAAGAAGTAAAACTGTCCTTATTTGCCGATAACATGATACTACATATAGAGAACCCTAAAGATTTCACCAAAAACAAACAAACAAACAAACAAAAAACCTGTTAGAACTGATCAATGAATTCAGTAAAGTAGTAGGTTACAAAATAAATATTCAGAAGTCAGTGGCATTTTTATACACCAATGATGAACTTCAGAAAGAGAAATTAAGAAAACAATCCCATTTACAATGGCATCAAAAACTATAAAATATTTAGGAATCAAATTAACCAAGGAGGTAAAAGACCTGTTCTCAGAAAATTATAAGTCATTGAAAAAAGAAATTGAAGTTACAAATAGATGGAAGTATATCCCATGCTCATGGGTAGGAAGAATCAACATCATTAAAATGGCCATACTACCCAAAGCAATCTATAGTTTCAATGCAATCCCTACCAAAATACCAATGGCATTTTTCAGAGAGCTAGAACAAATAATCCTAAAATTTATGTGGAACCATAAAAGACTCCAAATAGCCACGGCAATCTTGAGAAAGAAGAGCAAAGTTGGAGGTATTACACTACCTGATATCAAACTATACTACAAGGCTACAGTAATCAAAAGAGCATGGTACTGGCATAAAAATAGATACATTGATCAATGGAACAGAATAGAGAGCCCAGAAATAAATCCACTCCTATATGCTCACTAATATATGACAAAGGAGGTAAGACTATACAATGGGTAAATATGGTCTCTTCAATAAATGGTGTTGGGAAAATTGGACAGATAGATGCAAAAAAAGAAAAGAAGCTGGACTACCTTCTTACAATGTACACAAGAATACACTAAAATGGATTAGTGACTTAAATGTAAGACCTGAAACCATAAAACTTTTTGAAGAAAACATAGGCAGTAAACTCTCTGATATTACTAACTGTAATTTCTTTTTGGATATAGCTCACCGGGCAAGGGAAGCAAAAGAAAAAACAAACAAATGGGACTATATCAAACTAAAAAGTTTTTGTACAGCATAAAAACCATCAACAAAACAAAAAGACAACTGACTGAAAGGGAGAAGATATTTGCTAATGACACATCTGATAAGAGGTTAATATCCAAAATAGACGAAGAACTCATACAACTCAACAACTAAAAAACAAACAATCCAATTAAAAACAGGTAGAAGACCTGCTCAGATACTTCTCCAAAGAGGAAATACAGATGGCTTATAGACATATGAAGAGATGCTCAAGGTTGCTAATCATCAGAGAAATGCAAATTAAAGCCACAATGAGATATCACCTCACTCCTGTCAGAATGGCTATCATCAATAAATCAAAAAACAACAAGTGTTGGCGAGGTTGCGGAAAAAAGGGAACCCTCGTACATTGTTGGTGGGATTGCAAATTGGTACAGCCGCTATGGAAAACAGTCTGGAGGGTTCTCAATAAATTAAAAATGGTTATACCTTTTGACTCAGCAATTGCACTTCTGGGTATTTATCCAAAGAAAACCAAAACAATAATTTGTAAAGATCTACGCATCTCAATATTCATGGCAGCACAATTTACAATAGCCAAGATATGGAGGCAACCTAAATGTCCATCAACAGATGATTGGGTAAAGAAATTATGGTTCATATATATATAATGGAATATTACTCGGCTATTAAAAAAAAGAAATCCTACCATTTGTAATGACATGAATGGACCTAGAGGTTATTATACTGAGTGAAATAAGTCAGACAGAGAAAGATAAATACCATATGATTTCACTTTTATGTGGAATCTAAGGAACGAAAAGAAAAAAGTAATCAAAGACAGACTCACAAATATAGTGGGCAATTTGGTGATGGACAGAGGGGAGGGGGGTTGGGCTGTTGGAAGAAGCCAGTGAAGAGTTAAAGAACTACACATTAGTAGTTGATAGGTGGTCATGGAGATGGAGAGCATGGCACAGGGAATGCAGTTAGCATTAATACGTTGGCTAGGTGGAGGGCCAGGGGAGGGAGGGAGAAATTGGGGGGATCTTTTTATAAACTATATAGATGTCTAACCAATATACTGTATACTTGAAACTAATTTAAATAAATAAATAAAATTTTAAAACAGTTATGGGGTTGTAAAGTACAGCATAGGTAATGTAGTCAATAATATTGTAATAATATGTATGGTATCAGATCGGTACTAGACTTATTGGAGTGACAACTTCATAAGGTATGTAAATATCTAATCATTTTGTTGTATACGGAAACTAACATAATATTGCATGTCAACTGTAACTGTAAAATAAATTTAAAGATTTTTTAAAAATAAAAATTAATAAAAAAATAAATGTTTTAAATATAAAGATATAAATAGGTTAAAAGTAAAATGGCTACTAACACGAATCGAAAGAAAATTAGAATGGCTATATTAATATCAAAGTAGATTTCAGAACAAAGAATATTACTAGGAATAAAAAAGTTCTGTGTATAATCATTAAAAGATTGATTCATAAAGAGAAAAATGACAATCTTATGTCAATACAACAGATATTCAAAATATGCCGCAGGGCAATATATCTTCTCCAGTGTCATAGGATTTAGGCATCTGTTTTGGGGCAAGTTTTATCACTGTTCACTCTTACTTAAGGACAGATGCTGGGGGGCGGTCTTCCTTCAATAACATTGAGCCTTCTCTGAGCGTCAAGATCACCATCCGCTGTTTGCAGGGGCATTATGGGTGTTTTGCCACTTGAAACAGGGAGTGTCCACACAGGGCAATCTCAAAGGGGCTCAGCAGATTCTCAAGCAGGGAACATGAATCTCATTTGCCACTAATATCTGGAGCACCACCTCAGGCCCATCAATCCTGATGCCTCGGTTTAGTATTAAAAAATGTTCTCATTACATTCTCTACTGAGTAAATTCGTGTGTCCATTCAAAATGCATTTCATCATTTAAGTATTCTTCTCCACCTTCTGAAAGGGTATAATTTTCTCCATCTCACTCTGCCTCCACTCATGTTCCTTATTTTCCCAGAAAGTTCTGCTTTCCCCCCAGCACAGGCCCAACTGACTCCACTATCTCCATCAGGGAGCTCAAGCATTGAACATAAGTTTAGGTTGACTTTCCCTCCAACAGAAACACCTGGCAAGTGACCTGGCAACCTCAGAAGGTGAGCAGCCATCACTAATTCAGTGAGAAATTCATGGACTACCTCCTAAGCTTAAATCTTCTGCCAAGCCTTCCTTACTCAAGAGTCATTATCCAGTGTAAAGGCACCAGCTGACTGGAAAGGGAGACTGGTGCTCAGAGGACAACACAGCCCATTCTGTCTTCAGCAATTGTCATTCTGGCTTCTGCTTCCTATTACCAGCCATGGCTTCTTTTTCCAGCCTTGACATAGATCCATAGGACCTGCTTCAGAGCAGCTCTTCAGATAAGTCCCAAGCCACCTCGCCATGCTAGACCTCCCTTCTAAACCTAGGTTCAATTTTTTTCCAAAAATTTTATGTCCAAAAAATGATTTTTAAAATGACTTTCTAGCCCCCTTTCATTCTTCTTCTGCCTATCTTATATCTGACTCTGCAAGACATTTGGAATGCTTACAACACTCCAGGCCACTGGAAAGGGGAAACTTCCAGTTAGGAGTCAAAGAGTCTCAGGGAACAGGTGGGCAATTGCATTGACTGGGACCACCAGAAACCATGAAAAGCAGGAGAGTCAACATGCTCCATGGAGCAGTGATGCACTGTGTGTATTCAGTTGGCAGCAGAGGGTCTGCAAGCCTTGGCCGGGCTTCCTGATGACCCCATACTGCTGCGAGGGGTGCTGTTGAGTGGCCTCTCCATGATGATTTTTATTCCCCATCAGGAAACTCAGGCCAGATCCCCTCCTCCTTGAACTCAGAAGTCCTTTCAAGATCAGTCCTCAGTCTACCCTCTTCTCCTCTCTCAGCCAGAGTAAACCTGTCCCTTCTCCCAAGACAGGATGGTCTGTGTCCTTCTCTATCCTTTTTCCTGTTATTGCTGGGGCAGGTTTTTTCAATGCACTACTCTTTCTCCAGAGTCTTTTCACTTTTATTTTCAACAGTATTTCCTTCATTCAATAAGTTACATCTCTTTCAAATTAAAAGGATTGCCTTTCAAAATGACCAATTCTGATCTGGACTTTAAAAGCCTAATTTGAAAATGTAAGAAAGCAGAACATCGAACTGTTTGTATTGCTGCAACATGGATACCCCTTATATTATAACTAGAGGAAGGGTCACATTGAAGAAAATGATAAAAAAAAGAAAAACAAATTTATTGCATGCTATTTCACTATTATGTTTATAATCTCAATTTGTGTAAAATCAAAGGAGCCAACAAAAAGTGTAATCTCCAAATACAGTTTTTAATTTGGGAAAAAGGATCAAACCCATTAGAAGGTTTTCAGTGTGCAGCTCTTTGTAAATTACTCATTAAGCCAATAATCCTGGTAAATGTGCTAATTCTATAATGAGTACTCAATAAAGCTTGGAATCTAGAGAACAGGATAAACAAACGAACAAAACAGAAACAAGCTTATAGATACAGAGAGCATTTTGATGGTTGCTGGATTGGGGTGGGAGGTGGTTGACGGGGAGGTGATTAAGATATACAAACTGGTAGTTACAAAATAGTCATGGAGATGTTGAATATAGCGTGGGGAACATAGTCAGTAGTATCGTATAATCACTATGTATAGTGTCAAACGGGTACTGGATTTATCAGAGTGATCACTTCATAAGTTATATAAATGTCTAATCACTGTGTTGTATACCTGAAACTAATATAAAGTTGTATGTCAAGTATAATTAAAAAAATAAAAAATAAAAATTAAAAAATGATAAATGGGGTGATGAATGATGATAGCAGAACACCTATCAAAAGTCAAAGCGATGAACTTTTCCTGTCTTTAGTCTTCTCCTTATTAATATAAAGAATACATATGGCTTTTCATCCAAGTAGATGGGGCAGGGATTCTGCATGTCTCACAAACTCCCAAGTAATGTCTACATTGCTAGTCCATGGACCACACTTTGAATAGCATGGTTCAAACCACTTTGAGGATGGAGATTATCTGGACTGGGTTCCTAAGGGATCTTATAAAATCATGATGAGTGGAGTACTGGGGCTTGTTTTAGCCTCCATTCATGACAACTTGAAATAGCTCCTAGGTGAGCTGAAGTCATATTTACCTTACTACAGAGAGAGGTGTAATTGGGTACCTTCCAGCTACTGAAAGGATAGCTCTGTTCCTTCCAACTATCTATTACCTATAGGCCAGTCACCCAGGTGGTAAGTTAGCAGCCCAACTGGACCACCTTTGTGGTTTGTACACAGGGCCTGTGTGAGGTGATTTGCTCAGGTTTGTGTCTGATTGTCCCTTGTTCATCCCTCCCATTGCTCTGGGAGACCATCAAGGGCAGGGCTAATGAACTATATACATGTCTATGTCTCTGGGCCCCCACATGGTCCTGGCAGACAACGGTGCTCAGCGGATCAGTGATGAGTGAATGAAAGAAGGAATGGAGTCAAATGAGCTGGAGAGAAAGGAAAGGGCTCTGCAGTGAAGCTGGATAAAGAGGGCAGAGTCCATTTTTACAAGTGAAAGACCAGTTACCTGCAGCACACAATGAACATGTATTTGTGAAATGAAAGACCCGAGAAATACTGGAGGAGGCCTGGAAGGGTAGCCACAAGTTCCCAGTCATTTGACAGACAAGTGGTGAGCACCCAGTGCATCTCAGGCACTGAGCTCAGGTGAGACATAAATAGGAGATTCCTGCCCTCAGGATAAATCGAGTCTAGGAGGAGAGACAGACAGAAATGAAATAGCTGTCCTGGTAAGTGCTAGCAAAGAGAATAGCACACAGGATTAGAGGAATAGAGAAGGAAATGTAACTCAGGAGTGAGGGAAGGCTTTGCAGACAAGATGGCTTTTAAGAGATGCCTCAGAGGAGTACAAGTTCTACAGGCGAGAAGCCAAAGCCAGGATAGGGGTGAGAGGCACATTTCAGATCAAGGGAATGACACCTACAAAGGCATGAAAGCATATGATGTGTTTGGACTTATAGGGAACATCAAAGGCAGCATGGGCTGTGAGTGTGGATGCAGAGTGGCAGTTGTGGGGGAAAGCAGAGAAAAGAGAATAAAAGAAAGTTAGGGCTAGATCAGGATGCCAAATTCATTCAGAGGGTAATGTAGGACTATAAAGTTAGAAATAGAGGACCAACACACTCAAATCTATGATTTAAAAAAGATCACTTTGAAGGCAAATAGGAAGGTACAGAGGACACAGCCAGGGCCCGGTTAAGAGTCCAGCAAGAGTTAGGTGGGAGATGATTCCAGATTGAACCCAGAAAGTAGTAGAAAATGTAGAAAGGGAACAAGTCAGAGAAGCATCGGGTGGGATATACAGAGGGAGGAATTAGAACTGTAGTAAGACCAAGAGCAACTTATGTAGATATTGTAAGAATTATTATCCTCACTTTTTGGCGAAGCTCAGAGAAGTCAATCCACAGAGGATAAAAGACTTGAACTCATCTCTCTGTCCAGTGCTTTTTCCAAATTCTGCTCCTCTACCAGCCCCCTGGCCTGTGCCAATTTCTTCAGAACATTAATTAAACATCACTGAAATGTAGTTGTTGTTATACAAACTATAAAGGCATTCAAAAGCATAGTTAATAAAATTTAGATGAAAAAAACCCCAACCCAATTTGAAAATGGGCAAAGGGCTTGAATAGACATTTCTCCAAAAAAAAGATATACAAATAACCAATAAACACATGAAAAAATACTCAACATTACTCATCGTTAGGGAAATGCAAATCAAAATCACAACAAGATATTACTTTATATCCATTAGGATGGCTGTTATAAAAAAAAATCAGAAAATAAGTATTTGTTTGAGAATGTAGAGAAATTGGAACCCTTGGGCATTACTGATGGGAATTTAAAATGATCCAATCATTGTGGAAAACAGTATGATGGTTCCTCAAAAAACTGAAAATAGAATTACCATAAGATCCATCAATTCCACTTCTGAGTATATATTCAAAATAATTGAAAGCAGGCACTTGAACAGATATTTGTATACCACGTTCATAGCAACACTATTCACAGCAGCCAAAAGGTGGAAACAATCCGTGTCCATTGATGGATAAATGGATAAACCAAATGTGGTATACATACAATAGACTACTATCCAGTCTTTAAAAAGAAGGAAATTCAACACATGCTACAACATAGATGAAACTTGATGACATTATCCGAACCGAAATAAGGCAGTCACAAAAGATAAATACTGTATGATTCCACTTACGTAAAGTACTTAAAGTAGTTCAAATCATAGAGACAGAAAGTAGAATGGTGGTTGCCGTGGGGAAGAGGCGTGAGGAGTTATTGGGATAGAGTTTCAGTTTTGCAATATAAAAAGAGCTCTGGAGATTGCTTGCTGTAGGAGAGGAAAAATAAAAAATCTTTTCTTTTACCCTCTTGGGTTTAGTAACTCAGGCCTGAGAATTAAACTAACAAAAGACAGATTACCAGAAGCAAAAGCATACAAATTTTATATTATGTTAATATTTTATTTTCACATATATGGAGACCGTCATAGAAAGAAGTGAGACCCAAACCGATGATTAGGAAAAGGAGCTTATATATCATTTTAACAAAGGGTGATAAATTTGTGAAGTGACAAGACAAAGAAAAAGGGGCAGTAATTTGTGGGAAGGTAAATATATGGGGAAAAGTAATGGAAGGTAAGGGTTATTTTATTAGGATTTGTGTGTGTAGACCCACTTTCTGTCTCAGTGATAAGGGTTGTTTTTCTCTTCCTGGTACAGGAGAGGGAGGAGTACACCTTCACAAAGGGAATATATGTCCCCCTTTTAGGCAGAAAGGGGTATGGCAGAGAGTTTCTCCTGTATCAGCTATTTCTCAATTGTCTTCAGCTCAAAATATCTTTATGCCAAAGTGGCATACTTAGGGGGGATATGTTCTGATCCCCCTAAAATTCTTAAAATTACATACAGTTCTTATAATTTAAGAACTATAAACTTAAAATTCGTTAAGATGCTAAATTGTATGTTATGTGTATTTTATCGTAATTCTAAAATAAATAAATAATGCTTTACTCATTTTGAAGTTGAGCAAATCTTGTTTTTTGCATTAAAAATGTAATATGAGTCTACGGCCATGCCACCATGAACAAGCCCGATCCCATCTGATCTCAGAAGCTAAGCAGGGTCGGGCCTGGTTAATACTTGGTGGGAGATCACCTAGGAAGACTAGGGTCTGTAGGAGTGAAAAATAAAAAATAAGGGATTGTAAGCTGACAAGGTCCTTGCAATCTGTGAGGTCAACCAAGGGTTGCCTCGCTTAAAAAAAAAATAAAAAAAATAAATAAAAATGTAATATGAGAATCCATATATTAAAATTTCAAATAAATATCTATATAATTCTGATTTTTTAGCTTACATATCAGATCTGATTATATAGTTGTTGCCTCAATAGCCAGCGTGTGACTGGAAGACAAGTTGCTACTAACAGCATAAGCATAACTATGGCTATTTTTGTTGTTCACCTGGCAACTGCATAATTAGAGTTAACTTAATTCATTGTTTTCTGGCAGAAATCTTTTCCAGTCAACTTTTGATTTTGTAAGGACTATTTTATTTGATACTAGAGAAGATAACCAGAATGTCCATTTTATTTATAACACATAAGCTGCAGGACAGTGCAATGTGCTGAAAACACTTGAAAAAGTGAATCCCCTGTCATTCTCTCTGCATGCTAAGTGAATATTTGTCATTGTGATTGAAGGAAGTACCAGGTCAATCCATATCTAAATGTTACTGAATATACTCATCATATCTTTTCTTTAAGGTAACTATAATCTTGGATATTTTCTGATTTTAATTTCTCTTTTTGGAAAGCAACATGAATTCCCTTTACAAAGGCCATTGATTGACATGCTTACCTTGTCCTCTCAAGACCATTCCCTGGGATTAATTTGTAGAATCAGATTTTGAGCCACTTTTTTTGTTGTTGGATGACATGTGTGCAATTAAGAAAATTGTCTTCTAAAATTAGCATTTGTACAAATAGTATGAAAATTAAAAGAGCCTATTCACCAAACTTGTCCTCTGTTCTCACTAGTCTCACAGTTAGACTCCCATCCCAACCTTTTGACTCTACGCGTGGTCATTGGAAGGAGTCCTGTCCAAGTGACTGCAAGTGAAAGTTAGCTTTACCCTGTACAGGTCTGACTATGAAAATGTCATCCATGAGATACTATTTTTTTTCCTTTACAGAAGAGTGGAGTGAACCCAAGTACCATAGCCAAATTTGAAGCTACATGTTAGTGATAACAAATTCAGAAACTGAAGGTACCTGAGTTCCCGAATTTCTTTCTGGAGGTAAATCAATAAGCAGATTCACCTGATATTTCAAAGCCTGTGTTAAAGTAAAGATAAATTTGTGTGATGCTCCAACAACCAATATTTTCAGATTTATCTGTCACAGAAACTAACTAACTTACAGAAGTCTGTAATAGAATAATATACTGAAGAAAGATTTCCATGAAAGGCTTCATTTCGGAGGATGGATGGTGGTAATAGTTGCATGGGGAGCCATTGTCTGCAGATTCTCAGTGCTGATGTTCCCTGGTTGGCAAGTTGAGGTGCTGGGATGCCTCTGTCTGCCTGGGGATTGGGGTGGGCAGTGTAGAAACAGGCAATGTGGCCCTTCTTTGTTTCTGAGGACACTCTTGTTTCTGCTCCAGACACCAAGATCTTCTCCTTTTATTCCTATCTCTCCAGATGCTCCTCCATAGGATTATTTGCCAGCACAGACTCTTCTGCCTGGGTTTTAAGATTTGAAATGCATCATAGCTTGACCCTGGGCCCTATTCTTTTATCTCTAGCTTTAATATCTGAGATAAAGTCACCTCTGGTGTAGGGGGCAAAAGCATCTCCCATGTTTAGTTAAAACAATGGCTTATTTGGAAGGCTGGACCTCTGGATTGTAGAACAATAAAAGCACCTGGAACAATAGCAATAAGACCAACAGGATGGTATGCAGCTGCACTTGACAAGCTTTTGTCATCTAATGTTGATTTTCTCCTGGCATGTATTCTTACCAAGGAGGGGTTGTCTGGTTTTGTCATTATGGGATATAGTGTTAATTTTATTATTATCTCTGACTATGATTTTTACTTACTAAGTGAAGCTTATCTCTTTTTTTTGTTTATTTATTTTAATTAATTAATTAATTATTATTATTATTATTTTTGTATTTCATAATCTATGGGAATGGTCCTGGAGAGGTAATTTTAATTTCCTGGAGAGGATCAGAGAGAGAGTCCAGATTAATTATTCACCCCTTATAACTAAATATTCAGGAAAAATTGTTATTCCCAGTTGTTTTGGGGGTTTTGGGTTTTCTTGGGTAGTGTAAGTTTAGGCTCCATTGAGTCCCATATCAGATTGGCCACTACCTGACACATGGGACAATCTATGGTTTAATGGGTCTTAAGAAACTATTTGCTCTCAATGGGATGGAGACAAGATTGAAAATTTATGAAGATAGGATAAGCCATATTAAATGGCTCTTTATATTCATGGGGACAAAAAGGGTGAGGGAAAGTTTTTAAAAGCTGGTTTAATAGTCAATACTTTCCAGGGAAGCAGACTGGTAAATCCAAAATCTGGACTCTCTCTCTGATCCTCTCCAGGGTGAGTTAGCAGTGGATGAAATCTGAAGGCTGTCTCCTGGATAATTTCCTCTTGCTGGGGGAGGCTGTTTTTTTTTGTAGTTGTTGTTCTACTCAGGCCTTCAACTGATTGGATCTGGCCCACCCCCATGAAGGAGGCAATCTGCATTACTTGAAGTTCATTGATTTAAATGTGAATCTCATCCAGAAACACAGTCACACAGAAACACTGAGAATAATGTTAGCCCAAATATCCGGACACCCTCTGGCTCACCTAAGTTGACACATAAAGTTAATAATCACAGTTGCTGTGAAGTGTGAGTTGGCCAAGGGACCTTGAATTAAGAGGTATTTAAGGCCTGAGGCAAAAAGAGGCCCATTAGCCAGACTGGAATTTGAAGAAGAGATATTTGAAGAGACCATATGTCTTTCTATTAGACCAGCTATCTGGAAACTATCAAGAGCATAAAGATTCTACTAAATACCTTTTTTAAGAGCCCAGCATTGTGTATTTTGAGAGAGTGAAATTTGTGTCTTGGTTACCACCAGTAACATTGGTAACTCTGAAGGGAGTTATGTGCATCCTGGCAAGGCCTCATATTATGGCCTTAACATATGCAGATTTTGATTTATATTTTGATGTTTGTGAGGCAGGAGGTTCCAGAATTCTTTACCCTGAAGAGGACAACTCTCAGGCAATAGCACAAAACTTTGTAATGAATGTGCAGATGCAGGCCATTGTTGGCCAGAAAATTCAGTGCTAAGATGACTGCCTTAAATTTGGTCATTCATTTTGATCCCTGGTCCTGCCCTTTATCAGGGGTATCTTAGCTAAGGGATGGAAGGAAGCAACATTTTACTGAGCTCCATTTGTGATGGTGGCAATGCTGTAAGTTCTCATTATTGTTCAATTCATCTCAAGGGACTCCCCACGTAGTCAAGGGATCTGGAGGAGGGGTGACATCCTCTGGCACTGTGGGTTTAGCAAGGGACTGAGGACAAGAAAGTCCACCCCCTTCTGTAGGTGGAATATGCCAGAGGCCCCAGGATTGCCTCCATCCTGTCTTAAAGAGGACTTAGTGGCTGTACTGAGCTAATAAGGTGCTGTTTTCATGACCCAAAGCATAATGGGCAGCCGGGTATGGAGGGTCACAGGCTCAGGGTCTGTGAGAGTCTCTGTTTCCAGGACATCCAAGTATGTAGTCTTTGTTATAATGATGTGTAGTACAGGTCCAAGAGGGACAACTTGCATCAGAGGCCATAGGACGACTTATGGCATCTTAGGTGGTCCAGAGATTCAAGGAGGGATGAGAAGAGATATGGAAGCCTCCCCAGTGAAGGAGTCTCTGAGGCACTAATGGGAATGCCTACTGATTTTAATTTGGACAGGTTCTAGAGCCTTTTGATGCAGGGGCTCCTTTAGGGTAGGCTGATTTATAAGTACCAGCATCAGTGAGATTAAGAAAAAAATGTAAATGAGGAATATGTTGCCACAGAATCCGAAAGGACTTGCATGACCTCAATGTGTGTGTGTCAAATGAGCATCTATGGAAGAGAGTCATCAGTATAATGTCATGCTGGTGCTCCTGGAGAAAGGTGATGCAATTAAGATTCATTCTGTCTGCAAAGAGCCTGGAAAGAGTATATTGTGTCCTTTTGGAGGTGAGACAAAGTGTTTGCTGAGAGACTGTTGAAATAGGCACTGAACAGAACATGTGTGCCAAATCTATAATAGTAAAATATTTACTGGTTGTTGATTAGATGCAGTCAGTAATTTTAATAATATTATGTACGGGGTATGGGACCACAGCATTATAAGTTTGCAGTAATTCATCATGAGGCGCCTATGCTCTTTTGTTGTTGTTTTTGTTTAAAATATGGCAAAATTGGGCTGTTAAATGGAGAAGCAGTGGGGGATAATTATCCCTTTATTAATTAGGTCTTATATAATAGGTTCTACTCCTTGAAGGCCCTGTTTTAACTTACATTGGGCCATATTAACTATTTTAACTGGGGGTGCATGTTATCAGGCCAATTTGTAAATACCAAAGACTTAATTTATTACTCATTGCGTTAGAGGATGGATGTCCGTATGGGGTATTTTAGGACAATGGGTACTACAACTATGGGAAATGTAGGCAAGGCTATAGTTAAAGTGAAGCACACCTATTTTCTATTTACTATTTTTTCTGTTTTCTATTTTCTATTTAGTTTCCTAAGATTATATGGGGTACAATGTTTAAATTTAGTGGTATCTCCAGGTATAAGTAATTTGAGCCCCAGCATTGATTAAGACCAGGAAGCTTTGTTAATTGGTACATTTTAGCATATGTTAAAGTTAATTTAGGATCTATGCTGTTAAGGCACAAAAGCCAATCAGTGACCCTTTTATCTTTTTGTTATATAAATTATTTTAGTAAATTTTTTATTTACAATTGAGTCAAATTATGGACTTTTACACACACACACACACACACACACACACACAAATTTTATTTATTTACATTTTATTTTCTACCTTGTATCTACGTTTGTTTGTTTTTTCATTTTATTTTCCTATTTTTGTTTGTTTATTTTAGGCTTTTAGCTCTCTGAATCTATGGTTTCTAGTTTCTGTCTCTGACTAATAACACTATATGTGAAACTTCTAGGTGGTTACAGCAGAAATGAAAGAGAGGGAGGTGTCCCTGTAGGCAGCCATCGCTCTTTCCAAGGCTTTCCATCCACTTCCCAGGGACTGGGGTTTGCACTTAGAGAGCTGTAACAGCCTCTTCTTGGTTAGCCCCTGGTCTGAAGTACCTGTCCTTTTTCAACGTTTTTTTTTTTTTGGATGAAATCTTTTAGAATGGATTATAGCTCTAGGCAGGTAAAAAAAAAATTAATTTCTGTTGTAGTCTCTGTCTGTCCCCAACCATTCTGACCTTTCAGTATTTACCAGGTGAACTCTTGGTGGTCCCAAGTGGCTCTGTCTATAGGTGGTGGCCTCCCTCTCCAGGATATCCCAGTTGACCTCTGAAGGTCTAGATCCATTACCAGTATAGCCACAGTGGCTTCAACAATATTTGGGGCCTCTATAGGTTTTAAGCATAAGGCCCTTGGTGTGCTGGCAAGCAGAAAAGCTCAGAAAAGCCCATGAGCATTGGCCAATTTTTGTTGATTGAAAGGCCCATGAGCATTGTTCAGGTTTTACATTCCTGAATCAATGGCATGACGTCCTCAGGGATCTTAGGCAAGATGGGGATGGTTTTCCCCATTTTTCTTTTTCATTAAGCTTTGTATAACTGGTTTTCGTCCCTGTGATCCCTCCTACCCTGCTGGGCCAGGCAGCTGGACAGGCAACAACATAAAAATCACAACCCATACCACAGGACACTGGTGCCATGGTTGCTGGGATGCCCTGAGGTTGGCCCTGTGAACAGCTCAGACATAGTAGCCTCCTATGATAATGGGCAACAGGACAAAGAAAACAATTTTGTTACAGAACGTAAAGCTTCAGTTGTCCCATCACTTGTCAGTGTTACCCGTGGGGCTGCTCAGGCTCATCTGGTGGCACTTGGAAGGAGCCACACTTCTTTCCGCAGGAGGAGCCTTTCAACAATCAGAAGTAGCCAATTAATTTGAGTTGCCCCGAAGGACTCTTAGACACTAGACATCTTGACTCAGGAACTAGGGGAGAACTCTGTTTACAAGTTCCAAAATTTGTGGAGTGGATTCAAAGCAACATCTGGTAGAGGCAACACAAAGCAGCTGCTGCCACAGCCAGCAGTGAACCTGCCCTGGTTGTCTGGAAGAACCTGTTAGTAAATCAAGAGCATTCTAGTGGCATGTTATTTGCTGAGGGACCAAATCACCCTGCTCATTGGGCCAATTGTTTCAATAGGTTTTATTATTATTTACGCATGGCAGGGCCATGCCTCCTCTGAAGGCTCCAGGGAAAACTCCTTCTTTGCCTCTAATCACAAGGGAAACAACGCAGTCACAAGACTAGTGAAAGTTAAATTGACAGAGACCTCTTGCAACCAGCCTTCTCCAATAGTTTGAGGCACTTTAACGTCTGGGCCAACTGGAGGAAAGACTGCACCTACCCTGGCACCGCTCTTCCCCTCCAGCCACAGCCCACTGCCTTCCGGAAAGGCCTACCCAGAGGTGTGTGGGAGGGACCTATCAGGGATCGCCTCTATGGGGAGTTTGACAATAAACTTTGAATATTTTAAATATTCTTAATATTTAAATATTTATAACATTGTTCACCTCTATAATGTATATAGTATCTAATATAATTGAGTTACTAGTAAACAACCAGCTAAAGATGTAACGCGAACAGGCACTTTAATCAAAACACAAAATTGGGGCCCAGAGCTTTCTAGGATTCGATTTCTCCAGATTTAAATAGCAAGACCTGAGGTGTCTTAGTGGCCAAAATTATAATGAATGGGTATCTCATTCCCATACCGGGAGTCGAACCCGGGCCGCCTGGGTGAAAACCAGGAATCCTAACCGCTAGACCATATGGGAACCACTGGGGGAGCTCTTTCCTCAATATACTACATCAGTTAATTCAGCACCTATGCCTGACATTGCACACCACAGCTAGTTTCTCCTTCGTAGAAATTCGGCCTGCTTGTGGCTCTGCGAGCCACAGCTTCAAAGACCCCTTTCTCCTGACTGGGCCTGGGTTTGAACGTCCAGGCCTCTCCTGGTTGACTTGCAGTCTCCTAGAACTGGTGCCCTGCCGATGGCTCAGCTTTGGTTGCCTCCACTACGGGTATTTGCACACCTGCTGGGAGCACTGCCACACCTGAAACTTAAAACGATAAATGAAGGGAGGTTATTGCTTGACCTTCGACATCACAGACATCTAAAATCAACATAAAGGACCCACACCCACTACCGGAGTTCCTCATGAATTCTTTTCTGTGAAAAACAAAAGTGGAATGTGTTATCTTTTACTTATTTTGCCTTCTAAATCTCACTGGTTAGCTCTTTGTCAATAGCAGGATTTTTTTTTCATACCATGCTTTTTATTATTTATTTATTTATTATAGTGACATTGGTTAACAAAATCCAGTATCAACAATGTCATATATATATATAATATATATGACATTGTATGTTCACCGCCCATAGTTAGATTTCTGTCACCACACATTTGACCTCTGGTAACCTAACTTCTGATAATCACTAGTCTATTGTCCCTGCCCATGAGTTTCTCTCATGTTCGTTGCTTTTAGGTTTATATCCCACATATAAGTGCTATCATGTGGTTTTCAACTTTTTCTGTCTGGCTTATTTTGCTTAGCATGATTATCTCAAGGTCCATCCATTTGTCACAAATGGCAGTATTTCATCTCTTCTTATGGCTGAATAATATTCCATTATATATATGTACCACTGCTTCTTTAGCCAATCATTGATCGTAGGACACTTCCGTTGCTTCCACGTCCTGGCCCCCGTGAATAAGGCTGCTATGAACATTGGTGTGCAAATATCTTTTCGGATGAGTTTTCCAGTCTTTGGGGTAAAATATCCAGTAGAGGGTTGCTGGAACATATGATAGATCAAGTCTTAGTTTTTTGAGGAACCTCCATATTGTTTTCCATAGTGGCTGTACCAATTTGCAGTCCTACCAGCAGCAGCAGCAGGATTTTGTTCTGAAATTCAACCTTCATGGGTGGGGAAGGATGTCTTTTTCTTGTCATGGGTTTTCTATTTGAATGCTTCCTTGAGGCTTTTCACTGACAACTTGAGCTCAATACGGCCATAAAACAAAAATGATTCCCCCCAATCCAACAGCAAATCTGTCCTACTGTGATTACAGAATATGTTAAGGCTCAAGAATTAAAAGTCTGGTACCTGTGTAAATTCAATGAAATAGAATATAATATGGGTATACACTGGGATTAAATGAAAGAAAAAGCTGGCATCTCAAATCAGTGGAAATGGTAAATTAATCAACAAAACATGTGTGGACCTATGGTAGAAAAGAGAAAGTTGGATATCGGACTCACCCACACATCAAATGAAACAAGTTCTTGAGAAAAACTGAATTCCCTTATCATGGCATCAATTACAACCCCAAATCCAGAAACCATTAAACAGCTAATAAATTCAACTTTATTAAGAAAACTGACTATAAAAATATAAGAGTTGGGTGATGGTTACTATGGCTTTCACTTTAATTATTATGCTATTCAATTGATCTGTATTGTTCTGTAATGTAACATGTTTTATTTTACAATAACAAGTTCTTAAAAAACACCATAAGCAAAGTTAAAAGACAAACTGGGGGAAAAAAATTTACAACACTCATATTATGAACAAAGGACCAATATTCCCCAAGCATAAAAATTAGCTTCTAGAAATTGCTAAAAATAACAACAACCCAATAGGAAAATGAAGCAAGGACACAGAATTTCCAGAACAAGAAATATAATTGGCCCTTCAACAAATTATAAGAGGTTCAGCCTCACTCCTGGAAAGATAAAGGCAGGTTTTTAAAACCCTGAAAGGTCTCTTCTTACTGTTTATTTGAAAATTTACATATCCCTTTTACTTTCTGGCCTAAGATCTGCCAAGGGCTGCCCATCTACACAGGTGTTTGTGTCTTTTATTGACATGGAATCCTCTCCTGATCTGTAAGCCATGTATGGTTTTTTTTCCCTCCATCGAAATCAGTTTTGATGATCTAGTGAAGCTGAAGCACCTACTTCTTGTCCTTTCCAACACTAGCTGTCCAGTATTTCACCTTTAATGATTTATGCATGAGGTTGTTCCAGTTGTTCACTAGTATGAACTAACCTAACAACTTTGTACCGATCCCACATGAGCGTGTCCTAGGAGAATACAGGACTAGAAGTGGTTTCACAGTAGGGATTTTCAACATTACTGTTTGCCTCTTCGAACTTTCACACCTAACAAGGTTGGAAACATACAAACCAGAGAAATTTTAAGGTGTGTGGGGTGGGGGTGGGGAGTGGGGGGCAATCTGTGAAAGAAGAAGGCTTGAGATAAGGCGGCCACATTGAAGAACAGCTGTGCTCATGGCCTGTCTCTGTGGCCACCGGTTAGGTGGCCCCAAGCTCAAGCTGCTTGAGTTTCTCCTGGAGCCCCCGGAGCTGGTTTTGACCCCAGTTGATGCGGATCTGAAGGCTGGCCATGTCTGCCGCGAGCTGCAGGCCTAAAGGAAAGGGAGAGATTTGTTACTATGGTATCTGTGGTGTGACACATGACTCAGGGGACTCTGGACATCCCCAGGGACTGGAAAAGCTCCAGACCTCTCTGGAATAGTGCCTCTGCACTATTCCTAAAACATTCCGGGTACAGCCTTGCATTAGCCACTTCAGAATCTCACTGGACCCACACCGACACCTCTTTCAGGTCTTTGCTAAAAAGTCACCTTCTCCAAAGACTTCCTTGACCCCCTCCTATCACCCACCAAGAACTAAAAATCCAGATCATAATACCACCTCATGTCCTTATTTTCTTTCTTCTTTCTTCCATCATCACAGCCCCTCACTGCTCTCACCTTCACTCTTTGCACCTGTTTTCTCTACCTCCAACAGTGGTCTACCTGGATCTACTTCAAGGTGGCTTTTGCCTGATGTCTTTGCTGGAATGGCTGTTGTCAAGTCCTCTGGGCCCTCCATGCTGCCCAGTCCATCGGCCAGTCCTGTCTTTAGTCTACTTGACCAGCAACAGAGTTGGCTACACATCTGATCACCTCTGTCCAAGAAACACTTTCTCCTCTTGGCTTCTGGGACACCTCGCTCTCTGGGTGTTTCTTCTAACTCACTGCCGCTTCTCAGTCTGCTCTAATGATTTCTCCCCTTCTACTCCCTCACTTCCTGTTCCTACTCCCAGGCTCTCTGTTGATCTTACTCCATGTTAGCTTTAATGCTGCATCTGTGTCAGCAACCTGGGAATTTAAACATCAGTGTTATGCAGGGGGCTCCTGAATCACTCTCTTCAGCTCAGGCTTCTCCCAGGTTCCAGGTGCATGTGCCTAACTGCTCACTCAGAATCTCTCCCACACAGCACTAGGAAGATACCCACACCCAACTCCTGATGTCCCCTAAGCCACTACTCTGCCTCTCTCCCACACCAGGTGAGGACAGTTCAATCTTCCCAGGCATTCTAGATGGACACTGGGTTCAACCTTCACTTCTCTCCTTCCTTTATTCCCGAATTGATCTGTCAGCTTAAACCCTTGGGGTTTCTATTCTCAAAACATGCAGGTTCCCACCACTTACCCCCTCCTCTGCCTCCTCTACGTCCTCCACCTGCATCTCAAGCCTGGCTGTTCCCTGGCACTGCTTCATCCATCTGTTCTTGTCTTTTCCCACTAGCATCCAAAAAACTCCTGTCACTCAGGGAATCCACCCCATCACTCCCAAAGTCTTCATCAGAGCCTACAGAGCCCTCAAATAATCTGAGCCTGGCCCCCTCTGACCTCAGCTCCTGGTACTTGTTGTACCAACTCCACTCTAGCCCACTGGCCTTTTCTCTGCCATGCCAGATGCAGTGTTGCCTCATGACTTTCACCTGGCTGGTCTCTCAGCCTAAAACACTGTTCCTCCAGATTACCCACAAAGCTCTCTCCTTCATTTCTTCAAAGAGGCCTTTCCAGGCCACCCTTCATAAAATAGCTCCCTCAGCCCACTCCCGTCCCACTCCATTCGTCATATCCTATCTTAATTTTTCATAACAATTCTCATTACTTATTTATTTGCAGGTTGTTTTTCTCACCTCAAGAGTATAATCTTCTATGAGAGATGTTTGTCCCTTTTGTTTCCTGCTGTATCCCTAGTACCTATCATGAGCCTGGAACACTGCCAACATCCAATAAACACTTATAGAAAAAACAGCAGGTAAGCAACAAAAGTCTGCGGTGGAGAAAACCTGCAAAACCCTATGAAGACTAACCCCAGATGTGGCATTAGTGTTCAAGTGCTCCGTGTAGATGGAGGGTTCGAGTCTGGCTCAGGGCCACATGGCCAACTGGCAGAGTCCACTCACCTTCCCGGAAGTTGGCTTGGGCCTGCCGCAGACTGTGAGGCACCAGGATTCCAAACCAGTTCAGAGGGTCCTGAAGGGCTGGGGAGGGATCTGGCTCTGGAGTCCTGGTGGGGCCCTTGCGCCTGCGCAGAGCTGGAGAAAGAAAGGCTAAAGATTAGGGTCTTATAACCTGGCCCTTGTCTTCCAAGTGACACTGCTGAACTTAATCTGAGCTCATGATTTCGGAAAATACTAATGGTTGGGAAATCCCCCCAACCTTTTATATTCCATAAAACAGCAAACCACAAAGAACTACTTGTGATTCAGATGAAGGTCTCTGTCCACAATTTCTCATGACTCTCATAAAACCAATAGATGACCCCCCATGTTTACCTGTGACAAAGCCACTGACCTTTCCCATTTTGCCTTGAACATGCTGAAAGGCCAGAGAAACTCTCCAACTCCCCTTTCTTTATCATGAATGATTAGCTGAGATTAAGTTTGTCCTCCTGAAATTCGCTAGACATAGAAATAAAAATTTTCTGTCCAACTGAGACTTCCCCTGATTCCAAAACAACCTCAACTGTAAAGAACTTCACCTATAACTTGTCTATTTTTTCCTATAAATATCTAAGGCAAAACTGCTCTCTGAGACATTCTGATCTTCAGATCTGGAGCTCCCTATCGCAACAACCTGAATAAAATCATCTCCTCAATTGTCCTGTGTATTTTGTTTTTGACTTCGGGAGGGGGACCCTAACGGGAAAGAGGAGAATGGAAGGAGGCTCACCTGCCTCGCGGGGCCCCACCTCCTCTGGAGTCTGGGCGCTGGCTCTCACCACCCAAAATTTCTGGAGTCCGTTTTGCGCCTCGCTAAAGAACGAGAAGAGAAAATGGACCTTTGACAGCCCCGGCCTGGGCACTGCCGCCCACTCGTTCCAGCATGCAAGGCTCCTCACCTGGTGTTGACGCAGACCTGGGGCTCCATGCGGGAGGAATACTGTAGGGGCCCTACTGACTTGGCACCCATGGAGTAGCGAGCTTTGGAAAGCGAGAACCAGCCCTGCGGAGAGAGAAGAGGGGTGAAACCCGGTTTACATCGGCGTGCCTGCCCGCCCGCCCGCCCGCCCGCTCGTTGGCCTAGGCTTCCACCTCCTCCACCCGGGCGTTCAACGCCGTCCGCTTCGCCTCCAGCTCCTCCAGGTCACGGAGCAGCTGCAGGAGCAGCGAGTCCAGCTCAGCCCGTAGGTCCGGTACCGCCATGGGCCCACCACACTCGGGTCTGCAGCCTGCCTCCTTCCAGGTCGCCCAAGCACCGCCCACTGTGCCGGTATTATAGCCAATAGACGCGCGAGATCCGCTCTCAAGGGGCGCTCCCAGCTATGGGCCCAGACGCCCACTTCGTGGAAGCTGTTGAGTCACAGTTTTTAAAAGCAAGTGTCCTCAAAACAGCATCGTTTCGGAACTGATTAGCCGCTTTCTCCGTTTAGCAGACGAAGCGGATCAATCAACCGGACACTTGGAGAGAGCTATGGGTGGTTCGGAGTCGCCTCTGGAAGCGGCCGCATTTTAAAAGTAGGGCTATCGCTATGGCGATGTAAGGAGGAGTAACAACCACTTTAAAGAAGAGGCTTTAGATTTAATTCTAGAAGAAGCCGATAGCCGACCTTATGGTCAACTGTTGTGCTTCTTTTACAGTTGTTGCACTATTTAGAGCCACCAATCGCTCCTTTAGCAGTTTATCATCTTAAAACTGGGCATCCTGCATAGCGGCGATAAGAGGTGAAACGTCAGGCCTACATTATTAACGGCTGCCCTAAGTCACGTGAAAACTTCTTTATAGTCCCTCCACCTATTGGTTGCTCCAGTGAGCATGCGCTTCCGGACTGGCCAATCGCCTTGAGACTCCTAGCCACTGTTTGCCATCTTAACATTGGGCATTCTTGACTGCAGCAGCATTTGGTGAAGCCTCTAACTGCATTCTTGGTTGAGGGCGGAAGCGAGAACTACGTTGCGCGGGAGGTGCCTACAGATTGTCCTGGACCCACGTGGAAGTGGTGCTCAGCATGGTGGGGATGTTTGCGGAGTTCGTGGAGGGCTGGGGATGTGGCCCCTAGCCTCGGGGCGGGTGGTCCCCAGGGGTCCCGGCATGCAGGCCGAAAGAAGGGCTGACCGGACTTTCTGTTCCCCAGCTGCGCCGTGAGGCCCGCCTTCGCCGGGAGTACCTGTACCGCAAGGCCCGTGAGGAGGCACAGCGCTCCGCCCACGAGAGGAAGGAGAAGGTGCGGCGCGCCCTCGAAGGTACAGTCCCCGCCGCCCCGCGGCTTCAGGCCAGTCTTTAGGAAGACTGGGGGTTTGCATTTTAAAACCCCGTGGAAAGAAAGACCAAATGCTATAAAGCGCGTTTAATTAGCGTTCCTTTGTGGTAGTGTGGCAGGGAATAAATTTTCAAGTATTTATTGACCATTTTCCTTGCCCGTTGGGCCTTCTTGTTGGCTTGCCAATGTCCCTTCATACGGTGGTATGCATTATTTGTCGTTTATGCTGCAGTATCCAGATTTTACAGCTTGCCTATTAATTTGGTTTACAGTGTGTCTATCCTCAAATTTAAAATTTCACCATGGTCCTATAGATCCCCCGCCCCGTGGTTTTTCATTTTGCTACCTGCTTCGATGCAAGGTAACAAGCATATCTTAAACTGTTGAACCATGTAGAACTCAATTGTATTTGCGTTGTAAATTAGGAATCCAAATTTCCAGTGTTTTCCCCACTTTCTAGTTGCCATACTAATGAAGGGTCTGTCACACATGTCTGAAATGCCGTATTTATTTTTCCCTATTGTGTTCTCGTGTTGGTGAATTTTTGATATCTGATGGTACATAAACTCAGTATCTCTATTTTAAATTCATTTCGATGTACCTAGGCTATGAATATAAAAAGTGTGTGATTCTGTATATATGTTTACATTAATCATAATGTGAAACACTTGTGACCTATCTGTCTACCTTAAATGAAAATGATTAATATATTGAAATTCAGGCATATTTCCCACAACTTAGATAACCATAATATTAAATATTGTCTAAGAATAAAATGTTCTTGCTTTTTTTTGTCCTTATATTATACTTGTTTGTACCCCTAGATCATATTGGTCGATTTTTAGTTTAAAGGTAGCGTTAGGTTGTATGTATTCTTTTGCAGCTTTATGTTTTTGTTTAGCATTGTTTCCAACGTCTGTTGAGTGTAGTGGGGGTTTCCTTCAGGCGAATATTTTCCATGGGCAGGAGTTCCTCCAGGGCACACTGGAGAGAAGTGCTAGGTCAGGGGGCTTGTTCATATTCAATTCTATACTCCAAAGTGGACATGCCCAAACCCAGCCCCTCTGCTGCGTAGAACTTTAGTTCACAGAGGAAACTTTTGACTCAGAGCATCATGATTAGCAGTTTTGTTCTCAGAGGGTTTCAGGATCTCTGGTCCACCTTCATACAGAAAGTGTAGTCTGTATTCTTTAAAATTTTAATTTTTTAATTTTTTTCTAACTACAAAAGCAATACATACGTATGATTAAATATTTTAGAAAGCCTTGAAGCCATGAAACTCAGGAACCATCGAAAATGAAGTATCCTATAGTCTTTGTTAACAGGTTAGCATGTAAACTAAAATAGTTTTGTATCCCCACCCCCACCCCCAATAATCATGTATCATCTCTGCTTAGAAAGAAGGTATTTTTCCCTTCAAGTTTGTGCAGGGTTGTAAGCCACAGTGTTGTATTAACTGAGTGTTCCATGCACGTGTCTCACTCTCCCGTTTTCCCTTTGCAGAGAACCGCCTGATTCCCACTGAGTTACGCAGGGAGGCTCTGGCCTTACAAGAGTCCCTGGAGTTTGATGATGCCGGCGGTGAAGGTGACTTTCCCTGACACTGTAGGCCAACTTCTCTTCCTGTACTCTAATCCACTGGCCTCCATGTCCTTCCTCAGACACCTCGAGGAAAGCTGTGCGACTCCTGCTCCTAGAAGAGTCCTTGTGGCTCTACACCAATGACAACTCAGAGAAGCTCTCCCTGAGTGCTCCCAGTTCCATTTAGAAACACATACAATATTACCCAACTTACTCTCTGCTTTGCTTTATCTGTTAATTGTCCCTGTCACTGGAACGTAAGTTCTGCCAGGGCAGGACACTGTTCATTTTGTTCACTGCCATTTCCCCATTTCCCAGCACTTCATTGGCACCCAAATGTTTTACTCATTGCATTATGCAACAAATATGAAAGGAATCACAAATGTTATAAGTATTCGTTATGAGAGATAAGAGTCTGTTACTTTGGTCTTAATAGAAGCTGGACTTAGGCTAACACAATAGCCACTAGCCCCACTTGATTCATACAACTTAAATGACTGAAATTAAATCAAATTTAAAAATTCAGTTTCTCAGTCACACTTGTTCTTGTAGCTGATGTGACTGGGAGCCACCCTATTGCCGAGGGGAGTGTGGAGCATTCCATTATTGAAAGTATTGTTGGATGGTGCTGCTCTGGGTGAATTTGGCCATCCCCAAGTTAGTATTTAACTTCCCAAGACAATGTCACGTTCTTGCCCCTCATGTTTCTGACAGGTGTGACCAACCATGTGGATGATGAATATCGATGGGCAGGGGTCGAGGATCCCAAGGTCATGATCACTACCTCCCGAGACCCTAGTTCCCGCCTCAAAATGTTTGCAAAGGTAACCAGTAGCAGAGAGTGAGTGGAAGATACTCAGGTACCAGTGGCCTGAGTTCTCACCAGAGTGTGTACATCTGCAGGAGCTGAAGCTAGTGTTCCCAGGTGCCCAGCGCATGAACCGTGGCCGACATGAGGTGGGGGCACTGGTGCGAGCCTGCAAAGCCAATGGGGTCACTGACCTGCTGGTTGTCCACGAGCATCGAGGCACACCTGGTAAGGTTGGTAGGGGGCGAGGTGTGCTGGGGTGGCTGTCTGAGAGCAGACATGGTCTCTGATGGCCTGCCTGGCCCTGCCAGTGGGATTCATTGTCAGCCACCTGCCCTTCGGCCCCACTGCTTATTTCACACTGTGTAATGTGGTTATGCGGCATGACGTTCCGGACCTGGGCACCGTGTCAGAAGCCAAACCTCACCTCATCATGCATGGCTTCTCCTCCCGTCTGGGCAAGCGGGTGAGTCTGGGGCCGTAGGCTATGGGATGAGAGCTGGCAGTAGGGGTTGCCAGGCCAGGCATTCTCCACTCTCCTTCCCTCTGCCCCAGGTCTCTGACATACTTCGTTACCTGTTCCCTGTGCCCAAAGATGACAGCCACCGGGTCATCACCTTCGCCAACCAGGATGACTACATTTCCTTCCGGTACGTCTGTGGGCTAGGCTCTGGGATGGTATCCTGACCTTCGTATCTCTGTACTGTTTGTTATTGCCTGCAGCTGCTCCCTACCTCCTCTTACTCCTGCCCTGCCTCCCCTTGCCCCAGGCACCATGTGTACAGGAAGACCAACCACCGCAATGTCGAACTAACAGAAGTCGGGCCTCGCTTTGAGCTGAAGTGTGAGTTTGGGGCTATATCTCACGTCTGGTGGTAGGGGGATACCTGCTCTGTAGGTGACAATGTTCCCCACCCCTCCCCACCACCAGTGTACATGATCCGTCAGGGCACGCTGGAACAGGAGGCCACAGCAGATGTGGAGTGGCGCTGGCACCCTTATACCAACACTGCACACAAGAGGGTCTTCCTGAGTGCTGAGTGAACCTTTTCTTCAATCAGGATGCAGACTTGGACCCAGGAGGTGGGGGAGATCAGAATAAAGTCTCTGCGCCACACTGAGCCATTTGTTTCTGAGTGGTCCAGACAGGCCCGCTGTCGGGGAGTGTGAAGAAAGATGTCGGTATGGTCTCCTCAGGTGGTGACCTGACAGCTCAGGGACATTTTCAAGCCTGGTATTGACATTGTGTCTAAGATAAAGCAGGCCCGGCGTGCTGGCTTGCCCCTGAGCCATTAGGAGGGTTTGGTGTTGCCCCAGGGAGAATTGCTGGTACTGTCACTTGGCAGTCTGGGCCCTGTAAGAGCTCATCATCTGGGAAGAGGGTTGGGCACAGGTAGCAGGGTCTGTTATGCTTGCTTCCAACAAGTGTGAGACTCAGGGGACTGACACAGAGGATTGACACACAGCACTAAGTACCTTCTTAGTGCTCAGCAGGATCCTTTTGCCTGCCTAGCACACAGCCACACTTTCTTTTCATTCATTAGGTACACAGTGACACCTTAGGGACTACCCACTGTGCACACTTCCAACTCTCTTGATAGGCTGGGAATTATCCGAGGTCACACAGGAGGGCCAGGGTTTCCTAGAAGAGGCTGGGTCTTGCTCTGGCTTCTCCACACATATCTGCTTTGTTCTTCCCTCTCTGCCCACTTCCCTGTTATGTACCTAAGGGCCCTGGTTTTACACAGAATAAATTTCAAGACCCTATAGAATACACAAGTTGACATGAAGGGGTGATGACAATGAGAAAGACATCACACCAGGTGGAGATAAGCCCATGAAGAAACAAGTCAGGTACGAGTTTGGAGAGGAAGAGGCCTCTGTGTGATAGCATGAAGCAGCAGGGGCCACCTGGATAACCCATGCAAAGAACTGAGGTAGGCAGTGCTCATAAGGATTCCAGAAACAGGAGCAGCCCAATAAGAGGTGGGTCTTGAGGGAAAACCATGGCATTTAGAGCAGCAAATAGGACCTCATGGATGTCTGTGACATCTAGTTTCACTCATATGAGTCCAGTTAGTTTCTTCAGGGTCTTCCAGGGCCTCTTCCAGCTTGCCACAGCCTCACTTCGCAAATGAAGAATATTCTATTAAAATGTTCTGCAGGTTATGAAAATTACAGAATACAAAAGTAGAGTAGTATGATGTCCTGTGTTGGTTAACAAATTGTCACAAACTGAGTGGCTTAAAACAACAGACGTTTATTCACAGTCAGAGGCTGGATGTAGAAGATCAAGGTGTTGGTTCCACTCCTAACTCCTTGTCCATTCCTTGCCTCTTTCGGCTGCTGGTGGCTGCCAATAATCCTTGGTACTCCTTGGCTTGTAACTGCATCACTCTAGTCTCTGCCTGCATCTTCACATGGCCTTCTACTGTATGTCAAGTTTCCTCTATATGTCTCTTACAAGGACACTTGTCATCAGATTTATAGCCTGTCATAAAATCCAGGATGACCTCTTCAGTTCAAGATTCTGAACTTAATCACATATGCAGAGACCTTTTTTCCCCCCAAATAATCTCATACTCATGGGCTCCAGGAATTAGGCTGTGAGAATATTTTGGGAGCCACCATTTATCCAATTGCATGTACCTGTACTGAAGGTGATCTTCAGTAGTTGTGGGCCTCCTGCCCTTGTACTGTGTTTCCCCTATACCTCATGTAGACATCACAGCCTTGACAAGGCTGCCCGCTGCGGACTCTGAGCATCCTCCCAGGTGAGTGCTGTTTCCCTGACATTTTGCAGGTTCTTAGTCACTGGTGTTTTTTGTTTTTTAATAACGTGAACATAGAATTCTCACTAAGAGCAGGGCTTGCTGCTGGGGGCCAGCTGTTAGCCAGGGACAGATGGAAAATAAACAAGATGCAAAACATTTATTAGTCACTTCCTTGTGGTACTTCTTTTTCATTTGAAATACTCATTGATAGCTATGTAGTTATTGCCATTTTTTATTCATATTTTTGATATATATTTTTTCTTCTTAAAGAAGTACCTCCAACATTTTCTGTAGTACTGACTTCGTGGTGATGAAATCTTTTAGCTTTTTCTTATCTGGGAAGCTCTTTATCTGTCCTTTGACTCTGAATTATAGCTTTGCTGGATACAGTAATCTTGGCTGTAGATCTTGGGTTTTAATCACTTTGAATATTTTGTGCCAAGCCCTTCTGTCCTGCAAAGTTTCTTTTGAGAAATCATCTGACAGTCTTATGGAAGCTCCCTTGTGGGTAACTAACTGCTTTTCTCTTGCTCCTTTTAAGATTCTGTCTCTGTCATAACTTGACATTTCATCTTTTTTGGGACTCTGAGCTTCCTGGGATTGTATGTCTATTTCCTTCACCAAGTTAGGGAAGTTTTCCATCATTATTTCTTCAGATAGGTTTTCAACTTGATTTCTCTACTCTCCTTTTGGTACCCCTATGATGTGAATGTTGTTATGCTTGATGTCCCATAGAATCTTTAAATTATCTTCATTTTCTTGCATTCGTTTTTCTTGGTCATGTTCTGGTTGGGTGTCCTGCTCTGGTTGATTTGATCCTCTGCTTCCTCCATTCTGTTGATTCTTTCTAATGTACTCTTCATCTCAGATATTGTATTCTTTATTTCTGACTAGTTTCCTTTTATAATTTCCATCTCCTTTTTAATTTTTTTTTATCTCTTTGTTAAAGTTCTGAGTTCATCTACTCATCTCCAAAGTTCCTTGAACATCCTTATCAGTGTTTTGAACTCTGCATCTGTTAGATTGCTTGTCTCTACTTTGTTTAGATCTTTTTCTGGAGATCTGTTCTTTTCTTTCATTTGGGACATGCTTCTTTGTCTCCCCATTTTGGCTGCCTTTCTGTGTCTGTTTCTATGTAATAGGTAAAGCTCCTAAATCTGATATTAGTAGTGTGGCTTTATGTAGTAAGTGTCCTGTAAGTCCCCGTGGCACAATCTTGAGAGGGGGCCAGCTGCCTCGTGGCACAATCTTGAGAGGGGGCCAAGTTTAGCCCCAGCCTGTGACCCTCCAAGAACACCTGGTAAGAGTCACCAAGCAAGCCACTGGTGGTTGCCACCTGTGCTGTGCTTACAGTTGCCTCAAGAGGCCATACCAGAAACCGAGGCTGGCTGCCACCATTGAGGGCTTGGAGCTGCTCAGTAAGGGGTACAGGGTACAGCAAGGATACCCCTAGATGCGACTTGGGTAGGGCTGCTAGTTGGGAGGGGTGGAGTTTCAGGGAATTCTCTAGGCTAAGCGACCTCTGTTATCCAGTTTGATGATATCTCAGCTATAACAGCATCTGCATCTGCACACTGGGAGTAGGGAAGGCTCAACAAAGGAACACCAGATACCACCAGCACTTCTGCCTGGTAGAAAGCCTCTCCTCCAGTCCTTGCCTCAAGGCCCGACAACTAAGTGTTCCCGTGTGTGTCCCTGGTTACCCACAAGCTGCCACCCCAGTTCTGGAGCTCAGAGCGAGCGAGTCAATCACCATGAAAGTCTGGTCGCAGTCGTGGTCCCTTTAAGAAGAAACTCTGCAGCTACTGTAGCTTCTGTCTTTCTCAGCCATGTAGGACCAGAGCAACCTCATGTTTCTGTCTCCTCCAACTGTTCCAAGGTGATTTCTTATTTCTCTTCCTAGTTGTAGGGCTTCTGTTCATCCAGACCCCAGGTAACTCTGCTTGCTGTTTACTCCATGGTCTCCTCAGTTTTGGTGTGGTCGCAAGAGCTGTACAAAGCCTCTACCCTCAGTGATCCTCAACTTTTTCGGCACCAGAGATGTGTCTATGAGAATCTAATGCCTGATCTGAGGTGGAGCAGAGGCAGTGATGTTAGTTAGTGTTGGGGAGCGGCTTTAACTACAAAGAAATTCCTCTTACTTGCCCGCTTTTTACCTCTTGCTGTGTGGCCTGGTTCCTAACAGGCCACAGACTGGTACTGAGCCTGGGGTTTGGAGACCCCTGCTCTACACTGTCTTGACAGGTCCTGATTGTTTTATTTTTATTTTTCATTTTTAGTTTATTTTTTAATTAAGATTATTGGGGTAACATTGGTTAATACAATTATAGAATTTTCAGATGTACATTATCATGTGACATCTGTATATTCTATGTGTTTACCACCCAAAGTCCAGTTTCCTTCAGCTGTCATATATTTGATCCCCTTTCCCCACTTCGCTCGCCTCCATCCCCCTATATTTGACCCCCTATACCCTATCTACCTCACCCCTCATCCCCTACCCCACTAGTAACCACTACTCTATAGTCCTCTGATAACCACTAGTCTGTAGTCCTTGTCCATGAGTCTCTGTTTGTTTGTCCTGCTCATTTGTTACTTTTAGGTTTATATCCCACATATAAGTGATAGGTGATTTTCAAATTTTCTGTTGGGCTTATTTTGCTTAGCATGATTATCTCGAGGTCCATCTATGTTGTCGCAAATGGCAGTATTTCATCTCTTCTTATGGCTGAATAATATTCCATTGTATATATGTACCACAGAATTTTTAGCCAGTCATCTATTGAAGGACACGTTGGTTGCTTCCATGTCCTGGCCACTGTGAATAGTGCTTCTGTGAACAGCAGTGTGCAAATATCTTTACGGATATGGATTTTCAAATCTTTGGGGTAAATACCCAGTAGAGGGATTGCTGGATCATATGGTAGATCAAATGTTAGTTTTTTGAGGAACCTTCATAGTGGCTGTACCAATTTGCAATCTCACCAGCAGTGTATGAGGGGTCCTCTTTCTCTGCATCCTCTCCAACACTTGTTGTTACATGACATCTTGATTATAGCTATTCTAACAGATGTAAGATGGTATCTCATTGTGGTTTTGATTTGCATTTCCCAAATAGCTAGCGATATTGAGCATCTTTTCATATATTTGTTGGCCATTTGCATGTGCTTTAGGGAGAAGTGTCTGTTCAGGTCCACTGTCCATTTTTTGATTGGATCACTTGTGTTTTTTTGTTGCTATTTGAGTCATATGAGTTCTTTGTATATTTTGAATATCAGGCCCTGATCGGAGGTGTTGCTTGCAAATATATTTTCCAGTTCCGATGCTTGTCTCTTTACCTTGTTGACAGTTTCTTATGCTGAGCAGAACCTTTTTAGTTCGATGTGGTCTCATTCATTTATTTTAGCTTTTACTTCCCTTGCTTTTGAGGACAAATTCATAAAATCCTCTTCAAGTCCAAGGTCCTTGAGCTTAGTTCCTATGTTTTCTTCTATGCATTTTATTGTTTCAGGTCTTATATTTAGGCCATTAATCCATTTTGAGTTAATTTTGGTGTGTGATGATAGACAACAGTCTAGTTTCATTCTTCTGCAGGTGGCTTTCCAATTTTCCCAGCACCATTTATTGAAGAGGCTTTCCTTTCTCCACTGTATGTTTTTGGCTTTTTTGTCGAAAATTATTTGCTCATATAAATATGGGTTTACTTGTGGACTCTCTGTTCTGTTCCACTGCTCTGTGTGTCTGTTTTGCTGCCAATACCATTCCGTTTTGATTACTGTCACTTTGTAATATAATTTGAAGTTGGGCACAGTGATTCTTTCAGCCTTGTTATTTTTTCTCAGGATGGATTGGCGATTCAGGGTCTTTTGTGCTTCTTTCCAAATCCGATGATTTTTTGTTCTATTTCTTTAAAAAATGTCGAGATTTTGATGGGGATTGCATTAAATCTGTATAATGATTTAGGTAATATGGTCATTTTAACTATGTTGATTCTTCCAATCCAAGAACATGAAATATCTTTCCATTTCTTTGTATCTTCTTTGATTTCTTTTAATAGGGCCTTATAGTTTTCATTATATAGGTCCTCCACTTGTTCCTAGGTATTTTATTCTTTTTATTGCAGTTGCAACAGGAATTATTTTTTCTATTTCTTTTTCTGACAATTCTTTATTAGAAGATAGGGATGCTATGGATTTTTGAACGTTGATTTCGTATCCAGAGACTTTACTGTATTTGCTTGTTGTTTCTAGTAGTGTTCTTGTGCAGTCTTTAGGGTTTTCTATACAGAGAATCATGTCTTCCACAAATAGTGACAGTTTGACTTCTTCGTTTCCTATTTGGATGCCTTTTATATCTTTCTCTTGTCTGATTGCACTTGCTAGGACCTCCAACGTTATATTGAATAACAGTAGTGATAGTGGACATCCTTGCCTTGTTCTTGATCTTAGAGGGAAGGTTTTTAGTTTTTCACCATTAAGTATAATGTTGGCTGAGAGTTTGTCATATATGGCCTTTACCGCGTTAAGGTACTTTCCTTCTGTATCGATTTTGTTAAGTGTTTTGATCATAAATGGATGCTGTATCTTGTTGAAGGCTTTTTCTGCATCTATCGATATGATCATATGATTCTTATTTTTTGTTTATGTGGCATATCACATTAATCGATTTGTGTATTTCAAACCATCCTTGTGCCTCTGAGATGAAGCCCACTTGATCGTGGTGTATAATCTTTTAATATATTGCTGTATTTGGATCACTAGTATCTTATTTAGGATTTCTGCATCTCTGTTCATGAGAGATATTGGTCCGTAGTTTTCTTTTTGTGTTATCTTTACCAGGTTTTGGTAGTAGAGTAATATGGGCCTCAAAAATGAGTCCTCTTTGATTTTTGGGAAGAGTCTGAGGAGAATAGGTATTAAATCTTCTTTGAATGTTTGGTAGAATTTACTGGTGAAGCCATCTGGTCCTGGACTTTTACTTTTTGGTAGGTTTTGGATGATTGTTTCCATTTCCATACTGCTGATCAGTCTATTTAGATTTTCCAGTTCGTCTTGATTCAGTCTATGAAGGTTGGTTTTTTTCCTAAGTACTGGTTCATTTCTTCTAGGTATTAAATTTGGTGTTATATGCTTTTTCATAGTATTCTTGCATGATCCTTTGTATTTCTGCGATATCAGTAGTAATTTCCCCTCTTTCATCCATGATTTTGTTTATTTGTGTCCTTCTCTTTTTTCTTTAGTGAGTCTAGCCAGGGCTTTGTCAATTTTATTAACCTTCTGAAAGAACCAGCTCTTTGTTGCATTTATTTTTTCTATTGTTTTCATTTATTTCTGCTCTAATTTTGACGATTTCTTTCCTTCTGCTGACTTTAGGCTTCATTTGTTCCTTCTTTTTTAGTTTTTTAAGATGAAGTGTTAGGTTGTTTATTTGGGCTCGTTCTTGTTTTTGGAGATAGGCCTGTAATGATATGAACTTTCCTCTTATGACCGCTTTTGCCGTGTCCTAAAAATTGTGATATGTTGTACTATGATTATCATTCATTTTTATGTATCTCTTGATCTCCCTTTTTATTTTTTCTCTGACCCAGATATTCTTCAGCAGTATGTTTTTTAATCTCCATGTATTTGTGGTTCTTCCTACTTTATTTTTGCAGTTGATCTCTAGTTTCAGAGCATTAGATATGATTTCAACCCTCTTATATTTATTGAGGCTATCCCTGTGTCCTAGTATGTGGTCAGTCCTTGAGAATGTCCTATGTCATTGTTATCTCAGTTTGTCCGTATGTGTGCTGAACGTTCATTACTATCTTGTTATGACAGTTCTGTTCTTATTTAAGCTTATAATGCCCTGTTCTTAGTAAGGTTTGCACTCCTCTGCTTCTATTTGCCCAATAATCACTTTACTCCTAATTATGTATTTTTTTCTTTTTTTGTTAATTTGTTTTAGGTGAACTGACCCCTTTCAGTATTTCCTGTAGTGCAGGCCTCATGGAAAATTCCCTCAATTTTTGTATGTCTGGAAAAGTTTTTATTTTTCCTTCATATCTAAAGGAGAGTTTTGCTGGTTACTTATTCTAGTCTGGTAGTTTCTTTCACTTAATAGTTTAAGTATTTGATTCCATTCCTTTCTGGCTTGTATGGTTTTTGCTACGAAGTCCGAGGATAATCTAATGGGTTTAACGTTACAAGTTACCATTTTTTTCTTCCTGGCTACCCTCAGAATTCTGTCTTTGTTGTTGATTTTTGATAATTTTAATACAGTGTGTCTTGTTGAAGGCCTTTTGGGGTGAAATAATTGAGTGTTCTGTTGACTTCTTGAATTTCAAGCTCCAGCTCATTCCTTAGATTTGGGAAATTCTCGTTAGTTATTTGTCTGTAAATGCTTTCTAGTCCCTGCTCTTTTTCCTCGCCTTCAGTAATGCGCATTATTCTTATGTTTCCTTTCCTGATGGTATCAGCTAGTTCTTGACTTTCTCTTTCATTATTTTTCATTCTTCAGTTTCTCTCTTCTTCCTTCTGATTTATTTTTAGATTTCTGTCTTCAATATCACCGATCTTTTCATCCATTTGGTCGACTCTATTTCCCAAGCTTGCTATTTCATTTTTCAACTCTGCAGTGTTTTTTTTTTTTTTAATCTCTAGAAGATCTGTTCTAAGAGTTTCAGTCTCCTTGCTCTGCTCATCTAGGTGTTTTTTCAATTCCTGAAATTATTGATATTACCCATTTCAGAACTCACTGAGTTTTTTTTTTCAGAAGTACCATCTTGAATTCTCTGTCATTTAAGTTGCATATTTCTATATCTGTAAGCTTATTTTCTGGAGATTTTTCTCTTTCTTTCTGAGTTGCCTTGTCACCTTGGTTGTTCATGGTGTTTAATAGACTATTTTGCCACCTAGGCATTAATGGAAATGCATTCTGCTGTTTTTCCATAAAGAATATTTATTATATAAAGGTGTCCTTTAGCCTGTTGCAAAGAAGGAGCTTTTCTTTTGGTTTCCAGTAGGTGGTGTCTCAGCCTCTTGGATCCCTGCTTTATATAAAGCTTTAAAAATGCCTTTTTATTTTCTGATAGGTATTTAATCACGCTTGCTACCCTCAGTTTCAGTCCCTGTCAGTGTTAGCAACAGTTTTGGTAGTGTTTGCTCAGATTCCCCTGGGGCTCACAGTGTTCGGTCTCAGAGGGAGGAGCCCTCTGGGTTGGGGTTTGGGGGGCTGTGGCTCAGCCTCGGTTTTGCAACCACGGTCGGTAAAAATGAACTGTTGTTTCTCTGCTGGCCGCTTCTCTGCTTTCTGCCTTGATGACTGAGTCCTGCAGCCAGCTGGCCACAGGGAGCTCACAGCACTCCCAGGCAGGGCTGTTCAGGGAACTCGCTGCATGAATTTGCTGCTCATTCTTCCCTCCCCCTCCTCCTGTAGGGAGCTCCAGCTGCTGCGAGAGGCAGCTTCTTTATTTCTCTCAGTCCACCGACCAACACCTGGGGTTCTGACCTGTGGTAGCTCTTATGCACAGATCCCACGCTCAGATGTGCTAGTGTGCAATTTGGGTGTTTTTTGTTGAGTTTTAGATGTTCAGCTTGTTGTTTCAAGGGGAGAGATCTGGGGATGTCTCTCACTCTTCCATGTTTCCAAAGATGTCCCGGTCCTGATTGTTTTAAATCTTTTAATTGTGTAAAATTTAACATATACAAGCAGAGAAGACTGTACAGTGTGAGTCCATGAGCCCACCTCTGTTGACCTTGTTTCCTTCATAGCTTCCTTCATAGTTTTCTTCATCCCATTCCCTATATCTACTCCTCTCATTTTTTTTGAAGCAAATCCCAGACATATCATTTCATCCATAAATGTTTCCATATATATATATCTCAAAGATAAGGACACAATAAAAACACCATTATCACACCTAAAAAAATTATTCCAAATATATATTTTATGTATTACATATTCCAAATACATTATTTTAAATATTTTGTGTTCAGTTTCCCGATTATAGGGCTAAAGTCGCGTGTAGATACTGTAAGCCAGGACACAGGGCAGCCTGGCCAGAGACTCCAGGATGCTACCAGCTTATTCGTTTGCCTGGATTTCATAGGAGCCTGAGGTATCAGCTCAGAGAGCCAGGGGTGGGTTGCCACTGGCTCCAAAAGCATGTGCTCCCACCTGGAACTTTCTCTGGGTGATGAGGATTCCCAGTCTCCACCTTGGAAGAGGTGGGGCCAGCCTGAAGAGGAGTTGGTATGAACATCTTAAGGATGGTAGAATCTGGCTTCCACAAATTGCTGGGGTGGTAGAGGTTGGCAGCAGGACCAAGAAAGAGTAGGGTGGCTTTTTCCATGGGTTGTCTTCACCCAGCTCTGAGCTGCTGACCTTTTTTCCAGAAAAGGACCAGGAGGGAATCTTCCATTCGGAACACTGAAACCCAGAACCCATGAAGAGATAGGAGACTATAACAAAAGCCCTCCCAAAGGCAGCTCCAATCACAGGTGGACTCAGGCTGCCTTTTGTAACTGGAAAGTAACATTTTTTGTATTTGCTGAATGCCAGATTTGTGGATGGGCCAACAGGTCAATAGCCTACAACCAGCCTGCAGGTTCTTAACAGAGTGGAGCAGTGGGAGAATTTTTTTTCAAATTTCTTCTGCCTTTTTTTGGCCTACCAAAGGAAGGCAGGGATCTGTATAGTAGGGACGTCAGTAGTCTCAGAGTATCTCTTCACAAGCTTCTCAGATTAAGGTGGTGTCTTCTAGGTTTCTCCACTGTAAAGTAGGATTTTTTTCCTTGGCAACATCAAGGCAGGCTGCGTTCCTCACAGCATTGTGAAAGCATCTTTGAATACATTCCAGCACCCAGTCCACATGGCTCTCTTGAGTGGCCAGTTCAGCAAGCATTCAGGCAAGCAGGTGGCAAATTGGCATGTGGCATATGGGCATCAGGGTGTTCAAGATCTGCAGGGTCATACGAGCTGTTCCTGTTGCATGGGACTGCAGCCAGTAGGGTGAACAAGAGGGCCACCAGCAGCAGCATGTCCCCAAGAACAGCTTGCAGGCTTCTGGGAGAAGGGAGGTGGGGCATGCAGGGGCTGGTGAGATGAGGTCTTGAGGATCTTCCCATCCCCCATACCCAGGCTGAACTGAGTGGAAGGCAAGCCAGGAGAGTTTGAATGTTTGAAGAGATGTGGAGAGATGGTTAGGAGGGCAGGCAGGTTAAACAGCAAATGGGGGTCATGAAGTGAGGATGGACATGCAGCCAGAAAGACAAATATCCAGAGTAGCTAGAAGCCTGACAGGTAGGCTATAGCCTCAGCCACTTATGTTGACAGGCTGTAAGATCCCAGCTAGATAGGCAAAAAAGATCCCTAGTTAGAGACAGACTTCTAGATGGACAGAGTCCTGCGAGAAAAATAGACTCCTAGCAGGACAGATAGCAAGACAAATGGACATATTCTTGGACAAATGGAAAGCTGCCCAGCCAGATATCTAGAAAGACCTGTGGCTAGACACATGAACGTTCCCCCTACCCATGCATCCCACCAAGACAGAATCCCTTAAAGACAGATAGACCACCACCCCCTTACTAGACAAAGTGACATTACCCCAGTGGAGAGACACCTCACTTACCTAGTCAGCTAGCCCGCCAGAACTTTAGCTTGACAGGTTAACCTCTTCCAGTAAGAAGGACCTCAGATTGTGAGAAAGCCAGGCCCTTGGCAGGATATAGAGATCCCTTAAGCCAGCTGAATAGACACACCCTCAAGCCAGCTAAATAGACCCTCAAGCCAGGTAGACAGACAAATACACCCACCTGTTGGACAAATAGACCCTATACTCCTAGTTGGACAGAACATCTTCAGCTAGCCAAACCCCAGTTTCCAGGTCAGCCTCCCTGCCTCCCAGTCACTACCATGGATGATATGGATGACCTACTGACTCCTCAATATTGCCTCGGTCCCCATATGCCATCAGCTTGCAGTGACTGTTGACCTCCAATGGCATCTACCACCAGGGTCCACAAAGACCTTTCATGTTCCCACAGGGACTTCCCCACTTACTCTGGAACCCACTAGTCCTGAATGACTGCCGTTAGTATCTGTGAGTACTCAGAGATGCAAGAGCCTCTATGACTCCTCCAGTGACCTCTATATTTTCTCATAAGTTTACAGATACATGTGTATCCTGCATCTCTGAGTCTCCAACAACCTATGACTCTCCACAAAATCTCAGTGATTCCACTGACATTCACTATTATGACCTGATTAAGAGCCCTCGGTGAACTCTGACTCTCTTGACTCCCTCAATTAAACTAACACTCCAAATCTCAGTGGGCTCTCAGTTACTTTCACTCTCTCCCTGACCTCCCAGTGACTGCCATTAACATCCACAGACAGTCCTCTTGAATATCCAAGGAACTCCTTTTGGCCTCTGATGAATTCACTGATGATCACATCCTTAGTGATCACCACTGAACACCTTTGAACTCTCAAAGATGAAACTGATAAACACGGAATCCACAGTGACTCCCAATAACTCAATAAATGAAACATCCCCACTGATCCACTTTGACCTCTCAGTCACTTAAACCAGAGTAAGCAAACCACAGCCTGCAGACCACGGAGAAGAAAAACCGAATTTTTCATAACATGAAAATTAGCTGAAATTAAAATTTTAGTACCCACAAAAAAAGTTCTATTGAAACACAGCCACATGTATTCCTTTACATAGTGCCTATGGCCGCTTCCACACTTGTGATGGAGGAGCTGAATAGCTGGGACAGAGACAGAACAAAGCCCCTTTAGAAAGTTTGTTCATCCTTGACTTAAACAGCATTCTGATAACTCTCATTAAATCCACAACGTGAACCAATGACCCTGTTGACCCTTCAATGGCTTAAGTTATACCTCACCCCATTGGTCACCCTTCCATACCCCAGGAACTTCAAACTGGACTCCACAGACACCCTTCTCCAATAACATCCGCCTTCCGAAAGTCCTTCTGTGACCGGGGTGAGGGGTTGGGCCAGCTCACCTACCCAGGGCAGTTCTTGGCCAGCGCCCCTAAGGTCCTGTCTGCTGTTTCCAGCCTCCCCTTGGTGACTCCGGAAGCAGCTGTCCTCTGGCCTTTTCTTGCACATTTTCTGAAGACGGGGATGTGGAGACAAAAAAAAAAGGGAAGCTCTTTAAAAGTGTTGAGAACACCTTGTCCCCTGGAACATAGTTCCAGGGCCTCAGTTTCCCCGCACGTTTTCGCAGGTCGAGATCGTTAAATTTGGACTGGATCCTGGCACTCTCAGCTCCTCCTAGCCCACCCCCAGAAAAAAGACCCTCAGGAAATACACAGATTCAGGAGCATCGGCTTCCAATAGGTCTTTCTCACATAGCGGGTGCCCGGGTGCCATTTTCCCTCCGTTGTTACCTCTTCAACTGCCTTTGGACCATCCCTGAGCGCACAGCACGGTATATTCCCCACCCGGGGTCCCCGAGGCAGGAGCTGTGTACAGTTCCTTCTCGGCGGCCATCTCCGCTCACAGTTGCCGCCCCTCCGCCCTGGCTCAGACCCGGACGCAGCCTACCTTCCAGGAGACCCGGTGGGGGAGCCGGGAGAGGGCGCACGGCCATCCACCCAGCCGAGGCACTAGAAGGAAAGTGGGTCCTGGGCGCGGATCCCAGGTCCAAGCGAGAGGAAGTGTTCATGGGACTGTGAAGACTCAGCCAGCGCGGCGACCATAAAATTTAGGGAAGCCCCAGCGCCTGGACTCACTTCCCCGGCCCGGCCCAGTCTACGAAGACCGAGAGCTTTTGCTGCCCTCTGGGTCCGGGAACCTGTGGGCGGGGCTGGGACAGCTCAGAATGCCATTGGCCAGGGTCGCTGCGCGCTTCCATTGGTTGGCTGGTGAGACCGGAGGCGAGGCCTCGACCTCCAGCAGCGTCTGCAAGGTCTGGGAGAGCAAAGTACAGCTGCCACACAGGACCCGGCTGGCCAGCTGCAGTATGAGCGGCAGCTTGGATGCGGCGCGGAGCATCTTAGAGCAGTTGGAGGCGTGGGGCGGCCGGGAGGGGGCGGTCCTAGCCGGCGAGTTCTACGTGAGTGGGCGACCTAGGACGTCCGGCCATCGCTCTCTTTCCGTCTCTGTCTCTCTCTATCCCTGTCCGCGCCCTCTGCCCTCAGGCCCCTAGAGGAAAAAGTCCACGGTCGAGTGGGACGGGCTGCACGCCCCCTCAAGTCCCTGCGCCCGGGTCTCGCTCCCGGACCCTTCGGGCTGCTCGGCTGAGTGGGCGCGGCCGGCGGTCACTCACTCCTGTGGTCAGGGGAAGAGGAACCGCGAGGCCTTGCTGAGGCAAGTGTGTGGGCGCCGGGCGCGGATCTGCTTTGTGGCCCGGGGGCGATTTCTGGCCTCGGTTTCTTTTTAGGCAAAAATCGAACCTTAAAGACCAAACTGGCCTGAGGATTAAGTAACTGGTGTGGGTAAAAGCTGTAAGCACATCTTGAGCGCTCACTTTGTAGGATCTAGTTATAAATAGTCTAAACATTACAATGGAGTAGTGCAAGCCCTGCGTTAAGAATGCTAATTTAGCATCGTCGGCATCGTTTACTACAAAAAATTAGATGTTGTAAATATAACTTGTATAACATATAGAAACATGCAAATATGTAAACCACATGTTAGCGTACATATCAAATTTAGAAACGTGATGTACAATAAAAAGTTTGATGAACATATATATAAGTATATATAAATGTATAATAAATGATTAATCATTAGGTACAATAAAAATAGGTAACAACCAAATTTATCAAATTTTAATATAAATATATAGTGATTATATAAAAATATGTTATAATTTACAAACTATAAAACTATAGAATAGACATAAATATGACATATATAACTATAATTTATAAAATAAGTTATTCAGTAAGTTCCTAAGTAAATATAAAATATGTGATAAAGTTTTAAATAAATCTAAATAGTTTACACAAATTTAAAAATAGATATTGTATATGAGAAATGTACAATAAGTACAAAATATAAAATTTATTCAATATGAAAATGTACATACTAGATATAAATGTATAACACCACCAGGTGTCATGCCCATCCAGGTTTCCATCCAGTCTGGGGCAGTGAGCAATGCTGAGGATCCGCTATATGGGAGTGTAGGCAGTGAGCAGGGCCAGCCTTCTGCATGCCAACGTCCATCACTCAGAGGGATCTTTGGGCTTCTCTAGGCCTTGGTTTCCTCATCTGTGTAATAGAAATATCAATCATGGTACCAATTATACTAGGATGTCCACCAGGGCTTAAATGACCTGATGGGCATTAAGTAAAGCACTTAGAATGGTGGCTAGCACCCACTGGTGGCTTAGTAGCTCTTATTATCATCATGACTATGAATACCTGTTGATGATGGTAATATGCTATTCGATAATTATAATAATCTTAACAGTAAAAAGTTCCTACAGTATCTCATTACATGAATGTTATACATTAATTCACAACATTGTATATTGTCACATATCTCATATCTTGTTTGTTATATTAAATACATAATATATCACAATCACTGTTTACAGTGTAACACCAATTGAGTCTATAGCGGGTAGATGCTGAGAGGTCTGAGTTCAACCCTGTGCCACGTCCGGGGTCAGACTTTGGAGAAGTCATTCAAGCATGTGGTGGCTCAGCTTTCTCACCTGCACACTGCCACGTCAATAATAGTACCCACTTCGGAGGGACCTTGTGATGTTTCAGCACTCTTAGCACAGAGCCTGGCACAAGGAAGGTACTCTGAGTTGTTGTTATTATCATATCATTACAGTGAGCCCGGCCCTGTGCTATCTGGAGCCTGCATTCGCCTCTCACAGGCCATGGCTTTGTATCCCTGTGAGAAATCTGACCTGGATCCTCTCCTCCTCTCCTTCCTGGTGCTCACGGTGCCTTGGACCAGGATATCAGGACTCGCTCAGCCGCCTGGAAGGCTGGCAGCATGTGCTCCACTGAGGCTGGTAGTCAATCAGAAAACCTCAAGAAGAACCGCTACAAAGAAATACTGCTGTATAAGTCAGGGCTTCTGGGGGGAGCAACTCTGTTCCCCCCACCCCCACCCCACAGACCTTGTCACCACCACCCCCTAGGTGCTCCCTCCCCAAGCCTGGCTGGGGTGTAGCCCACCAGAGCACCTTGGTGGTGTCCCTGCTGGGTGCACTGCCCCCACACCCCATGCTCCTGTCAACTCCAAATTCCACATTTCTCACCTCTCCCGATGGCAGATGATCAGACACAAGTGATATTCTCCCTGCTCCAAGAGGGACAAGGTGACTACATCAATGGCAACTTCATTAGGGTTGGCCAGGAGTCAGGGAAGGGGAGGTCATGGTGGGGTAACAGCGGGATCTCGGTAGTGAACTTAGCCTTTACCAGGGCATAGATAGAAGCCAGACCTACATCGCCACACAGGGACCCCTGCCTCACACCTTGCTAGACTTCTGGCGCCTGGTCTGGGAGTTTGAGGTCTAGGTCAGCTTTGGGGGTGGGTGAAGTGAGGCCCACCCTTGGCTCTGTTTTCCCACCCCTTAACCTAAATCACCTCCCTCTTTGGTTATCCCTCTTGTCTAGGTGATCCTGATGGCATGTCGAGAAATGGAAAATGGGAGGGTAGGTGTCGTAGCCCCCAGAATGCATGTCCTTGTGTAGGGGGAGGCAGGAGAAATCTTGCTAGTTCTTCTCTGATCCCAGGACTCAAGGGCCCAGTTCTTGGAGTGACCACACTGTAGCTCTGTTGAAAGCCCACTATTACTCTCATTAATTGTTGATTTCCCCCTTTTATTCATACGACTCATCTCTCCAGTGTTGGCAGCCCCTCTCCTGCTGGTCTTCCCTCCTCATTCCCCACCTCAGACTGTAAGGCCCTGTATACTGTGGCTTCCCTGTTAGCTCTCATCTCTCTTTCCATCTCTCTCCTCTTTATTTGCTCCACTCTAACCACTCAGGCCTTTGCTGTTCCTCAGATATGCCAGAGACTGCTCAGCCTCAGGGTCTGTTCCTTGGCTGTTTCCTCTGAAAGGGGAGTGCTGGAATCTCCAACTCTAAGATTTATCTATTTTTTCATTTAAGTTTTTGCTTCAGGAATTTTAAAATTCTATATTTGAATAACTATAATATACAGTTAAGATTATGTCTTTCTGATGAGATGAGTCAATCTCTTTTTCAATATGTAATGTCCCTCTTTATCGCTGGTATTATTCCTTTTTCTACAATGTACTTTGATGTTAATATAGCCATTTAAATTTCTTTAGAGTGTGCGTAATAAAAAACAATACTTTCCCGTTCTTTTATTTTCAAAGCTATGTTCATCTTTATTTTTAGTGTGTATTTCTTGTAGGTGGCATATTGTAGGGACTTTCTTTTATACCCACTCTGACGATTTCTGCCTTTAATTGGCATATTTAGTCTTTAATGTAATTGGCAACGTCGGATCTAAATCTACCATCTTGCTATTTGTTTTCTATTTGTTTCGTCTGTTCTTTGTTCCACTCTTTATTTCTGTCTTCTTTTAGATTGAGAATTTTTATGAATCTACTTCATAATCGTTATTCACTTATTATTTATATCTGTACTATGTACTTAGTGGTATCTTTAGAGTTTACAAAAAATCTTTAACTTACCATAGTCTACATTCAAATAATATTATACCATTTCATGTAAAATGTAAGGACTTAACAAAGCATATTTTGATTTTCCCTTTCCATGCTTTATGCTATTGTCATAGGTTTTAATTCTAAATATGTAATGTATTCTATAATACACTGCTATTTTTGCTATAGATTTTCTTTAAAAAAAAGATTTATTGAAATACAATTCATCCATTTAAAGTGCAATTCAGTTATTTTTAATGTATTCCTGAGTTATGCAACCATCACAATAAATTTTAGAACATTTTTATCACCCTATAAAGGAACCCTGTATCCATTAGCAGTCCCTCCCCATTCATTTCCCACCAACCTCCACCATAAGCAACCCCTCATCTATTTTTCGTCTCTATTGATTTGCCTACTCTGGACTTTTCATATAAATGGAATCATATGCTGTGTTCTCTTTTGTGATTGGCTTCTTTCATGTACTGTAATGTTTTTAAAGTTCATGCATATTGTAGCATGTAGCAATACTTCACTTGGTTTATTGCTGAATAATGTATTCAACTGAATGGATCTACCGCATTTATCCATTAATCAATTTGTAGAATTTGAGCTGTTTCCGCTTTTTTGGCTATTGTGAATACTGCTGCTATTTGTGTGCAAGTTTTTACGTAGAAATATGTTTTCATTTCTCTTGGGTATATACCTAGAAGTGAAATTGCTGGGTCATTTTGGTAACTCTATTTTTAACATTTTGAAGAACTGTCAAACTGTTTTCCACAGTGGCTACATCATTTTACATTTCAACCAGCAATGTTTAAGGGTACCAGTTACTTCACATCTTCACCAACACTTGTTATTGTCTGTCTTTTTTATTATAGCCATCCTACTGGGTGTGAAGTAGTTTTTAATCATCTTTTTAAAAAATAGTAAAAAAAAAAATTGGTAAAATACACATTACATAAAATTTTAACCACTTCAGTTGTACAATTCAAAGATATTAAATACATTCACAATGTTGTACAGCCATCATCACTATCAATTTCTAGATCTTATTCACCATCCCAAATAGAAACTCTGTACCCATTTGACATTTACTCTCTTTTCCCCTTCCCCAAGCTCCTGGTACCCTTTATTCTGCTTTCTGTTTCTATTAATTTGTCTGTTCAAGGTACTTCATCTAAGTTAAATCATAAAATACTTGTCTTTTTGTGTCTGGCTTATTCCACTTATGTTTTCCAGGTTCATCCGTGTTGTAGCATGTATCGGAACTCATTCTTTTTTAAGGCTGAAACTATTCCATTGTATGTATATACCCTATTTTGTTTATCCTTTCATCTGTTGTACATTTGGATTGTTTCCACCTTTTGGCTATTATAAATAATGCTGCTATGAATATTGTCATATAAGTATCTGCTTTAATTCCTTGTTTTCATTTCTTTTGGGTATATACCTAGAAGTAGAATTGCTGGATCATATGGCAAGTCTGTGTTTAATTTTTTTGTTTGTTTGTTTTCCACAGTGGTTGTACCATTTCACTTGTTATTTTCTGTTTTTGTTTTTATTAGCCATCCTAATTTGTGGGAAGTGGTATCTCCTTGTAGTCTTTCATGTTCTTATTTTTGGATTTGTATGTCTTCTTTGGACAAATATCTGTTCAGATCCTGTGCTAATTTTTTAAATGGGTTATTTGTCTTTTTATTATTGAGTTGCAAGAGTTCTGGATACAAGTCATTTATCAGTATTTGATTTACAAATATTTTTCCTTTTCTGTGGATTGTCTTCCAATTTTCTTGATAGTGTCTTTTGAAACACACTTTCTAATTTTGAGGAATTCCAGTCTATCTATTGTTTTGCTTATGCTTTTGTTGTTGTATCTGAGAAATAATTGTCCAACCAAAGGTCACAAAGATTTACTCCTATGTGTCTCCTAAGTATTTAAAAATTTTATCTCTTATATTTAGGTCTGTGGTTCATTTTGAATTAATTTTTGTGCATTGTATGAGTAGGGGTCCAAATTCATTCTTTTGCATATAGATATCCAGTTGTCCCAGCACCATCTGTTGAAAAGACTATGCTTTCCCCATCGAATGATCTTGGTATCTTTGTTGAAAATCAATTGACAATAAATGTAACGACTTATTTCTGGACTCTCAATTCTGTGCCATTGACTGATATGTCTATTTTCGTGGCAGTACTGCATGGTTTTGATTATTGTAGCTTTATAGTAGGTTTTGAAATCAGGAAATGTGAGTCCTCCAATTGTGTTCTTCTTTTTCAAGATTGTTTTGCCTATTCTAAGTCACTTACTGTACAAAAAAAGAGTTCACAAAGCAGTCATAACTGCTTATGTTTAAAAAGGCCTTCCTGCAAAGTTGGCTTGTGGCTGGAAATTGGATTTCTAATAAGAGAGGCTCACTGTGCCTAACCTGTTTATATGAGCAATATGGTTTATGTAAACAGTTGCTTTCCTTCTGGGAGTCCAAAGTTTTGGTACATTTTTTGCTTTGGTACAAGTTTTGCTAGTCAGAGGGTGCCTATATATTCCATAAAGTACCTCAGCAAGAACTCTGGGTACTGAGCCCCTAATAAGCTTCCTGTGGACGTTTCACAGGTGTGTCACAACTTATTGCTGGGGCAATTAAGTACATCCTGTGTGGCTCCATTGGAAGAGGACCCATGGAAGCTGGCAACTTGTTTTCCATAGACTTCACCCCATGTGCCTTTTAACTTTGCTGATTTTATTCTGTATCTTTTCACTGTAATAAATCATAGCCGTGAGTACACCTTTATGCTGAGTCCTCTGAGTCCTAGTGAATCATCAAACCTGGGGTGGTCTTGGGTATCCATGACACATCTATTAATGTTAACTTATTGATGTTAATATTATCAACTTGCCAGTATCTTCATAATGCCTTCTGTGGTTTTGATAAAGACTGTATTGAATCTATCAATTTGGAAGGTATTGCCATCTTAACAATTCTGTATCCCAATCCATGAACATGAATGTATTTCCATTTATCTAGGTCCTCTTTAATTTCTTTTAGTAATGTCTTATAGTGTCTAGTTTAGAAGCCTTGCACTTTTGTTAAATTCCTAAGTAGTTTATACTTTTTGATGTTGTTGTAAATAAAGTGGTTTTCTTAATTTCATTTTCAGGTTGCTTATTGCAAACCAAATAGTTTTCTCTAATAGGAATACAATTGATTTTTCCATATTGACCTCATATCCTGCAACTTTGTTTAACACGTTTATTAGCTCTAATTGTGTGTTTATGTGTGTGTATTCTTTAAGGTTTTCTATGTATAACATCATGTTGTCTGCAAATTGAGATAGTTTTGCTTCTTCCTTTCCTGTCTGGATTTCCTCCCTCCCGCCCTTGCTATCTTCCTTTCTCTCTTCCATCTTTTCCTTCCTTCCTTCATTTTTTTTTCCTAATTGCACTGGCTAGAACTTCCAGTAAAAAGTTCAACAGAATTGGAAAGTGCAAACACCCTTGTCTTGTTCCTGATCTTCAGAGCAAATCATTCAGTCTTTCACTATTATTAAATTAGCTGTATTTTTTTTTTTCTGTAGATGTGGGTTTTTTAATCAGGATGAGGACTTTCCTTTCTATTTCTAGTTTCTTTAGTGTTTTAATCATAAAAGGGTGTTGGATTCTGTCCCCCAATTTTTTTTTGCATCTATTCAGATGATCATGTGTTTTTGTTTTATTTTCTATTAATATGGTATATGACATTGATATTTATATATTGAACCAACTTTCCATTCCTGGGGGTAACCCCACTTGGTCATATTGTATAATCCTTCACTAGTATTTTGTTGAGGATTTTTTTGTCTATATTCAGGAGACAGTTGTTAGTAGTTTTCTTGTGATCACTATGTCTGGTTTTGGTATTAGAGTAATTGGCCTCATAATATGCTGGGAAATGTTCCGTCTTCTCTACTTTTTTGGAAAAGTTTGTGAAATATTGCTATTAATTTTTCCTTGTTTGGTAAAATTTGCTAGATCATTTTTACAGATGTTAAAAATGAGAAATATATTTTATATTTAGCCACATTTTTACCTTTTCTTTACTCTTTATTCTTTTGTATAGACCCATATTCCATTGAGTATCATGTTCCTTTTGTGTGAAGAGCTTACTTTAATAGTTCTCATAGTGCAGGTTTTCTTTTAATAAATTCTCAGCTTTTGTCTGAAAGTTTTTTTTTTTTTTATTTCAGACTTTTTAGGATGTCAAACCATTATCCCCTGGCTTATAATTTCTGACAAATTATGCTGTTATTCTTGTCCTGTTTGCTCACACTTAGTATGTAATGTGTCTTGTTTTATGTGATGCTATTAAGATTTTTTCTTTATCACTCTTTTTTTAGCAATTGATCATCTGCTTTGGTGTGGCTTTCTTTATGTTTATTCTCCCTGTGGTTCACTGGCCTTCTTGGATCTGTGGGTTCATAGTTTCATCAAATTTGAAAAAAATTCCAGCTATTATTTCTTCATATAGTTTCTGTTCTCCCCTCTCTCTTCTTCTGGACACATGCATTAGACCACTTGATATATTTTCACATGTAACTGATTATCTCTGTTCATTTTTTTCTCAGTCTTTTTCATTTTGAATAGTTTCTGTTGTTATGTCTTCATGTTCACTGATCTTTTCTTCTGGTGTCCAATCTGATATTAGATAGTGAATATTATTAATGAAAGCTGTTTTAAGGTCTTTATCTGCTTCTTTCCTCATCTCTATTGGGTCTTTTTCTACTGATTTTTCTCCTGCTTATGTGTCACTTTTTTTTTTTTTTTTTTTTTTTTTTTTGCTTATTTGTGTCTAGTAAATTTTTACTGGATGTTTGATATTTTAAATTTTACACAAGTAAGTGCTGGATTTTGTTGTCTTCCTTCAATGAGTGTTGGACCCTTTTCTTGGAAGCAGTTAAGCAACTTTTGGATGTTTGATCATTTTAAGGTTTAAGCTTTTGTAGGACAGGTCTAGAGTAGCCTTTATTCTAGAACTATTTTTGTTTTACTTCTAATATGTGATCCTTCTGGGTTCTCTACTGAATATTCCCAATAATCAATCAGATCTTTCCACTCTGATTGGAGAGAAAATTCTGTCCCATTGCGAGCTCTAGGAAATGTTCATCTTCCAGGTCTCTAGTTATTATTCTTTGATGGAAAGTTATTCTTGCCTTGCCTTGTGGCGTTTCACATTTTGTGTGCTCAGATTATTATTCAGCTAAAGACTCAGAGGGACCTCTATGTAGACTTCTGGAGTTTTTTGCTTTTGTTTGCATAGCTCTTTCTTTCCAGGACTCTGCCCTTAAAATTCTAGCTGCCTTGGCCTCCCATCAACTCAGTGGGGATCATTGGACTCTCTGGGTCCTGCAGCCTAGTGACTGCCTCTTGGCAATAAGCTGGGGGTGGTCATAGGATTTGACTCATGTCTTTCTCTTTGTTCAGTGATCATAGTCCTGCAATGCCTGTGGTCCAATGTCTGGAAATACTAGCTCATATTTTGTCCGTTTTTTTTGTAGCTTACAGGAGAATATTCTGGACTGTCTTTCTTCTGCATAGTCAGAAACTCAAGTTGACATTGAGTCTCTGTGTTTAAATTGAGGAGGCTCTGGCCTTCATTAGAGCTGTAGCTGCCTGTGCTTCCACCTGCAAGGCCTGGAGTCCTGTGGGGGTATTGATATATTGGAACTGGGAAGCAGACTCCCCCTCTTTACTCCCTGTCCTTTCTCCCTTGCCTTTTGTAGAAAAAGCATAAGCATTACTGGGCCCAAGAACAGAAGCCGCTGCAGATTGGGCTTTTCTGCATAACCCTGGTGAGCTGGGGCAGAGGTGGAAACTGTTTTCTGGCATCTTGGATGTTTTGGGGCAGAGGTGGAAACTGTTTTATGGCATCTTGGATGTTTTGGGAACTTTCATGTAAGATTCTCAGAGTGGAAAGCTTTTGGGCTGGGTCTAAAAGGCCCAAACACTCAGCACTCAATATATGCCTTGCTTTTGCATTTTAACTATGATCATTGTTATATCTGTAAATATAAATGTGCCCGGTTAGTTTCTTAAAATCTTTATGTCCCTTCCTGTTTCAAAAGAACTCAGGAAAATCTCTTACCTGAACATACATACAGTTGGTAGTTAATAAATACAATAAAACTTTTTAGAACCAAAGAAAAAAAGTTTTTAATTTTTACTGTAAATTTGTTTGCGTTTTTAATCATGGGTTCCTCTTTCTCTCCTCTGTTAAATGTTTCCTTCACAAAAGCCATGGGGGATGTTTGGGCTCATGATCTTTTAAAAATATGTTGTATTTGATTTTTAATCAGAAATGCTTTGTTTTCTGTAAATGTGTCTTTGGCACTTGTGATGTTTGTTCTCTTTCCTCTTCCCACCTGCCCTACATCCTCAGATGAGAGACCTGGCTAAATGCAGACATCATGCTCAGAACCCTTCAGGTCACCTTCCAGAAAGTACTGAAAGGGAAGGAAGAGGCTTCTACATGGGGAGAGCTATTTCCTGTCTGTTTTCTCATCCGTAACATGGACATTAGCAGTAGTATCCATCTCCTCAGCTACTATCTGTTACATTTAAAAGGAAGATGTTTAGAACCAGGCCTGACATTTAATATGTGCCCAATAAATGCTTTTCTTTCTTTTTTAAATTCTTTGCTCCACTTTTCCTGTTTCAGAAATCTCATTCTGTGTACCAACTACAATATATACTGGTCAGACAGAGGTGTACCCAGCAATCCTGACCACGTGCTTGCCATGGTAGAGGAAGACCATCACCTCCAGGGATCTGGCCCCAGGCCCCTCTGTGTCCACTGCAGGTTTAGGAAATGGGCTTTATAGGAGTCTGGTGAGGCAAAGGGGACTGGGAGTGGAGTATGGAGGCTTGGAGCCATTCTTTGCAGTTTGCATGCCTATTTTGAGCAACCTAAGGCCATACTTGCTCTCACTGCGTCAACTGAAATTGTTAGCATTTATTGACGGCAGACTGCCTGTTGGGGAGTAAGCACAGAGTTGATACTCAACAAATGTAAGCAATTAAAAAGTTTTTCCTTCTAAATTATAATCTAGGGATTCTGGGAATCAAAAGGTGCTACAGAGGATCCACCATCAGGGCTCCCGAACCCCAAATGCCCACTTAAAAGGAGTTATGGGCAGGCTTTACCTGAGCTTGCTCTGGTCCTCACATTCTAGCACAGGCTGTGGGCAAACAGGTGTCCTGTGTTCCGTGGATTATGTGAGACTGTTGCTCCTAACCCAGGTATGAAGAGGGCACGTGTGTGTGCCTTTGTAGTGCAGTCCCCTGCCCACAAGGGCCTGCTCATGGGCCTCATCTCTCTGCCCCAGATGTTCCCACCTAACTTCAGCCTCTTCAATGTGGTCGAGATGCGGAAGCAGCTGCCCGCAGTTGTGCAGACAGAGGTGTGAGCTCAGACTCCTCCTTCCAAGGACACATTCCTCTTTCTCTTGTCTTCACTTCTTGATGACCCTTCTTCCCCCTCCAGGAGCAGTACAGGTTCCTGTACCACACCGTGGCTCAGATGTTCTTCTTAGCACTCCAAAATGCCAGCCTCCATTTTCAGAACCTCAAGGAGATACCAAGGCCCCCTTCCCACTATTCCATCCACCAACACCCTCAGATCAGGACCCAGAGCACAGGTCTGTGATCACTACCATTGCACATCCTACCCCTGGCCTCCTTTTGGAGGCAAGGACTGACTCACTGTATCTACCTTTGACCTCTTCCTTGCTCCCTTATCAGACTGTCCCCTCTTCAGCTTATCCCTTAGAGCCCACAGTGATCTCCATCAGGAGCCTGGCTAGTTTCCTTAAAGCCTGATGCCCTTCCCCTCCTGCCTTTTCCCACAATTGTGTTCCACTCTATGAGGATGCCCTCTCCCTCTGGACTTCCCTGGCCCTTCCAGCCATGCCCCGCCCACCTGGCGGGGTCCTCAGGTACCCAGCTCCAGCCCCCTCAGTCTTCTCTTTACAATTTTTCCTGCTTGGAGGCCAATCCTTTTCTCGCCCTCGAAACACCTGCCCCTTCCTTGTTCCATTCACCAAATATTCACTGGCTCTTTCTTTGAATTGAGCGGTGGGAGCCTACCCTAAAACGACCCTTAATCCCAGAGATCCCATCCCTTGTTTGCCTCTAAGTCGGCTTCTAACACTAGCCCTGCTTTCCTATGTTAACTCTTTCCTAGCTGCCCCGGTCATTCATTAATTCAGCAAATATTTCTCGATGCTACCCACTTGTCAGGCCAGTGCTGCGTACACAGAGTTGAACCCTCCTTTGCAGCACAAATTACACCTCCTCGAGACTGGCTCTCCATTTTGAGGCTATACCTTCCTCCTCTTCAGATGCCACTTCCTCATTCTTTTCTCCAATGAACAGTTAGGCAGAAATGACCACCCCTCAATACCAAACCCTGCCCCATTGCCCCGCCAGGCTGGCCCCTTCCATCCTTCATCTATCTCCCTTGTCGGGCGCTGGTGACACGGAAACGAGAGCCCCTTACCCAGAGACCCCTTCCTCTCTCCCCTGACCCTCCCCCCGGCCCTTTCCGCAACTGTGCACCGCCTGGGGCGGAAAGGAAGCCCGTGGTTTGCCCTCCTAACGCGCTCCTCACCCGGCCCTCCCTCCGCTCGGCGGTTTCACTTCCTCCCCGCCTCCCCAACTGAAGGAGCATCTCCGTGCCCGCGCCCCGGGCTCTCGCCATGGCCGACACATACGCCGTGGTGCAGAAGCGAGGGGCCCCGGCGGTAACTAGGTCGGGCTCTGGGACTCGCGGCGCGGAAGAGGCGCCGCTCTACAGCCAAGTGACGCCGCGCGCCCAGCGGCTGGAGGCGCCCGCGGAAGATTTGCGGGGGACGCCGCCCGGCAGCGGTGAGTGGGTCCGCCCCCGGGAGCGGGGCTGGGAAGGGCCGGCCCCCACCTGCTGCTCAGGACCCCATCCTGCTGGACCTCGGCCCCGCAGGCCAGCTACTGGCCATGCTCGGAAGTGTTCCGGGCCAAACCTACGGCCCGGGGTCTGGGCGGAGATCTCCAACCTGGCCGCGCCCCTCGGTGCTCGTCCCTCCCGCTGAGCTGGGCCCCGCGCGCCAGCCTTCTCCAACCCTGGAGGTGGTCTCTGCCCTAGGCTGGTCTGGCACTCCACTGGCAGCCGGAGCTGATGCGTGGGCTGCGGTTTCTTGCCCGCAGTTCCTGTTGACCCCAGCCCTGCTGGGCCTGGCGCCTACGAAGACGTGGCCGATGGTTCTCAGACCGGAGGGTTAGGTAAGTTAGACAAAGCCTCAGTCTCTGGGATTCTGGAGCTTGGACTGACTCAGGAATTTAGGGTTTAGGGATAGTGGCATGGGATTTACGCCCTCAGAGTCCTGTGAATGGGGCCGCAGTGAACCAGGAGACCCTGGAGGCTCGGGAATGGCTTTCTTCGAGTTGCCTACCGCTCCACACCCTGGCTTCTTCAAGAGACCCACGGTGCCCTTCCTCTCCCAGGCTTCAACCTGCGCATTGGAAAGCCTAAAGGGCCGCGGGATCCCCCTGCCGAATGGACCCGGGTGTGAATGCTACCCCCGTCGACCCCGGCCTGTCTGCTTCTCCATGTGGGCACCTGAACTGCTGACCGCCATGCTGTGCTGTGTGAAGTGTTGGGAATGGGAATGCTGGGCCTGGATCCAAATAAAATTTCTCAGGGTGGGAAATGTGGGGGTTTTGTGCCAGCGACTATAGCATTCAAGCCTTGAAGCTGGAGGACGTGGCTGGGAGATAAGGGCTGGTGAGGCTGCACTGAGCAGATTCAAGAATGAACATCAGGAATGGGCCCAACCCCAAAGGCCCCACATTTGTGAAGAGGAGGATGGACTTCTGGAGACTCTCCATCACCACATAATAGACTAGCTCATCTCAGACATTCAGCTAACACCCGAGAGATAGATGGACCCTGAGGAAGACTCATGGACTCCCCCACCATTCAGATAGATCCAAGCTAGGCATGACAACAACCAAGCAGGCTAATTTTGAGTTACTATAAAATAGCTAAAAGAAGGGAAGTTCCATCTCATCTAATACTGAGACTTCATTTTCCATTTTTAATTGTGGTCTGAACTCCTTCCCTCCTTACTGACATACCAGTTGAGGTTTAACTCAGTGCCCGCAGCCTCTGAGGAAGAAACCAGTAATATCTTAAGTCTGCAATTTAGGACTGGTCATTTAAAATACAAAGGCTAACAGACATGTTTGCATTAGCCTTTGTTTTGCAGGGCCTCAGCAGGGACCATTAACTGTGGAAAAAACATCTTGTGACAACCTTGAAACTGATGACTACGTGGTAGACATCATAGGACCAGGAATCATCACATCCTCATTCTTGAACCCCTTTCCACTTTTTGATGGCCTGTATAATCTTGTCACAAAAAGCCTTTAGCGAGCATTTTTTCTCCTTCATGCTCCCTTGTGCACAAGTCTCTCTAATAAACTATCTGCTCAAATTTATTCTGAGTTCAGTGTTCATTTCTATAACATCGACACTCAAGTTCCTGGTTTTTTGAGTTTGGTAACAATTTCATACAGACTAGTAAAAAGATCTTCAGTTAGGCAGACAGACCCCCAAGCTGAACAGGTAGATAGCCATACCCTTAGATAGCCAGACCTTCAGAGGGGCATTCCACAGCTGGAGGGCTGGATCTCCAGCCAGACCAACCAACAAACAACCTGACAGACCATTAACCCCTCACATCCCTGCCTCTCAGCTAGGTAGCAAGATGCCAGCCAGGTAGATCCCTAACGAGACAGACTCGCGGGTAGATATAAACATCCCCAGCTGAACAGACACACAGGCATCCTCTTAGCTAGCCAGACCCACCCCAAGATGGGCAGACAGACTCTCAACTAGCTAGATGGACTCCCAGACAAGGACCCTTGAATGCACAAGCACTCTAACCAGCCAGCCAGACTCCCAACTAGGCCGATAGATGGACAGACCATCAACTCACCAACTACACAGAACCCACATTTTTTTTCAGTTAGAGTTGACATTCAATATTGTTTTATATTAGTTTCAGGTATACAGCATAGTGATTAGACATTTATAAAATTTATGATGTGATGCCCCTGATTAGTCTAGTACCCACCTGGCACTATACATAGTTATGACAATATTATTGACTACACATCCTCATGACTATCAATTTGTATTTATTAGTCTCTTCAGCTTTTTCTCTCAGCCCCCCATGCCTCCCTCCCATCTTGCAATTACTTGTTTGTTCTCTGTATCTACAAGTCTGTATTTGTTTTGTTTGTTCGTTTATTTTGTTGCTTAGATTTCATGTATAAGTGAAATCATATGGTATTTGTCTGTCTGACTTCTTTCACTTAGCATAATACCTTCTAGGTCCATGTTGCAAATGGTAAGATTTCATTATTTTTTGATGGTGAGTAATATTTCGTTGTATATATGTACCTCTTCTCTTCTTTATCCAATTGTCTATTGATGGGGGCTTAGGTTGCTTCCGTATCTTGGCTATCGTAAATAGTGCTTCAGTAAACTTACATAGGGGTATATATTTTTGAATTAGTGTTTTGGTTTTCTTCAGATAAATACCCAGAAGTGAAATTCCTGGGTCATTTTTAATTTTTTGAGGAACTTCAAAACTTTTTCATAGCGGCTGTACCAATCTGCAATTTCACCAACAGTGCCTGAGGGTTTCCTTTTTCCACATCCTTGCCAGAACTTTTTAATTTATTGATGATAGCCATTCTGACAGGTGTGAGGTGATATCTCATCGTGGTTTTAATTTGCATTTCTCTGATGACTTGTGACTTTGAGCATCTTTTCATATGTCTGTTGGCCATCAGAATGTCCTCTTGGGAAAAATACCTGTTCAGGTCCTCTGTCCATGTTTTAATTAGATTGTTTTGTTTTTCATGTTGAGTTGTATGAATTCTTTATAAATTTTGGATATTAACCCCTTATAAGATGTATTATTGGCAAATATCTTCTCTTATTTGGTAAGTTGTCTTTGTTTTGTTGATGATTTCCTTTGCTGTGCAAAAACATTTAATTTGTTTATTTTTTATTTTGTTTCCCATGCCTGAGGAGATATATCAGAAAAAATACTGCTAAGAGCGATGTCAGAGAGTTTTCTGCCTATTTTTTTCTAGGAGTTTTATGGTTTCGGGTCTTATACTTAAAAGTCTTTAATTCATTTTGAGTTTATTCTTGTATATGGTAAGAAGGTGGTCTAGTTTAATTTTTGCATGTATCTGTCCAGTTTTCCAACACCATTTATTGAATAGACTATCTTTACCCCATTTTATATTCTTGCCTCCTTTTTCATAGATTAAATGACCACATAGGTATGGATTTATTTCTGGGCTCTCTAGTCTGTTCCATTGATCTATGTGTGCCTGTTTTAATGCCAGTACCATGCTGTTTGATTACTTTTTTTTTATTAGCCTTGTAGTATAGTTTGATATCATGTAGTGTGATACCTCCAACTTTATTCTTTCTCAAGATTGCTGTGGCAATTCAGGATCTTTTGTGGTTCCATATAAGTTTTTAGATTATTTGTTCTAGTTCTGTGAAAAATGCCATTGGTATTTTGATATGGATTGCATTGAATCTATGGATTCCTTTGTATATTATCGACATTTTAACGATGTTAATTCTTCCTCTCCCTGAGCAAGGCATGTGTTTCTATTTATTTATCTTTTTCCATTTATTTGTATCTTTTTCAATTTCTTTCTCAATGACTTATAATTTTCCAAGTATGAGTCTTTTACTTCCTTGGTTAAATTTATTCATAGGTATTTTTTGATGCAATCGTAAATGGGATTATTTTCTTAATTCTCTTTCTGATAGTTCATTATTGTTGTATAGAAATGCAACTGACTTCTGAATATTAATTTTGTATTCTGCTACTTTACTGGATTCATTTATCAGTTCTAACAGTTTTTTGGTGGAATCTTTAGGTTTCTCCATATACAGCATCATGTCATCTGCAAATAATGACAGTTTTACTTTTTCCTTTCCAGTTTGGATGACTTTTATTTCTTTTTCTTCTCTGATTGCTTTGGCTAGGACTTCCAGGACTGTGTTGAATAAAAGTGATGAAAATGGACATTTTTGTCTTGTTCATGATAGTAAGAAAAATGCTTTTAGCTTTTTCCCGTTGAGTATGATGTTAGCTGTGGGTTTGTCATATATGGTTTTGATTATGTTGTGGTATGTTTCCTCTATTTCCACTTTGCTGAGAGTTTTTATCATAAATAGATGCTGGATTTGTCAAACTTATTTTTGCATCTACCGATATAATCATACGATTTTCATCCTTCAATTTGTTAATGTGGTGTGTCACATTAGTTGATTTGTGGATATTGAACCAATCTTGCATCCCAGGAATAAATCCAACTTGATCATGATGTATGATCTTTTCAATGTATTTATGAATTTGGTTTGCTAATATTTTGTAGATAATTTTTGTATTTATGTCTACATTTTTTCTTTTTTTAAATGCCTACAGTACCTGGTATTCCAAGGTGGTATTCCATCTAAGTACTAACCAGGTCCAACCCTGCTTAGCTTCCAAGATCAGACAAGATCGGGCACGTTCAGGGTGGCATGGCTGTAGACAAGAATTTTTGTATTTATGTTTGTTAGGGATATCAGCCTATAATTTTTCTTTTTTGTATTGTCTTTGTCTGGTTTTTGAATCAGGGTATTGGTGGCCTCATAGAATGAGCTTGGGAGACTTCCTTCCTCTTTAATTTTTTGGAATAGTTTGAGAATAGGTATTAATTCTTCTAAAAGATTGTTTGGTAAAATTCACCTGTGAAGCCACCCAGTACAGGACTTTTGTTTTTTGGGAGCTTTTTGATTACTGATTAAGTTTTATTAGTAGTGATTAGTCAGTTCAGATTTTGTTTATTCTTGACCCTGTTCTGGAAGATTGTATGTTTCTAGGAATGTATCCATTTCTTTCAAAACAACTTACATTTTTCTTCCCCAAAACATAATATATAAAAGAGCCCATCAGCTCGGGACAGCAGATGTGTTGCCTTTTCCATCCAGTCCTGTGGCCGGTGGTTTAGACTGCATGTCCCAGGACCTGTCCTTTTCTGGTTAGCATTTGGCTCAATAAACCCTTTTTTTTTTTTTTTTTCAGAAAAACTTTCTGATGTAAAAGGTTTTGTTTAACAGAGGTAACTTTGTTATTTTGACTTTACATATCCCAGTGATAACTGCAATCATTTAATGTTTCTTTAAGTAGGCCTGTATCATAATGGTTAATAGTTTGGACTCAGTTACTGACTAGTTGTGTGATCTTGAGCAAACATCTTTATTTCTCTCTGGTTCCGTTTCCTAGTCTGTAAAATGGGGACAATAGAGTTACTTTTGTCATAGAGTTGTCACAGATGTGATTATTCAGAGCAAGAGTGAATCTAGATTTTTATAATAGACATAGAAAGGAAGACTTATTATTTTTTCAGTGATTATCCCCATGATAAAACATTCTCTATAGTTGAAATGATAATATCAAAAGCTCTTCCTAAGACAGAAGTAAATTTGATTATGCATTCTCCTGCTTTAAACATAATGACTCTTATCTTTGATAACAGTGGCATTTAAAATCAGTAGTTTAATTTTAAAAATGGTTTATTCAGCATAGATTATTGAAATAATTAAGTAGTCATTTAGGAAAAAAGAAGTTTGAGCCATACATCATACCTTACAATAGGATAAATTCCAAATGCATCAAATGTTTAAACATAAAATATTAAACCATAAAAGTATTAGAAGAAATTCTGGGAAAATTTCTTTATGATTTTGGTCTGCTACAGTCCTTTCTAACTATGGAATGACAAATTGGAAGCCCAAAAGAAATATCAATGAATTTTAATGCATAAAAATATTCCAGCCTCACAAAAGTCATCATAAACATAGTCAGAAATGTCAATGTAAGAAACATCCAAACCTGTAGAGAATTTTTATGAATTTATTTGAGCCAAACTGACAACAGTCGCCTAAAGCAAAATCTCATCGGATGGAGAAAATGCTCTGAAGAATGGCAGTTTTTCAGCTTATTTTACACATTAGAATAAAAGGAGGAAAGGTAAAGAGGGTTACGTCAAATCCATTGGTAGTAGATAAAGGGGGTGGGAGTTAGCAAAGAGAGGGGGAATCTCTGGGATTGGATAAAAAGTAAATGGAGAGACATATACTTCTTTTAGATTGGTGTACAGGATAGTAAACATTTATAGCACATAGAGATGGTATGCAGGCAACAAGATAACAATGAGGGCCTCTGTGCTCTCCTGCTCTGGTGCTGGTGGTTCTGCTTTGAGGGGTCTGGAAAAGAAGATTACTCTGACAATAGGCTCATTTGAGGTAAAGATTGACCTTTGTCAAAGACCTACTTTTAGTTAGGAATTTTTATGTTCAGACCATCATATGTTATTACATTTGGTTTCTGAGTGTATAGCGCCTGCCATGCTGGCCTCCCCTGTCAGCATGATGACCCTTTTTTGTCCACAGAAAATTAATGACAAACTTGAAAAAAACTTTAAGATTAAATAAAAGGCTAATTTTCTGAGATGTAAAAAGCTCCTACAAATCAATAAAGGCCAAAAACTCAAAATAAAAATGTATAAAGATGCTCTATCTCATCTGTAATTAAAAAGAAATGACAATTAGAGTTATACTGAGATAGCCATTTTTACTTATGTTAGCAAAGACCAAAAATTTTCATATAGGGCAGGAAGGTGTATAAATTCATACAACCTCTGCGGAGAGCACTTTATTAAAATTAAAAATGCATGTAATCTTTGAACCAGAAATTTCATTTCTAGGCATTTATTTATCTTGGGTACTTACAGAACTCCAAATGACTATTTCACCAGGTTATTCACTGTAGCATTGTCTGTAGTAACAGAGGACTGGAAATACTTTAAATGTTCTTGGCAGGGTCTGGTTATATAAATGCTATCTGGAATATTATGCAGCTGTAAAACAGGAATGAGAATACCTCTATACACTGGTGTGGACAAATCTCCAAATCACATTTTAAAATAAAAATAAAAGTATGTTAACTTACATTGAAAATATTTTTATATGAATATATAAATGTTTTCCCTTGGTTATGCATAAAATATCTTTGGTAAAAGCACAAGGAACTTGACAGAGGACTGAACATCTCGGGGCCCTGTTCTCTACAGCCCAGTGCAGGGTGCCCCAGTCATCCTACCTTCCTTTCATTTCCTCAAACTTTTTATGCTTGGGCATTTGTGTTTGTCGTCTTATCTCCCTAGAGCCTGTCTGTCTCTGGCCCTTGGGTGCATCTAGGTCTCTGCTGGCACTGCTGTGGTGTCCTGGAAACCCACATCTAGCACTGTCCCACCCTACTGTTTTAGTAAGGGCTGGCCTCAATCTGGCCACATCCTCGGTTGACCAGAAGTGCCATGGAATAAACCCCCCACCTCCGCCCAAGGGCCTTCGTTCAGAGAATAAGGTGGTGTATAAATACCTAGTTGTTGCCCCTCATGCGGGATAGCTCTGAGGTGTATATTTCAGGGGGTTTCAGAGTTTTCCCAGGAGGACTGAGCTTTAGTTGTCTGCAGTGGGAGGTGGCATGCTATCATGCCCTTGACCAGCTGCCTCCCCTTTCCTGTCTCACTGAACCTCCAACTAATTGCAACTAATGCTCAAACACTTGTGTAGTAGTCATCTTCAGCTGCTCTCCTTGCTGCTGCCTTGCTTCCTTGAAGTCTGTTTTCACACAAAGAGACTGATCCCTTTGTGACTGAAGTCAGTTTATGAAGCTTGTCTGCTCAGAACCCTCCTGGGTTTCCTTTTTCACTCAGAATAAATGTCAAGGTGCTGGTCATAGTCTTCATACACAGAAGGGCCTATGTCCCTTCTCTAACCTCATCCCTGTGATGCTCTTGTTCCCTGACATCACCCACTTTTGGGAGACAGTTCTGGCTCTTATGTTTCTGCATGTCTCGGCAGAGGGCACTGACTAGCTTTGCAAAGACGATTGAACAGCAAATGGAAGACAGACAGTGTCCAAGATGGCAAAGTCTTCTCTTCTGCAGAGTAGCCCTGCTGTTCTGTGAAAAGGCCATATATATAAATGGCCCCCAAATTCCCAAGGAGCTGAGGGACCAAAGAACAAAGCACACAAGTCCAACTTATTGGTTAATGAATTTAATAGGGAACTTAAAGAAATGGATCCTGGGCAGCAGCAGAACATTCAGATCTCTGCATCTTTCATCTCCTAGACCACAAGCTGAAGGGAATATGTGGCTGCTCAGGGGAACAAAGGGAGAAGATACCGGGAGGCCCTGGTGCCAGGGTGACCTAAGAGATAGATAACATTGAAGGTACCTCACCCTGGAGGAAGGATTAATGGGAATTCTGTGATTAGCCTAGAGCCTCAGTATACATTCCAGAGTCCACCTGGGGGAAAGGAAAGGGGTCAAGTGTCCAGGTTAAGATGTTAAGATGGAAGATTAGCTTCGAAATGGAGTCAGCTCTATCTGCATGCATGCATTCAGGGTGACATGCCTAGAGACCCTTTCCTTTCTATCCCAGAGATGCTTACATCACAGGACAATGAATAATTTCTCTCTGGAGGAAAGGAGATGTAGATCATCAGCAACCCTGATAAAAATATCAAAGCCTCCTAATTTAAGGGTTCCTCTACTGTGATGCAAATGCACTACATGCACAGATGACAGTCACTTCCTCTCTTGGGGAGTAGGGGCACGGGAAGGCACTATTTTGGCTGCTGTTTTCAATATAAGTGATGAATTATTTCTCTGATTCAGAGATCTAGTAAGATATATACATATACATGAAACTGAGGCAGGCTAACCTGTTAGCTTTCAAGGAAGGTCACACCTCAGGGACTTTATACCCACTAGCCACTGGTTTCTGACTTTATACCCACTAGCTTCCTTCCTTGTCTAATCACAGGCCTCCTCCTGCCTCAGGTATTTGTACTGGCTATTCTCTTTCTGAAGCTTTTCTCCCAGATTCCACTCCTAAAGTATTAGATATTGTACCTTTTAATGTTGTTTACTACTTGTTTCTCCTGACCAGAATGTAAGCTCCATGAGGGCAGGAATTTTTGTTAACAGCTACATTCCCATCACCTATAACAGTGTCTGGCATTTAGTAGATGTGCAGATTAATTTATCTCACACTGTTTATTCCTAGGCTTCCCAATTTATAGTAAAATATGATACCTTGTCTTTCATGTGCCCTTAACCTTTCCATACTAGTTCTTTGCTCATGTTAATCATTGCCTCAGGATGGCACAGCAGCTGTCTTCTTCTTAAGAAGACACTTAATGTTGAGAGAGCAGTTCTCTGTAGGTCTCTTCCTTTCCTACACATCTTTGCTGGATGTAATGAATTGAATATTGGCCTCCCAAAAGATATGTCTAAATCCTAACTCTGGGAACATGTGAAGATAACCTAATTTGGAAAAACGGTCTTCACTGATGTAATTAATTTAAGTGCCTTGAGATCATCCTGGATTTAAGATGGGCAAAATTCCAATAATTTATGTCCTTAAATGAGAAAGGAGAGGGAGATTTGACACACAGAGACAGAGAGGGAAAGACTATTGAAGATGGAGGCAGAGGTTGGATTGATGCATGTGTAAGCCAAGGAGTGCCAGAGATTGCCAGCAAACCACCAGAAGCTAGCAGAAAGCCCTGGAACAGGTTGTCTCTCATAGTCTCCAGAGGGAACCAACCCTATTGACACCTCAATTTAAGACCTCTAGACCTAAGAACTGTTGTTTTAAACTATCTAGTTTATAGTCATTTGTTATGGCAGCCACAGGAAACTCATATATTGGGTATGCCCAGAATGCAAGGCCTGACCACTCTTTACTTGGGCCATTCACAACATCTTTTGACTTTGCTTCTCTACTATATATGGTATTTGTTTTAGACTGTGAAGTCTGTGAAAGAAAACTAGGCCCTGTCTGTGGCTAGGTTTGTTATTTTTAATCCCAGTGGAACAGAACTATTTCACACAGTGATGAAAAGCTCTGTTTCAGTTTCTTAATTCTTAGTTCAGTGTTCTTTTCACCTACCCCCATGCATATATATCTCATTATCTTCAGAAACAAAACATGGTATTAAAAGATACTGCCAGATGTCAGGCAGTGTGTATCTGATCTCATTCAGCAGAAGGAAAGAGGGTGAAGAATGCCCATTTAGCCCTTGGATTCTCAACGGACTTCTCGAATGGTAATACATACAGGAGTCCCTGAGGTCTGGGGCTGCCTTTCATAATTGGGCCAGGCTGGCCCCCTTTCCTGCCTAATTCGTTTAACTTCTCATGGACAGCAGATTCCCCCATAGGTTTAGAAGAGTTCTAGGTCAGTAAATATTTAGTGAATTTAATAAGAAAGGAAAACTGTTAGTGAGAAAGAGCTCTAAGGTGTAGCCATGCCTAAAAGCCTATGGTCCCAACCTCTTTAATGAGACACCGAGTTGCTTTTCAGAGACAACAGTCCAAAACTGCAAGTCATGTACCTGAAGCATGCACTGAGGAGAGAACTTTGACCTCCAGCTGCACCCAGAACCAAAGTCTTGCCCCTTCCCTCCAAAGGAACCAAAGGATTGAATTAGAACTGGAAATTGAACACCAGAACCCTTTCAGAAGCAGAGAGTCTATTGTCTGGGAAGATCCTGTGTTGATGCCCCCTTACCATAAATGGCCAAGCTTTAAGTTCCTCCAATTGAAACTTGTCCCACCAGTACTTCCGCATACCTATTCCCCCTATATCCCTTAAAATCTGGCTCCGAACCCTGGATATGGGAGTTCAGGCTTCTGAGCTTTAGCTTCCCTTTCTGGGTGGTGCCATTCATTATAAAATAGCCAATGTTTCTCCACTGCAATTCTCGGTGTTAAGTGTTTGGCTCTGTTAATGCCGGGTGGACCAACTCTTTCTGTTCTGTGACACTTTCTCCACCCTGACCACCTTCAAACAGGTCAAGGGCCCCTTGAGAGTGTGGGATCAGCGGCTCTACCAGGAAATATGTAAAATTCGCATTTGTACAGTGGATGCTTTGAAATCAACATCAAAAATAGCAACAATGTGATATATTGTGATTTACAATATATGTTTTGGGCTTTGTCTACAATTTCTGGCTCCCAGATCCCCAAATCCTTGGCCTATCCTAAGCAATTAAAGCAACAAGAGCATCTTTTGTTATTATATTTGGCCTTTGACCTCAATTCCTGAATCACTTCAGAGTCATAAAGATGAAATGGGTCTCATGTAATTCATAACAAACCTCTTTCTACATCTGAATTTATATTAATGAGATGACTTTTGGAAAGCACCTAGTTATCAGGGTTGATGCCTGGTTGCTAGGGAAACCAACCATGTGATTAGAGGGTTGGAACACTCAACCCCTTTATTCCCCCTCCCCTCCTATCTGGGGGTCATGAGGCATAGAGTTCAATCATCAATGGCCAATGATTTAATAAATCATACCTAGCAATGAAGCCTCCATGAAACCCCCTGAACTACCTCGTTTGGAGAGCTTCCAGGCTGGTGATTCAGAAGCATCCATGTGCTGGGAGGATGTTACACACCAAACTTTACATGGACAGAAGCTCTTGTATTTGGGAGATTTACAGATCTCATCCTAAATAGCTCTTCATTTGGTTATTCATTTGTATCTTTTAACATTCTTTGCAATAAACTGATAATATGGTAAGTAAACTGGTTTCGTGAGTTCTGTGAGCCACTCTAGCAAATTAATCAAACCCAAGGAGGAGGTTGTAGGAACCTCTGATTTACAGTCAGCTGATCAGAAACACAGGCGATAACCTAGACTTGCAATTGGGATCTGCAGTGGAGGCAGTGTTGTGGGACTAAGCCCTTCACCTGTGAGATCTGACACTATTTCTGGGTAGATGTCAGAATTAAGTTAAATTTGTGGGATGCCAGGTCAGTGTCCACTGAGAACTGGAGAATTGCTTGGTGGTGTTGGAAAAAATGCATTGGAAATAATTACTCTGAATATTTTAGTGGGCTTCTTATTTCTCACTTTGGGTTTGTTCTGTGGGGAGGGGAAAATCTCCTCTATCAGGGCATCCAGCCTAGAAGAGAAGACTCAGCTGTATTTCTATTTCCCCCAAATATGAAAGATGTATTTAGACTTCAGCAAAGGGAAACCAACATGGGTGATTTGCTGGGGAAACCTCTAGAGTGCCCAGGAAAGAGGGAGGAGGTTGAGGAGAAGGACAAGGAAGCACTTTCCTATCTGATATGAAAAGGATGATAAACAGTGCAGGGGAGCATGGATGTGTGTGGCTTGGTCCATAAGAAGTGAAGAAAGAGGGGGCAGATCAAGAAAAGCCTCTTGGAGAATATGACACCTGGGCTGAGCCACAATTATTGAGTTCAGTTACTTGTGGAATAAGTTAACTAACAGTGAAAGTTAACCATATATATATTCCTTGTGAGGCCATTGATATATTGGCAGTGGAAGAATATATTGGGGTAACTGTGTTCAAGAATTATTTGGTAATGCCTACCCTTTGACAAGTCAGTTTACTAGGAATCTACCCTCTGGATGTATTCTCAGAAGTTCACTAAAAAACGGTTTTCTCTGGAGCTGGAGGGTGGTCTGACCGTGAAGGGGTCACCCTCTGGCATAATGCTGTGTAATTGTTAAAAGCAGCCAAGTAAAATACTCCCCAGAAGAATCGTGAGAATGTAGACTTGTTCTGTGCAATCTGGTGGCTCAGTGGGGAGAATCAAGTGTATTCACTGAATTAACCATTGCCCTGTGGCCCCTTTCCTCCCATTTCTGAGAAGCTAAAACCTAAAGGGGCTCCTGCGCAGGGTTCTCTTGTGACTGTGCCCTACTTTAGTGGACAAAGTTGTGAGTATAGAAAGGACACCAAATGGATGTCTGCTGTGGTGAGGACTTCCAATACTATGTTGAATATAAGTGGTGATAGTGGGCATCCTTGTTGTGTTCCTGATCTTTGATATTAGCTGTAGGTTTGTCATATATGGCCTTTATTATGTCGAGATATGTTTTTTCTATATCCCTTTGTTGAGAGTTTTTATTATAAAAGGATGTTGAATTTCGTCAGATGCTTTTTCTACATTTATTAAGATGACCATATGGTTTTTATCCTTTATTTTGTTAATATGCTATATTGCATTGATTGACTTATGGATGTCGAACCATTTTTGCATCCTTGGGATGAATCCCACTTGATCATGGCATATAATCTTTTAAATGTATTGTTGAATTTGGCTTTCTAATATTTTGTTGGGTATTTTTGCATTTATATTTATGAGGGATATTGACCTGTAATTTTCTTTTTTTTGTAATATCTTTATCTGGTTTGGATATTAGGGTAATGTTGGCTAAAAAATACATTTAAAAATATGTCATTGATTGTTCTTATGTAAGAGGTTTTTTCTTTACTGTTTTACATCTCACAAGTAATATATTCTTTTCCTACAACATTCAAATAGTATAAAGGATATAAAGTGAAGAACTGTAGATGTTTCCCTGTGTTAATACAAATGGACTCAACTGTGCTCACATTGCATGCCAGCTGTGTACCCTGGGCCTTCGCCTCAGTGGATGTCCAGGCTGTGCAAGCAGCCCCATTGTCTCCCATCCATAGCAGTGCTCCAATGTACCTGTATTATAATATATTTGACCAGGTCTCGTATGGGTGGAGATTTGGAATCGTTCCAATTTTTGCTATTAAAAATTATGCTGATGTGAATACAGTGTTCATTTATCTTTGTGTATACTTTTGTAAGTGAGTCTGCAAGATCTGGTCTTAAAAGTATAACCGCCAGGTCAGGAAGCATACACATTTTAAGTTTTGGCAGTGATTGCCAAATTATCCTTCCCTAAAAACTTGTCTATTGATATGTCTGCAATGATGGAATGAAAATGGCTGTTTCCCTGGACAGCACCTTTAGAGAATGTTATCAAACTTTTCAGACCTTGCTTATTAGATAGGTATCTTTTTTTTTTTTTTGCTTGAATTTACAAATTTTCGATTATCAGCAAGGTTGGGCATTTATCATATGCTTATGGTCAGTGTATTACTTTTTCTCTGAGATAACATTCATATCCTTTGTCATTTTTTCCACTGGGGTTTTCAGCCCTTTCTTGGAAAAGTTTCTTTGGATATTAAGAACACAGGTGACCATCATTTTTATGGGCTAAGAGGCCTCAAACTTAGTAGGTGTGGACAGTTAAGAAGTGATGAAAATTTATGTTTTCACCCATCTATCCCACTTACATGAATATGTTGTCCCAAAATAACTAAAAGTTCAAAAGAAGACAAGAACTATGTGTCCAAAAGTATTCATTTAAAAAAAAATGGAAACAACCAACTCTTGAAAATGAAAACTATATGTAACATGGAAAATGCTTTTGATATAATATTGAATTAAATAAGCCGAATGCAAACTATCTGCATGCAAATAGCTTCATGCAAATGTCCTCTTCCTGGAAGGGACTATGGAAAAATGAGAATAGTGTTGTGTAAGAGAGGGAAAATGCAGGAGACTCTTCTAATGAACATTAAATTATCAGTGTAGAGAGCTGGAGAGGGGTGGAAGCAGAGGTGCATGTGTCCTCAGTGTGGAGGTGCTTGCTGTATGTTGTCTGATGTGCTGGCTTGTGCCAATGCTGCGAAGGACCTCCCTCCACGTAGCCGCAGTTCCCAGCATCAATCACTGGTGCACAACTTCATATTTGTCATGGTTATCTAGGTTTTTATTCTATTTTTCTTCATATTTTTCTCTGAATTGACATGTTATGGCTTTCCTTTCTATTTAATCAAAGACTGGTGGATAAACAAGTACAGAACAATTACTTCAGATCATTTTTCATATTGTATACACACAGATGTATGAATGTAATCTGAAAGAAACTGGCAGTCAGCAATGTAATGCACACAACTTCTCCTTCCCTTGGTCAAAAAATTTAAAAACACACAAACTTAGAATCTCATCAGCACATACTTGCCTGTGACAAATGAATTGACTTTAAATGTAATCAATCACTCTTTTGACTTGATTGCATCCTAAATAATAGCAATATTTTGCTAGTTATAGTTTCTTAGTGCATATTAAAATTATTAAAACTATTAAAATAAAAAAAAACTTTTCATCAGAGTCCCTATAATCAAATTGTCACTCCCAAGAGCACAATACACCATAGGCCAGGAAACACAAGAGACTAGAGGAACTATGTTTTTGTTTGAAACATTTGTTCTGTTTAATAAACTAAGTCTAGACAAGACTCCAGTCAGCAGAGTACTTTGGGACACAGCCTCTTTGGGATTTGCCTCTGAGCCCCATGCTAGCCAGAAACCCAGGATTAGAGTCTACCGGCTAGTAAGCATTATTCACAAAGGTGAAAGGGATTGTTTCCTTAAAAAGTATCTTACCCCAATCAAGTCATGGGTAAGATTAATATTCTTAGTAGTCAACATTCTGGATCAAAACACTAGCTCTGGGAGAACTCTTGGAAGTAAAAAGTACAGATGCTGGGTGACAATTACAACATCCAGATTTGCCTGCATTTATCCCAGCCTCCAGAGCATATCTGTTTTATACCTGAGAAAAATTAAGAAGTAATTGCTACTAAAGTGGGAATACTCATCACTGTCTTACCTTTCTACATTATCTGGTTCCACTATTTTCCTCTAGAAAGTTGGTAGACCTAGGAAAAGCTGGAGACATAGTCATTCTAAAGCACATGATTAGATGGTTCTGCTTTAATCAAATGTTATTCAGTAAATTTTACTTATTACCCTTTTTCTTTTTTTTTGCATTGACACACTATTTCATTGCCAACATTTTTTCAGTGATATTAAAAATACGATGAGGAGGAGGCTGATTTGTAGGAGTGATGAGCACAAGCTCAAAACTTTCTGTCCACAACAGTTGCTGCAGCTGGTACCATGAAAAAATAGAGGGAATCTATGGGGATCACACAGTGGGCACCTCATACACTGGTTTGACTGTGCAAAGCAGGCAAGGCTTTACCTTATTGTTACATGGAAGTGGATTTTATCCCACCTCCTTTCGTGACTGGTTAATGCTGAAAAACCTTCACTACCAGAAACTACTCATGTTGAGCTTAGGACAATATCTTCATATCTATTCTTATTTTCCATCTTAGCTCAAGTTTGAGTATCCAGTGTGGCATTCCTCAAATTCACATGAGGGCATAACATCTGGATTCTCACGCCTGCTCCCTTGACCAGTTGGGCTGCCCAGGGAGCAAGTTCACTAGCTACCACGATGCTCCTCTTTAATCCTAGATCAATCAGCAGTGGGTCACAGTGCCTTCATAGAACCCTAAATATTTTGTCTTCCAACAGAGAGCAACATAGCTTAGAAAGGGAGGCATGCAGTGGAAATATAGCAGGTAGACTGCCATGTTGATTCATGGGGCACTCAAAGTTAAAGGAGGACTCCCAGGCTTTCCCGTGTGTGCTACTAATGATCCACACCAGTCTCCACCTGTATTCTGCACTTCTTTCTCTCTAATTGTGTTTTACAGGAAAAGGAGCACATGACCATGGTAAAGAAAATGATACCTGGTAAAACTATAAAAATACTTTAAAACACACACACACACACACACAACACACACACACACACACACACACACACACACACACACAAGTGTTCTCAGTGCAATGAAGTCTCCCAAAGAAGTCTGAGATTCCAGACCCAGGCCCTGTCTCTAGCAAGCACTATTACATGTTTCTCTTCCCTCCTTCCAGAAATATTCCAAGTAGTGTCTACAAAAGGTAACTGCCAGCAATCTAATGACAACAGGAGTCTCCAATCTGGGGTGCTATAAAAAGAGAGACTTTATTCAGGTGAACAGTTTGCAAAATGGGGAAATGCAACCTCCAGTGGAAACTGAAAGTGCATTCCCCTGAGACAAAAGGGAGGCCCACTTTTATAGTAAAAGTACCCACTCTTGTCTTTGATTGGTTCATTTTTATCCAAATGAGGAATCCACAGTTCGATTGGTCCAAATAGCACTGTCCTGATTGGAAGAAATCACGTACTTATTGGTTGTTATGGAGCCACTCTGGATGGTAAATATGCAAATAAGGATCTAGCTGCACGGCTCTGATTGAATGGGGCAATCTCAGCCAATTGGTTGTAATACAATTCCAGGAACTACTTTATAAAGTTCAAATCATCCTGCAAGAACTCAGCTCAGGAGGCTTGGCAGCCCCATCTGTGGCTTTCCTCTGAAATGCAATGTGTGTGAGAGGCCTCTGTAAACAAAGGCTGCTAGACTCTGTTGAAAACTCTGGGCCCGGTTTACTGTAAGGAGTTATTTTTGATATAGTCCTTCTCAGCAAGGTAGTGTGTGTGTGTGTGTGTGTGTGTGTGTGCTGAGAGAGGAAGAGGAAGAGAGAAGAGAGAGAGAGAGAGAGAGAAAGAGAAAGAGAAAGAGTGTATAATTCTTTCTTTTAAACAATTTGAGTATACTATGCTCATTGCCCCCTTTGGTGCTCTCCAGGATGTCAGGTGTTCGTTGTATGCCTGAGGGATTTGCGTGGCAGAATTCCAGAGGTGGGTTATGAATCGTGGCTTCTAAGTGCTCAGAATGGCAGTTCTCTATTCAGGAGCAGATAGTCCTGGTGTCTGTCTTTCTTTTTTGATTGAGATATTAGGTAGATCAGGAGTATGCTGTAGACCAGTGTCTCATGTAGGATGTTGTGTTAATTTCTTGTTGCTGCTGTAACAAATTAAACTTAGTAACTAAAAACTACACAAATTATTTTATAGCCCTGTAGGTAAAAAATTGGACATTGATCTCACTGGGCTAAATCAAGGTGTTAATAGGGCTATATTCTGGAGGCTCTAGAAGAGAATCTATTTCCTTGCCTTTTCTAGCTTCTAGAGGCTGCCCAAATACCTTGCTCATGGCCCTGTCCTCCCTTTTCAAAGTCATCAGCATTGCATCTTCAAATCTCTTCTGACCTTGCTTTCATAGTCAGATCTCGTTCTGACCTTCTGATCTCACTTCCACATTTGAGGACCCTTGTGATTCCATTGAGCCCACCTGGATAATCCAGGATAATTTCCCTCTTTGCTATAAAACCCAACATATTCACAAGTTCCAGGGATTTGGATGGGGACATTTTAGGAGGGCCATTAATTTGCCTACCTCAGATGTCAATTGATATTACATAAAAAAAGAATGAGGTTTTTTGTTAAACAGTTTGATTTTCAAGTAAACATAGAACCTTGATATGCTAAGGTATACTGTATCTTTCCAAAAGAGGGATATAGTTCAGAGTTCTTCAAAGTGATGTGACCATATAACTTCTTCCCAAAGATCTGCTCTCAGGACTGTTGGAATACACTTTGTGTGCCCTGAGTTTTCAATAAGGCATTTGACAAAGTCCTTCATGGCAGCTTTGTGTGTGGGAGGGAGAAATGTGGTGGATGATCTTGTAATTAAATGGATTTCAAACTATTTGAGAGTCAGTTAGAGGAACAATGTCAACCTGGGAGCGGGGTCTGCAGTGGGAGTGCTACGGGTCTCTTTTTTTGTCTAATAGTTGAATGAGGATATCTCAGTCACTTAAATATTTTCATTGAGTACAAAGCCATGCATGGTGAATTGGTTGTGAATGCTCTGGATGACCTGGATCTTGACAAGCTTGCAAGATGCCAGGGATTGCTCCAGGACAGAAGCTTCATTGAAAATAGTGCAACTCATACACCCGCCAAACCATTTCTCCCTAGATGGTGTCTCGGCAAACAGTACTTCAAGAAGGTTTACCCTGAGCCTGGCTCTGTATAAGTGGGTTGATTCCACCTCTGAGGGCTCAAGCACTGCTGAAGATCCTAAATCTTTGGTGCTTTTAAAGCTTTACTATTTAGGGGGTGAATGCCAGAAGTTGAGTCAAGGTCGTCTTTAGAATCTCCACTTATAACTAGGATTTTTCTGCAAGCCCCAAATTACAGTGATCCTCATTTCCTAATTCCAGTAGTGAACTACATAGTTTCAGACCAAGTGACACGTTTCTACAGACTAAGATAGTCTTTCCTCTGGGTCCCCGACCACCGGCCCTGCCCCTCAGGCTCTGGAGTGGGAGCGCGCATTGCAGCAGCCTCCAGTGTTGACCTGCCGCTTATCACGCTTTGCCAACGCCCTCTTAGAAACTCTCGGTATCCCCATTTTCCAGTGCCCGCCGCATCCCCTCGTGCTGATAGACTTCATGTGCATCCCCAGAACTGCTCTGCGAAGCCCGCTGCCGTGGAAGCACCCATACTTTCTGAACAGCCGCTATTGATCCACTAAATACATAAGCATTGCCCTATTGCCATACTTATACCCTGAAAGATTTCAGGTAATGGGAGAGTGGATATAAGGACAGCGGAGACAGCAATGCTGGTATCCGGAGGCCGGGGAGGTCGGCGGGGGTGGGGTCTGCGGAGGTACAGAGCCGAGGGAGGGCGGAGCCCGGG